>NC_134094.1:30885090-31204090 GCF_000715075.1 Nicotiana tabacum | reverse complement strand
TGTGACACCCTGATACTAAACTCCTCCTTCATTCTTAGAATTTCCTCTACCTGATCAACAATACACCAAGGTGGCTTCCATGATCCCACAATTATGTTCTTCAGTAGCATTGAGTCAGTTTGCAGCCATATTTGTGTGTAGTTCAGTACTTTACACAGCCTCAATGCTTCCACAATTGTTATTGCCTCTGCTTCATTATTCGATCCTTCTGTGATTTCCAATCCTTGTGCATATCTCAAATCACCAGCCTCATCCCTCAAACAAAAACCAATAGCATTTCTTCCTGGATTCCCTCTACATGCTCTATCTGTATTAAATTTGATCCAACCCTCTAATGGAAATTCCCAGATTACTTTCTCAAACTTCAATCGTGGAGTATAGTTCTCCAACATAGTTAACAGATCTTGCCACTTGTGAGGCACATGTAGGCCTGGTTTTCTTACTTGAACTAGAGCTTGAAGAGTTGTTGAAACTTGGTAAATGACTCTGCTAATTGAGACTGCCTCCCCATACTTTAGGCTATTTCTTTTCTTCCACAATTCCCACATGATACACAAAGGTAATGCCTGCATTAATGGCTTAATTCTGGGTAACACCTGAGCAGTCCAACACTTAGTGATGGTTTGGTGCAAAGACAGTCTTCCATTGCAACTCCTGCCCTCATTAGGAAGTATCTCCACACCGTAGTAGTAGCCTTTGATGTGAAAAACAGGTGACTAAAGTTTCCTCCTTAGGATCAGCATAGCACCAGGACCTTAGTGGCATGAAATATCCAGTCTTCGCATGAAATCATCAAGAAGTAGTTTGGCTTTCCATACCTTCCACATGAAGAAAACTATTTTAAATGGCAGTCCCTTCACCCATATCATCTTGTAAGCTTTTTTAGGATCGTCCCTCCTTCGTAGATAATCCCAAGCTGATTTTACACTGAAATGGCCTCTAGTTTCAAGCATCCAGTAGGGAGTATCTAGGACATTATTCATATCTGGAGGTCTAATCTTCTCTACAATGTGCATTGCATATTCTTCAGGCAGAACTTCTAATAATCTATCTACATTCCAATAACTATTTTCCACCACATCACATACATTGTGAATGTCTTTATTAATCCCAAATTCTTGAGGAACTAGGAAATATAAGGCTCCCAATCTAGTCCAGTTGTCGTACCAAAACAGTGAGGATCCCATTTTGGGCTGCCAAGTGATTTGATGCTCAATTAAGTCTCTACATTCCACCATTTTCCTCCACACATGCGACCTTTCTCTCAATGGAACTACTAATGCGTTGAGTTTTTTGCAGTACTTTTGACTCATAAAAGAGCTCTAAAGACTTGGCTTTGTCCTGAAATTCCACCATAGTTTACAGAAAAGTGCCTTAGTCACATCATGCAGAGATCTGAATCCAATTCTCCCTCCTCACATGGCATACAAAGAGTGTTCCATGAAGTCCAATGCCTACTAGAACCTCCCACAGAACTACTCCAAAAGAACTGGGCAAAAATCGTGTGGAGCTTATTAATAATAAAGTTTGCAGGATTAATAGCAGATAGCAAGTGTATTGGCATACTTTGCAGGACATTAAATATTAAAACTGCCCTGCCTCCTATCGATAGTAGTTTACCTTTCCAAGCCTGCAGTTTGTCCAACACCTTTGTGATCAAGCCTTGGTAATAATCCATTCTCCTTCTTACATAAAATATGGGGCAACCAAGATAAATGAATGGGCATTCCTGCCTTCCAATACCAGTGATCCTCTCAACTTTCCTAACCACCTCTAAATCAGTCGAATGATGCATGTAAATGGCAGATTTACCTTTGTTCACAAGCTACCCGGATGCAGTCTCATAAGCATGCAAAACTTCCATCACTAAACGCAACGATGTTGCATCTGAGGAGAAAAATATGACAGTGTCATCTGCGTAGGCAAGATGATTGATTTTTGGACTCCATTTAGGCAGTCCAAAACCACAAAAATATAAGTTCAAACGCAGGGCATTCAATCCTCTAGAAAGAGCTTCAGCAGCTAGTATAAAAAGAGTTGGTGATAAGGGATCTCATTGCTTGACACCCCTCGATGATTTGAAAAATTCATGGGGTTGTCCATTGATGAGCACGAAATACCAGTTATTTCCTATTATATCGAACACCAGCCCAATAAATCTTTTGTAAAATCTCAGATTCCTTAGCATTTTGGTCAGGAACAACCATGACAACCTATCATATGATTTTGTCATGTCGAGCTTGATCACAACATTAGGTCCAGCCTTAGTTCTAAGCCTAATATCAGTGATAATTTCCTGAGTTAATAGAACATTCTCGACATTGCTTCTCCCCTTTACAAATCCTGCTTGTTCCTCTGAAATCAGATTAGGAAGTAGTCCCACTAATCTCACATGGATCATCCTCGAAAAATTTTTGTTGATGAAGTTACTGAGACTTATTAGTCTCATATCTGAGAAGGTACTGACATATTTCTTCTTTGGCAAGAGCACTAAATTTGTATGTGTCACACACTTCAGAAGTTGCCGTCCACTGAAGAATGCCAACACCATTGCATAAATGTCCTCTCCAATAATCTCCCAACAAGAATAATAGAAGGCACCTGTAAAACCATCTGGCCCTCCTGCTGATTCCCCATTCAATCCATATACTTCTTGTTGAACCTCCTATCTTGTAGGCATACTTATCAGCTTTTCATTCTGCTCCATCTCCACCAAACAAGATACATGATCAATAATATCGAATGCAGTAGGGACTACAGTCTCACAAAATTGATCCTTATAAAAGTTTACTGCTTCTGCTGCAATTTGTTTTTCCTCATCAATCCAGTTGCCAAGACTATTTTTGATCCTTTTGAGCTTCAATCTTTTCCCTCGACCATTGACTTGAGCATGAAAGAATTTTGTTTTCCTGTCACCATCCTTGAACCAAGCCATGCCAGATTTTTGTCTCCAAAACTCTTCTTCAAGTGCAAGGTATTTTATCATTTCAGCTTGAACCTTATGCAACCTTGCTCTATTCATCTGAGTAGGATATGCTTCAAATTGCCTTTCATGTACTAGTACAACTTCTTCCAAGCTCGCAATTTTTCGAAAAATGTCTCCAAAGTTGCTCTACTCCAAGTAGACAATGCTTTCTTAAGCTTCTTTAATTTGTAATTGAAAAGTATAAATGGATTAGCACTGAATTCTGCATTCTAATTCTCCCTTACTACATCCTTGAAAGTTTCATGCTTAATCTAGAAAATTAGAAATCTGAAGGATTTCTTAATAGGAGCAACTTCAATATCACATTTTAATAACATAGGGCTGTGATCAGATCCTATCTTGGATAGATGAGTAGCCTCCAAACCTGGGAATGTTTGCTGTAGTTCCAAATTGCCCAAACAACGATCAAGCCTTTTGAAAATGCAATCTTCCTCTGCCCTTCCATTCCACCAGGTAAATATACTTCCTTTGAAGCCCAAATCTGATAAATTGCAGGTGGTAATACAATGTCTAAAATCATCTACTTCATTCAAAGACACTGGCAGATCATCAAACTTCTCTTCCTCATCCCAAATCACATTAAAAGTACCTCCCACGAGCCATGGGACAGTCATATCCTTAGCCATTGCGTACAAAGAATTCCACAACTCTATCCTCTCTATAGCATCACATCTGGCATACACCAATTGAGTATAAGTTCTACATGAGTTTCAGTGTAGAAAAGCTTCAAAGTCAGTTGTTGCACCATATTATACAGAATTATAACTTCAAAAACTTTATCAATAGATGCCCATATTTTGTTTGACACATTCACCACAGCCTGCGCCAATCCAATTCTTCTTCTATATTTCTCCATCTTGCTAGACTGTTGCATAGGTTCAAGAATCCCAATAAACTCGAAATTTTTCTGCCTGTGCATTGTGATCAGCCTCTCAAAGGCTTGCATAGTGTTCACTGATCTGACATTCCATATGATTGCATACATTACTGATTGTGAGATTTATTCAGTGTTCTCCTTGTTTGTACTCCACCAGTTGTGGAAGAGAAAATCTCCTTTACTTGTTTCTTTCTTCCTTTGACAGCTGATTTAACCTTTTCAATGTGCCTAGGAGAAAGATCTCCCTGCTTAGCTACATTAAGAAAATTTTGTGCAGTAGATTCTTCATCTAAATCCTTGCCTGCATGATCGGCATGAACTCCTACTTCTTTATCACCTTCTGCAACCACAATATTGGAGTTCTTTTGAGTGGAGATCACAGCCTGCTCTCTAAAATTTTCCTTAGTCTGCAACATTCTGAGATTCAATGGAACATTTGTTCTAGTTAAATCTTGACCTTGAGGCATTGGCATCTATTTTTTAACTTCTTTTACACTCTCTTTTGTTTTGGAATTAGCAGCCATATCAGCAATAGTCTCCTGCCCAGTCCCTCCTGGATCAATGACTTTTGATATCACTGCTTCTGACTTATTTCCCACAGTATTGTTCTGACCCACATTGATATGTTGCTGCTCATTGAGATCAACCTCATTATTGATTAGATTCTGTTCCTTAGTGGTCTTTGAAACATTAGCAATACCATTTACACCTTGATCCTCCTCTTCGATTGTATCCCCACCATTTTCCTCATCACTTTGCATTTCAGTTGGGATTTCCCCTTCCTCTGAATCTTCTTCTATTTGGTCAGTCCATAATCTCCCTCTACTCCATTTAAGTTTCTCATTGCTTTTAAAATTCTCAAATTCATCATCAACAATCTGTTCCTTAGTAATATTCTTTGCCAGTTCACCTTCCACTCTAGTATCCTGTGATGGAATATCTTGGCATGAGGTATTAGTTGTAACCACATTGCCATTGAAAGTTCTCTGAACCCATTGAGCAATAGTTTCCTTATTTGCCTGTTCCTCAGTCCTTCTACTTTTAAGCCTTGATACTTCACGATCATTTTGTGCAAATATCCCAGGTGGACTAGGACTAGTAGATGGAGCTACTAGGTTGAGTCTTTTCCCTGTTCCAGATGGATTCACATTGTTCCCTTTCCTTGCTTTATCCCCAGCAGATTTAGGATTAGTACCAGGTGTTGCAGTACTTCTAATCCCATTTTCCTTAGGATTAGGAGTTCCATTTTGCCAAGCATTTTCCTCTAACACAACTAACTGATTCTTTTCATTATCTTCGCTACTCTCCATCTCCAAGATTGCAAATTTATTAGCTGTTTTCACCTATTGAGTAGTCTTCTCAACTGGCACGATTTCTTGCCAAGTTTTAGTCACATTCCCGATAACCTTTCCGCTTCGTGAGAATCATTAAAGGAGAAGTATATTTTTTTTCCATGGTCTTCCATTGCAGCATTGACATCGTAAAGATCATCAGCAACAACCGTCTTGTCATTGCTTCGATTTTTGACTAGGTCGGGGTGCAAACGCCAACATTCGATTTCATTGTGGCCTTGAAGCTTACACTCCTTACAATATTTCGGCAGCTTGTCATAGTGAACCTTTAACCAATCTGTTCTTACCCCTCCAGTAACTTCATCATCAATGTCCAGATGCATCTTGTTAGGTAGCTTGGCCAATAAATCAACTAGAACTTTTACTCTCGCGCAACTCGGCCTAATTTTGTTTATCGTCGCCGCATCAAGACACAGGGGCCTCCCCACAGCTGCAGCTAAGGAAAACAGAGTTTTCTTTACAAAAATGGTAGGCAGCTGTCCAGGGAAAGAAATTCACGCCATCGCCATCGGAGTTTCTTTACCCGCCTTAAATTTTACATCGTAAATAAGAGTTCGCAATTAGTATTCGTACCCATCATTGGCTTTGATGTAGTACGTACTCTTTGATGTGAAATTGAGGAAGTATTTACAAAGAGTTAATCTAATTAACACATGATGATCTTTAAGAAATCCGATGTTGCACTCTCCTTTGATGCCACACTGTGTTGGTATGATTCGACGAAGCTCATGAATCTCTAAAGATCCATATGAGAGTTTTCCGACGACGGCATATTGAAGACCTTCAATAACATTCATCCTCTCTAATTCTACCGATGTGAATCTAATAGCTGGATGACCATTCAAGAAAGTAGCTTATCGCATCGGAATGGGCTGCACTGAAGTTGCAGTAGTAGCCATCGCTGGAGGATTTAGTGTATTTGGTTTCAAAATCTTTGAGTAATCTAGAGGGGCTGGATTGGTGTTTGTTGTTGTATGTTATTGTGCGACACTGGATGAGGGCTGACCAGCCGGAAGAGATGGCCGGCCGCCGGCCATTGTGGCCATTGAAGCTCAAAATTCCAGCTTTTCTGTGATGAACAGTAGAGAAATCACTGTTTCATTGGTTTAATGGGTCGCTTTTGTGTCACTTGCATCGCACTGTATGACACTGTAGCAGGAAGCTCAATGATAATAAAATATTATTGACTAAGATTGATCACAAGTGACTTACCTCAAGTTTTCCCGTGAATTTTCTCTGAAAATCGCCCCAAACCGTACTTAAAAGTCCAAACGTGAGAAAAAATCTCAGATCCTTCGTTTATATTCTGCCTAGGCATTTTTCGCATCTGTGATGCACTTAGCCTCATCTGCGGTCTCGTTGATGCTAGGGTCTTCATGCTTTTGCGGTCTGAGGCGCTTCTACGGATAGCAGTCCGCTTCTGCGAAGAAGCGGTTTGCTTCTGCGGAAGGCTTGGCCCTTCCCTTTTCCACTTCTACGATCGCGAAGCCGCACATGCGACTCCGCTTCTGCGGTAAGGACTGCGCATCTACGGCCACTGCCCTTCCTAGTCCAGGCCGTATCTACGACCATTTTGTCTCTTTTTCAGTCGCACACCTGCGACCATTTCAGAACTACTCCAAGTCCAAATTTGGTCCATTTAACCATCCGAAACTCACCCGAGGCCCCCGTGACCTCAACCAAATATACCAACAAGTCTTAAAATATCATACGAACTTAGTCGAGCCTTCAAATCATGTCAAACAATGCTAAAACCACAAATCATACCCCAATTCAAGCCTAATGAACTTTGAAATTTTAAATTTTACAAACGACGCCGGAACCTATCAAATCACGTATGATTGCCCTCAAATTTTGCACACAAGTCATAAATGACATAACACACCTATTCAAATTTCCAGAATCGGATTCCAACCCCGATATCAAAAAGTCAACCCCTGGTCAAAGGATCGAGTCATTACATTCTCCCCCTCTTAAACAAACGTTCGTCCTCAAACGGGTTTAGAATCATACATGGGGCCTCAAATAGGTGTGAATATTTACTATGCATCTCCCGCTCGGTCTCCCAAGTAGATTTTCCGACTGGCTGGCCTTTCCACTGTACTTTCACTGAAGCTATGTTCTTTGATCTTAACTTTCGAACCTACCGGTCTAAAATGGCCACCGGCTCTACATCATAAGTCAAATGACCATCCAATTCCACTGTGCTGAAATCTAAAACATGAGACGGATCTCCAAAATACTTCCGAAGCATAGATACATAAATCATTGGATGAAAACTCGATAGATTAAGCGGCAATACAAGTTCATAAGCCACCTCTCCAATCTTCTTAAGTATTTCAAAAGGTACAATATACCTAGGACTCAACTTGTCCTTCTTCCAAAATCTCATAACATCCTTCTTAGGCGAAACTCGAAGTAGCACCTTCTCTCCTACCATGTAAGCAACATCGCGAACCTTCCGGTCGGTATAACTCTATTGTCTAGACTGCACCATGCGAAGTCGTTCCTGAATCAATTTAACATTTTCCAAGGCATCCTGGACTAAATCAGTACCCAATAGCCTAGCCTCACCCGGCTCAAACCAGCCCATCGGAGACCGACACCGCCTCCCATATAAAGCCTCAAACGGAGCCATCTGAATGCTCGATTGGTAGCTGTTATTGTAAGCAAATTCTGCAAGTGGCAGTAAATGATCCCAAGAACCCCCAAAATCTATAGCACAAGCGCGTAACATATCTTCCAATATCTGAATAGTGCGCTCAGACTCCCGTCCGTCTGAGGGTGAAATGTTGTACTCAACTCTAACCGAGTACCCAACTCTCGTTGTACGGCTCTCCATAACCGTGATGTAAACTACGTACCCCAGTTAGAGATGATAGATACTGGTACGCCATGAAGCCAAACAATCTCGTGAATGTAAACCTAAGCCAGCTGCTCCAAAGAGTAAGATGTAACCAAATGAAATGAGCTGACTTGGTCAATCTATCCATAATCACCCAAACTGTATCGAACTTCCTCTGAGTCCGTGAGAGCCCAACAACAAAATCCATAGTGATCCGCTCCCATTTCCATTTTGGAATCTCTAACTTCTGAAGCAATCCACCCAGTCGCTTATGCTCATACTTCACATGCTGACAATTTAGGCACCAGGCTGCATATTCTACTATGGCTTTCTTCATCCGCCTCCACCAATAGTGTTGTCTCAAATTCTGATATATCTTTGCAGCACCTGGATGAAAGAAGTGCCGAGAATTGTGAGCTTCCTAGAGAATCAAATCATGCAAACCATCTATATTAGGCACATATAGCCTGCCCTGCATCCGTAATACACCGTCATCTCCAATAGTGACTTCCTTGGCATCACCATGCTCAACTGTGTCCTTAAGGACAAGCAGGTGGGGGTCATCATACTGACGCTTCATGATACAATCATAAATAGAAGACTGAGAAACCACACAAGCCAAAACTCGTCCCGGCTCGCAAATATCCAATCTAACAAACTAGTTAGCCAAGGCCTGAACATCCAAGGCTAAAGGCCTTTCTGCTACCGGTAAGTATGCTAAATTTTCCAAACTCTCCGCCTTACGACTCAAGGCATCGGCCACCAGATTGGCCTTCCCAGGATGATAGAGAATGGTGATATCATAATCCTTAAGCAACTTCATCCACCTCCGCTGCCGCAAATTAAGATCCTTCTATTTGAACAGATGTTGTAGACTTCGGTGATCGGTATAAACCTCACAATGGACACCGTACAAATAATGCTGCCAAATATTTAAGGCATGAACAATAGCTGCTAATTCAAGATCATGAACCGGATAGTTCTTCTCATGTACCTTTAACTGTCTGGACGCATAGACAATCACCATATCATCTTGCATCAACACTGCGCCGAGACCAATATGTGATGCATCACAATACACAGTATAAGACCCTGAACCTATAGGCAACACCAATACTGGAGTTGTAGTCAAGGCTATCTTGAGCTTTTGAAAGCTCTCCTCACATTCCTCTGTCCATCTGAACGGAGCACCCTTCTGGGTCAATTTAGTCATAGGTGCAGCAATAGAAGAAAAACACTCTACAAATCGGCGATAATACCCTGCCAAACTAAGGAAACTCCGGATCTCAGTAGCTGATGACGGTCTGGGCCAACTCAGCACTGCTTCAATTTTCTTCGGATCTACCTTGATCCCTTCGCATGAAACTATATGACCCAAAACTCCCACTGAATCAAGCCAGAATTCACACTTTGAAAATTTTGCATATAACCTCTTTTCTCTCAAAGTCTGAAGCAGAGTCCTCAGGTGGTTCTCATGACCTTCCCGGCTCCGGGAATATACCAAAATGTTGTCAATAAACACAATGACAAAAGAATCAAGATAGGGCTGAAATACACTATTCATTAAGTGCATAAATGACGTTGGGGCGTTGGTCAGCCCAGAAGACATCACAAGGAATTCGTAATGACCATACCGAGTCCTGAAAGAAGTCTTTGGGATATCTGGCTTCCGAATCTTCAACTGATGATTGCGTGAACGTAAGTCGATCTTAGAGAACACTCTGGCACCCTGAAGCTGATCAAATAAGTCATCAATACGTGGCAATAGGTACCTGCTCTTCACTGTAACCTTGTTCAACTGGCGGTAATCAATACACATCCGTATTGAACCATCATCTTTCTTCACAAATAAGACAGGAGCACCCCAAGGCGATACACTGGGCCGAACAAAACCCTTATCAAGAAGCCCCTATAACTGCTCCTTTAATTCCTTCAATTCTGTTGGGGTCATACGATATGGTGGAATAGAAATGGGCTGAGTGTCCGGTAACAAATCAATGCCAAAGTTAATATCCATGTCGGGTGGCATACCTGGAAGATCTACTGAACATACATCAGAAAAATCCCTTACTATAGGAACTGACTCCGCGGAAACAACCCTGCTAGGAACATGATCCAAGGTACCTCTCCACTCTAGCCGCGACAGACCTGACATAGCCAACGTCACCATCTTGGCGTAATAATCAAGAATAGCGCGATAGGGGGATAACCAATCTATGCCCAAAATAATATCGAAATCTACCATACTGAGTAATAATAAATTAGCTCTGGTCTCAAAACCACTTATAACAATCAAACATGACCGATACACGCGGTCAACAATAATAGATTCACCCACGGGTGTAGATATATAAACAGAAGAACTCAAACAATCACGGGATACGCCCAAATACGGGGCAAAATAAGATGACACATAAGAATATGTGGAGCCTGGATCAAATAAGATTGATGCATCCGTATGACAGACCAGAATAATACTTATGATAATAGAATCAGATGCAACTGCCTCCGTCCTAGCAGGAAGGGCATAATATCTGGCTTGACCTCCCCCTCTAGGGCGACCTCTACCTGTCCGACCTCCACCTCTGGATGGCTGTGTAGGTAGAGTGGCAACTGGAGCATTAATCATGGCCTGAGAAGCCTGAGAGCCCTGTGGAATAGGTGGGGCCTGCGAAATCTATGGAGGTGCACCCCTCCTGAATCTGGGGCAATCCCTAACCATATGACGAGTGTCACCACACTCAAAACTATCTCTCGGAGGATGTGGATATTGTGACTGGCTCGGTCCTAATCGACTAGACTGGCCCTTGGAAGCACTCTGTATAGGAGGTACACTAGACACTGGCGGTGTATACTAAGAATCCTGGGGCCTAGGAATGGCCGGAGTTGTAACGACCCGGCCGGTCATTTTGAGAATTTAAGCTCCGTTCGGCAGCATAGGGTCTTGAATAGCTTCATATTATGTGTATTGACTTGCGTACATGGTTGAATTCAATTACCGCATGATCCGGAGTAATTTGGGACACTTAGTCCCTAAAACGGAAGCTTAAGTCTTAGGATTTTGACCGTAGTCGTAACTATGTGAAGACGACTCGGTAATGGAGTTACGTTAGCTCCGTTGGGTGATTTTGGACTTAGGAGTGTGTCCGAACTGTGAATTTAAGGTCTGTAGTTGATTTAGGCTTGAAATGGCAAAAGTTAAATTTTTGGAGATTTTTACCGGAAGTGGACTTTTTAATATCGGGGCCGGAATGTGATTCCGAGAGTTGGAACAGCTCCATTAGGTTATTTCGGACTTGCCTGCAAAATTTGACATCATTCCGGGTTGGTTAGATTCGTTTCGGCACGAGTTTTCAAAGTTGGAAGTTTTGGAAGTTCATAAGTTCGATTCGTGGTGCGATTTGTATTTTTGATGTTGTCTGGTGTGATTTGAGACCTCGAACGAGTCCGTGTTAGGTTATGGAACTTGTTGGTATGTGTAGACGGGGTCCCGGGGGCCTCAGGTGAGTTTCGGATGGGCTACGGGTCATTTCCCCCTATTTTGAACTATTGTTATCTGTCATCTGGTTTCCATCATCGCGTTCGCGTCCTTGCCTTCGCGTTCGCGTAGTGTTATTTTGGAGGGTGAAATATTTCCTCTTCGCGTTCGCAATCACCCTCTCGCGTTCGCGAAGTTCTGCCACCCCTTCTTCGCGTTCACATTCCCTATCTCGCATTCGCGAAGTGCAAACCAGGCCCTAGGCACTGGTGATCATTATCCTCTTCACGTTTGCATGTCGCTTACGCGTTCACGTGTCGCTTATGCGTTCGCGTAGCTATTCCATTACACTATTCGCGTTCGCGAAGAGCAGTCGTTGGGCCATCATATTTTTCCTCTCCGCATTCGCGAACGTGTTGTCGCGTTTGCGAAGAACAACTGGGCAGCTTTTGGTTTTCTTCTTCGTGAACACGTCCCTTTCTCCGCGTTCGCGATGTACAAAAAACCTGGGCAGAATATAAAGTCCTCTATTCTGAGGGTTTGCCATTTTCACCATTTTTGGAGTTCTAGAGCTCGGTTTTGAGAGATTCTTTGTGGGTTTTACAAGCAAATCGATTGGGTAAGTGTTCTTCACCTAGAATTTATTATATTCCGTGATAAAAGCTTTGTTTTTATCATTAATTTGTGTTTTTAGTTGAGGAAAATATTGGTTTTTGAAGAAAATTTCCAAAATGAAAAAAATCATGATTTGAGGGACGAAATGGTATCGAAATTTGATAATTTTTATATAGTTGGACTCATATCGGAATGGGTGTTCGGGTTTTGTAAAAATTTTCAGGTTCCGAGGTGCGGGTCCGGGGGTCGACTTTTGGACCGATTTTTAGATTTTGATAAAGATTGAGACTTTATAATCCGGAATAGTCTCTTATGAGTTTTATTTGTGCTTTGAAGTTATTTTGATTATATTTGAGCCGTCCGGAGGTCATTTCACCCTAGAAGTTCATTTTTGAGTATCGGTTTGTCTTCTTTGAGGTAAGTATCTTGCCTAACCTTGTGTGGGGGATTTTCCCTTAGGATTTGAGTCTTCTATGTTGATTGTACTCCGTATACACTAGTTGACGAGTGCGTGCACAGACTTATTTGTGGAAAGTTGGCCTTTTTGGGTTCTTAGGTCCTTGTATTCATTGAATATGCAGTTGTTCTTGTTATGATTATATATCTAAATTACTAGATTCACACCTACCAGTTTAATTTGAATCAATTGCTTCATGATCCACTATTATTGTTACTTTATTCATATGTGCCTTAATTGAAACTGTTATCTCTTTTATAGCCATGCTATCTTTTCATAGCTGCTTATCTTTAATTGAATTGTCGAATATCCTTCGTAATTTCCTCAACCTTAAAAGAAGTTTAGATATCCTATATATTAGTCGACTTGTTTCATTTGGAATTATTTGATTCGTGTTAGCTTCCATGTCGTTGAAGTGTATATTGTGGGATTGTTGCTACGCATTAGTTTTCCCTTTGTTGAGCTATTCTCTTTATGCCTAGCATTTTTATTGTGGTTATTCCTTGTGAATTGGTTCCATCGTTTCATTGTGATTTAAAGTTCTTGAGTTGATTTACTTGTCGTACTTTGTATTATTGTCATTGTTGTTATTGTACTTGTTGTGGTGATGCACGAGGTTTCTGCCGTACGGTTGTTATTATTGTGATGCACGAGGTTTCTGCCGGGCGGTTGTTATTATGGGGTTGCACGAGATTTCTTCCGTGTTATTGTTACCATTGATATTTGCACATGCGGCGTGATAAGGTGGGATATCTATATATATATATATATATATATATATATATATATATATATATATATATATATATATATATATATATATATATATATATATATATATATATATATATATATATATGGTTGCGCATGTGGCGAGACAAGGTGGGATCATTATTATGCATGTGTGGCGACACAAGGCAGGCATTTATGTTACTATTGCACACGTGGCGAGACAAGGTGGGATGTGCCAGGGATTGATTTGTGATGATTTGTGGCCTGGGGGCATTCTTGTTGTTGTTATTTGTGTAGTGGTATACGTACATGTGTGAGCTTTATCTTGTGAAAGCTGTGAGACAATATTCTACGTGTTGTCCGTTCTTTTTCCTTATGCTTATTTGCTGATATGGACTATGGTAGGACACTTGCACAAGCATACACGTAGTTAAGCACTCTTATCGGATAAGAGGTATCTTGATATTGTTGAGCATAGATGCTCACCCTTGTTTACTTGCATTCTATATGAGAATGGCTCTATTGGCACGTTAGTCGTCAATGCGGTTATGAGGTGTTATGAGGGCACATGATGCCAAGTGTTAGGGTTTAGGTATTGAGACCTGTGAGCTGTGATTTGTTCGAGGTTCGGTACCTCGTGGAGTTGTTGACTAAAACCTGATGTAAAAGCGGTTGTAGTTGCTGAGTTATTATTTGTCATTGCTATATTGGTGATTTCGGATTTAGGTTGTGTGCCATTCACTTTTCTATGTCATTTTTATGGTATTCCGCTGATACTTGTTGTTTCCTTTCTTATTTCCATTACGGTATTGTGAGCCATATTGCATAGTCTTTATGTAGACATCATATTTTTGTTGTTCATATACTTATACCTGTTCATTTTATTAGACCAGCGGGTGTCTTGACTGTTCCTCGTCACTACTCCACCGAGGTTAGTCTTGATACTTACTAGGCACCGCTATGGTGTGCTCATTCTATACTTCTGCATATTTTTTGTGCAGATCCAGGTATTTGTTCGTTAGTAGCCGTGCTGGTCGTTGCTGTGGAGACTCAAGGTAAACCCGCTGCTGCGTTCGCAGGCTTCAGAGTCACCTTCAAGTTTTCGTTTTGCACTATTTATTTTTATTTCTGGACAGCTATATTTAGAAGTTTTTTAGCAAAGACTCTGTAGAGATTATGACTTGTACTACCGATTTTGGGAATTGTAAATTTTAAGAGATTTCTATTTCAAATTGTTAGATGTTATTTAAATAATGTTGTTGTTTCAATAAATGTTAGGCTTACCTAGTCTCTAAGACTAGGTGCCATCACGATACTCAAATGGAGGAAAAATTGGGTCGTGACAAGTTGGTATCAGAGCTCTAGGTTCATAGGTTCTACGAGTCATAAGCGAGTTTAGTAGAGTCTTGCGGATCGGTACGGAGACATATGTACTTATCTTCGAGAGGCTACGGAACTACTAGAACAATCTCACTTCTTTTATTTCTATCGTGCGAGTTCATTGATCTCAAAGTTTGAACTTTTATCATACCATTCTCTCACAGATAGTGAGGACACGAGCTGCAGTTGCTGATAACGTTACCCCAGAGTAGATGCCGCTACGGGTAGAGGCAGAGGCCGATGAGGAGTACGTGCCGCAGCTAGAGCACCTACTAGAGAAGCAGTTGAGGAGCCGCCAGTAATTCTAGTTGGGGGGCAGGTACCGGAGGTGCCTGCTGTTACCCCCAGACTTCAGGAGAACTTAGCACAGTTCCTGAGTATGTTTGGTACATTTGCTTAGGCGGGGTATCCGGATGCGCCAGCTACTTCACGGACCGGGAGAGGAACCCAGACTCCCGTCGCCCACACCCCAGAGCAATGAGTTCATGTTGGTCAGGTTCCAGGTGTCATGGCGACACAACATGTGGTTCCAGTTCAGCCCGTGGTCAGGGCAGTAGTATCTGAGGAAGAGCAGCTTGGACTTGCAAGGTTCAAGAAATATGACCCTCCTACATTCAGTGGTTTGGCTTCAAAGAGTGCACAGGGTTTTCTGGAGGAGTGTCACCGCATTCTCCGTACTATGGGTATTGTGGAGACGAGCGAGGTTGCTTTTACTACGTTCCAGCTTAGGGGAGCGGCTTATCAGTGGTGGCGGGCATATGAGTTGGGTAGCCCAGCCGAGTTAGCTTCACTTACATGGGTTCAGTTTTTAGAGATGTTCCTGAGAGAGTTTGTACCTCAGTCCCTTCGCGATGCATGGCGCGCAGAGTTTGAGCAGCTGCGCTAGGGCACTATGTTAGTGTCAGAGTATGCCGTGAGATTCAATGATTTGGCCAGGCATGCACCTGCTTTGGTCTCCACAGTTAGAGAGCATGTCCGTAGATTCATTAAGGGACTTAGGCATGATATTTGGTTCAGCATGGCTCAGGAGTTAGAGTCAGATGTTTCGTTTCAGTAGGTGGTAAGGATCGCTTGCCGTGTAGAGGGCATGTGGGATCAGGAGAGAGAGGACATGCAGGGCCATGAGAGGGAGTACAGGCGAGATTAGGTGAGAGAGAACAGGGAGAGGTGGGGAGGCCTCGTAGACCGGAGAGATCTACTGGTCCTTTTTTTGGAGGCAAGGTACGACATGGTAGAGGTTTTGTGGGTCAGCTAGTTTAGTTTGCACTTCAGGCTTCGCATAGTGTTTCAGGTGCTCACGGGTCTTAGAGTACCCGTACCGTACAGTTCCCATAGCCACGTCAATAGAGAGGTTGCTTCGAGTGTGGAGATACCAGCCACAGGGTAAGAGATAGTCCTAGACTCCAGACAAGTGTATCACAGCGGAGTATTCAGGCGAGTACAGGGCGCCCAAGAGGGGAAGGCCCGGCCCGTTGATGTGTTTCATATAGTAGGCTTGAGGCCACTACGCTAGATAATGTCATACAGGTATGGTTTTGATTTGTTACAGAGGGGCACCATTCGTATTTTGATTCGATTCTGCTTATCGGGCGAGTTCCACTATTTGTTGTCCCACTTATGGGTGAGTTCATGACTTAGTATTATGTTTAGGTGTTTATCCCTGTTGGGAGACTCTATGAGTGGTAGCTTGTGTCTATCGTTTGTTTCTATTCATTATTGAAAGTTACGAGACTAGAAGTGAATTCATGTTGTCCATTATGGCAGGTTTGATGCGATTCCTGAGTAAATTGGTTACGATTTGTGATTTGATACTCTACCGAGGTGAGGGTTTAGTAAGTGTTGTGATTTTATTGGCAGAATTGAATTAGTGGAATATTTCCATTGGTATGATGTATATTCGACTTGTGATTCAGAGTTGAGGGTGAGACCCTCGCGATTCCATGTGATTTGATATTTTTGAGTCGGGCTGCGTGCCGCGGTGGAAGGTTATACCAGGATGAGATCCTTATGATTTGTTCATGTACTTTGATTTTTCCTTTTGAATTGATTTGTAGTATGATACTGTTATAGAGTTGTGCCTGTCGGGCTTGTTTGATATTTCCCTTATGTGTTTCTCTTTACATATTCAGTCATTTTTATTCTGTGCTTTTCGAGTTTTAGCTTGCGGGGTGTGTGTCCGCTGGTGTTAGTTGTGACTTGTTGATTCGGGTGTATAGTTAAGAGATGTTCGTGTTTCTTGCATCTTTGTCAGTGTTGTAGAGGTTTAAACAGGGTTCTAACGGATATGAGGCTAATTGCCGGTGATGGTTTTGATTACGGGCAGCTATTGTGATCTGAAATGTTATTATGGGCCTATGTGTGGTGTGTCTTGTTGTGTGGTCGTACCTTGTGGGTGTAGGCATGAGTTGTTACTGCTAGTTGAAACTGATACCGGTTATGGATTTAGAATCGAGTCTTTTGAAGATAAATGGAAGGTGAGAATATTTGACTCTAAGGATTATTGGTGGTGGCAGAAAGGATGAATTATAGTTGGGATGGTGTCGTCAGGCTTATGTAGATTGGGGTGATGTGGAGTCGCCCGTGGGTGTATGTTGGATATGTACTTTCAATGATTTGAAGACTTCGAGGCGATTCTTAGCACGCTCGAGGATGAACGTTTATTTAAGAGGGGAAGGTTGTAACGACCCGGCCGGTCATTTTGAGAATTTAAGCTCCGTTCGGCGGCATAAGGTCTTGAACAGCTTCATATTATGTGTATTGACTTGCGTACGTGGTTGAATTTAGTTACCGGATGATCCGGAGTGATTTGGGACACTTAGTCCCTAAAATGGAAGCTTAAGTCTTAGGATTTTGACCGTAGTCAGAACTGTGTGAAGACGACTCCGGAATGGAGTTTCGTTGGTTCTGTTAGCTCCGTTGGGTGATTTTGGACTTAGGAGCGTATCCGGACTGTGAATTTGAGGCCTATAGTTGATTTAGGCTTGAAATGGCAAAAGATAACTTTTTGGAGATTTTGACCGAAAGTGGACTTTTTGATATCGGGGTCGGAATACGATTCTGAGAGTTAGAACAACTCCGTTATGTTATTTGGGACTTGCCTGCAAAATTTGACGTCATTACGGGTTGGTTAGATTGTTTTCGGCACGAGTTTTCAAAGTTGGAAGTTTTGGAAGTTCATAAGTTCGATTCGAGGTGCAATTTGTATTTTCGGCATTGATTTGATTTAAGACCTCGAGCGAGTCCGTGTTAGGTTATGGAACTTGTTGGTATGTGTAGACGGGGTCCCGGGGCCTCGGGTGAGTTTCGGATGGGCTACGGGTCATTTCCCCCTATTTTGAACTATTGTTATCTGTCATCTGGTTTCCTTCATCGCATTCGCGTTCGCGTTCGCAGTCACCCTCTCGCGTTCGCGAAGTTCTGCCACCCCCTTCTTCGCGTTCGCATTCCCTATCTCGCATCCGCAAAGTGCAAACCAGGCCCTAGGCACTGGTGATCATTTTCCTCTTCGCGTTCGCGTGTCGCTTACGCGTTCGCGTAGCTATTCCATTACACTCTTCGCGTTCGCGTACTACTTCATGCGTTCGCGAAGAGCAGTCATTGGGCCATCATAATTTTTCCTCTCTGCATTCGCAAACGTGTTGTCGCGTTCGCGAAGAACAACTGGGTAGCTTTTGTTTTTCTTCTTCGCGAACGCGTCCCTTTCTCCGCGTTCGCGATGCACAAAACACCTGGGCAGAATATAAAGTCCTCTATTCCGAGGGTTTGCCATTTTCACCATTTTTGGAGTTCTAGAGCTCGGTTTTGAGAGATTCTTTATGGGTTTTACAAGCAAATCGATTGGGTAAGTGTTCTTCACCTAGAATTTATTATATTCCATGATTTTATCTTTATTTTTATCATTTAATTTGTGTTTTGAGTTAAGGAAAATGTTGGTTTTTGAAGAAAATTTCCAAAATGAAAAATAACATGATTTGAGGGACGAAATGGTATCGAAATTTGATATTTTTTTGTATGGTTGGTCTCATATCGGAATGGGTGTTTGGGTTTTGTAAAATTTGCCGGGTTCCGAGGTGCGGGTCCGGGGGTCGACTTTTGGACCGATTTTTAGATTTTAATAAAGATTGAGACTTTATAATCCGGAATAGTCTCTTATGAGTTTTATTTGTGCTTTGAAGTTATTTTGATTAGATTTGAGCCGTCTGGAGGTCATTTCACCCGAGAAGTTCATTTTTGAGTATCGGTCTATCTTCTTTGAGGTAAGTATCTTGCCTTACCTTGTGTGGGGAATTTCCCCTTAGGATTTGAGTCTTCTATGTTGATTGTAGTCCGTGTACACGAGGTGACGAGTGTGTGCACAGACTTATTTGTGGAAAGTTGGCCTTTTTGGGTTCTTAGGTCCTTGTATTCATTGAATATGCTGTTGTTTTTGTTATGATTATATATCTAAATTACTAGATTCACACCTACCTGCTTAATTAGAAACAGTTGCTTCATGATCCACTATTATTGTTACTTGATTCATATGTGCCTTAATTGAAACTGTTATCTCTTTTATAGTCATGCTATCTTTTCATAACTGCTTATCATTATTTGGAATTAATATTATTTCATCCTATAATTGTTCGTTCTTAATTGAGGTTATGATTATTTTTCGCTGCTTATCCTTAATTGAATTGTCGAATATCCTTTGTAATTTCCTCAACCTTAAAAGAAGTTTAGATATCCTATATCTTAGTCGACTTGTTTTAATGGAATTATTTGATTCGTGTTAGCTTCCCTATTGTTGAAGTGTATATTGTGGGATCGTTGCTACGCATTAGTTTTCCCTTTGTTGAGCTGTTCTCTTTACGCCTAGCATTTTTACTGTGGTTATTCCTTGTGAATTGGTTCTACCGTTTCATTGTGAATTAAAGTTCTTGAGTTGATTTACTTGTCGTACTTTGTATTCTTGTCATTGTTGCTGTTGTACTTGTTGTGGTGATGCACAAGGTTTCTGCCGTGCGGTTGTTATTATTGTGATGCACGAGGTTTTTGCTGGGCGGTTGTTATTATGGGGTTGCACGAGGTTTCTGCCGTGCTATTGTTACCATTGATATTTGCACATGCGGCATGACAAGGCGGGATATGTATATATATATGTGGGATGCACATGCGACGTGACAAGGCGGGCTATGTATATATATGGCTTGCGCTTGTGGCGAGACAAGGTGGGAACATTATTATGCACGTGTGGCGACACAAGGAGGGCATTTACTTTACTATTGTACAAGTGGTGAGACAAGGTAGGCTATGTCAGGGATTGATTTGTGATGATTTGTGGAGTGGGGGCATTCTTGTTGTTGATATTTGTGGAGTGGTATTCGTACTGTCCGTTCTTTTTCCTTATGCTTATTTGCTGATATGGACTATGGTAAGACACTTGCACAAGCATACACGTAGTTAAGCACTCTTATCGGATAAGAGGTGTTCTTGATATTGTTGAGCATATATGCTCACCCTTGTTTACTTGCATTCTATGTGAGAATGTCTCTATTGGAACGTGAGTCGTCAGTGCGGTTATGAGGTGTTATGAGGGCACAGGATGCCAAGTGTTAGGGTTCAGGTATTGAGACCCGTGAGCTGTGATTTGTCCGAGGTTCGGTACCTCGTGGAGTTGTTGACTAAAACCTGATGTAAAAGCGGTTGTAGTTACTGAGTTATTATTTGTCCTTGTTGTATTTGTGATTCCGGATTTAGGTTGTGTGCCATTCACTTTTCTATGTCATTTTTATGGTATTCCGCTAATACTTGTTGTTTCTTTTCTTATTGCCATTATGGTATTGTGAGCCATATTGCATAGTCTTTATGTAGACATCATATTTCTGCTGTTCATATACTTATACTTGTTCAGTTTATTAGACCAGTGTGTGTCTTGACTGTTCCTCGTCACTACTCCACCAAGGTTAGTCTTGATACTTACTGGCCACCGCTGTGGTGTGCTCATTCTACACTTCTGCACATTTTTTGTGCAGATCTAGGTATTTGTTCGTTAGTAGCTGTGCTAGTCGTTGCTGTGGAGACTCAAAGTAAACCTGCTGCTGCGGTCGCATGCTTCGGAGTCACCTTCAAGTTTTCGTTTTGCACTGTTTATTCTTATTTCTGGACAGCTGTATTTAGAAGTTTTCTAGCAAACACTCTGTAAAGCTTATGACTTGTACTACCGGTTTTGGGAATTGTAAATTTTAAGAGATTTCTATTTCAAATTGTTAGATGTTATTTAAATAATGTTGTTGTTTCAATAAATGTTAGGCTTACCTAGCTCTAAGACTAGGTGCCATCACGATACCCAAACAGAGGGAAAATTGGGTCGTGACAGGAGTACTACTGGAGGTTGGAAGTGGTGAATGAACAGGACGACTCCCATAACCCCTACCCTGACGAGCTGTAGATGGGGCACGAGAACTGTTATACGTGCTAGAATCTCAAGGTCTCTTAGCTTCCCTCTATTCTCTCTCCCGAATCCACATACCCTCCAATCTCCTAGCAATAGACACCACATGCTGGTATGCGATGTCCTTCTCCAACTCTCGGGCCATACTAAATCTGATACTATGGTGGAGCCCCTCAATAAATCGGCGAACCCGCTCTCGAAGAGTAGCAACCAAGGCTGGTGCATGTCAGGCCAAATCACTAAAGCGAACTACATACTCTGACAAAGTCATAACACCCTGGCGCAACTGCTCAAACTCCACGTGCCATGCGTCTCTAAGACTCTAGGGAGCATACTCCCTCAAGAACATGTCCGAGAACTGGGTCCATGTAAGTGAAGCTGCCTCAGGCGGACTACCCAACTCATAAGCACACCACCACTGATAGACTGCTCCTCTAAGCTTGAATGTAGGAAAAGAAACCCCACTCGTCTCCGCTACACCCATCGTACGGAGAATACGATGACACTCCTCCAGAAAAACCTGGCATCCTCTGACGCCAATCTACTGAAGGTAGAAGGGTGGTACTTTTTGTACCTCTCAAGTCTAAGTTGCTCCATCTCAGAAACTGTTGCCCTAACCTCGGGCTGAGCTGGAGCTACCAGCTACATCAGTATAATCTATGGATATAGTCGACCTGAACCCGTTTCTCTGGAGTACGGGCGTCGGGATTCTGTGTTCCTCCCCTGACCTGAGATATGGCAGGAGAAAGTGGAATCAAGCCAGCCTGAGCCAAGGTGCTGAACATTCTCAGACACTAGGCTAGAGTCTCCTGGAGGGCTGGTGCAACAACAGGTACCTCAGGTGTCTGCCCTCCAGTTGGAGCTACTGGGGGCTCCTCTGTAGCAGCTCGTGTGGGTGCTCTGGCTGCACCGCTTGGACATCCTCGCCATCTACCCCGGCCTCGACCTCTCGTGGATCTAGCAAGGGGCGCGAGTGCCTGGTCATCAGATCCGCATGTACGTGTCCTCATCATCTATGAGAAAATAGAATACAGAAGTTTAGATTTTTTTTGAAGTCAAGAATTTTCGCACGTCAAGGAAGTGAAATTTTCCTAACATTTCCATAGCCTCCAGAAGATAAGTACACACGTCTCTATATCGATCCGTGAGACTCTAATAAACTGGCTTGTGACTCATGACATCTATGAACCTATAGCTTTGATACCAATTTGTCACGACCCAAATTCACCCTCCGTAGGATGTCGTGATGGCACCTAGTCTTGAAGACTAGGTAAGCCTAACAAATTGGGGAATAACATAATAAGAGTCTGAAACTCAAACCTCAATAGTTGTAATAGATGAAAAGTACAAGTCAAAGAACTACAATCTCCCAAAAACCCGGTAAAAACAAGTCACAAGCTTCTAAGAGAAATACTAAATGTCTCTATACATTAGAGTCTATTAAAACAAGGAAACACCATGATAAGGATAGATGGGGGACTTCGAGGTCTGTGGATGCTGGCAGATGTACCTTGAAGTCTCCGTATACAGGTAGCTCACTGATATATGGGTTGGTAAGCGGTACCTGGATCTGCACGAAAGGGTGTGCAGAAGAATAGTATGAGTACACAACAATGGTACCCAGTAAGTGCCAAGACTAATCTCGGTAGAGTAGTGACGAGGTCAGGTTAGGGCCCTACTGGAATAAAGAAAAATTAAGACAAAGGATATAATAATATAATGAAATAACTGAGGAGTGAACAACACATCAAATAGAGGTAAACAACAGGGGGCGCTCCCGAGATGCCGTCTTGTAGTCCCAAAAGTAAATTCTCAACAGGGGATCTCCCGAGATACTGTCTCGTGGTCCCAAAAGTAAATATGCAAGGGGATCTCCCGAGGTACCGCCTCGTAGTCCCAAAGTAAATATGCAATACAGGAGGATCTCCCAAGGAACCGCATCGTACTCCCAAAATAAATCTACAGTACAAGGGGATCTCTCGAGGAACCACCTCGTACTCCCAAAATAAATATGCAGTGGGTAATCGGAAGAACAACAAATTTTCAGCCATAAATCTTACAGATAAAGATTTAAATCAAATCGAAGAAAGCAGGTAATTCAGCGAAGCATGTTGCACATATTGCAAGTAAGAGTTAAGGCACGTAGACATGTGATACTAGGCTGATCATGATCACTACATATACTAAGGAAACTCAGTTAAAGAATTTAAACGAAGATTATTCATCAAGAACCGATATTTCCAAATTTAGCCCGTGTACGTATTCGTCACCTCGCGTACACGGCGTTCACATATCACAAAATGTTACAACGGTATCAAATCCTAGGGGAATTTCCCCACACAGGGTTAGACAAGACACTTACCTCAAATTTTGCTCAATCAGTCAAGTAGTATGCCTTTCCCTCAATTTTCTGACTCCGATCGGTTCGAATCTAGTCATAATTAATTCTGTTCAGTCAATACGAATCATAGGAATTAATTTCATATATACAGATTTTTCAACAAAAATCCATAATTTGACTCAAAAAATGTCTCGGAACCCGACAAAAGTTACAAAATATGAACTCCCATTCAACCACGAGTCCAACCATACAAATGCTACCAAATTTCGACATCAACTCGACCTTCAAATCTCAAATTCTTATTTTGAAATCCCTAGGTCCAAATCCTCTAATTTTACCTCAAAAACATGTCATCTATTCAAAATACTCAATGATAATCCAATATTATTGACTAACACTGATCACAAGTGACTTACCTCAAGTTTTTCCGTGAATTCTCTCTGAATATCGCCCCCAAACCATGCTTGAAAGTCAAAAAATGAGAAAAACTCTCGGACCCTACGTTTATATTCTGCCCAGGCATTTTTTGCATCTGCGATGCACTTAGCCACATCTGCGGTCTCGAGGGTGCGAGGGCCTTCACTCTTCTGCGGACTCACTTTCACGAAGAAGTTGTCCGCTTCTGCGAAAAAGTAGTCCGCCTCTGCGATGAGGCTTGGCCCTTCCCTTTTTCCGCTTCTGCGATCGCGAAGCCGCAGGTGCGACTCCACTTCTGCGGTAATGAGTGCGCATCTGTGGACAGTGCCCTTCCTAGTCCAGGCCGTATATGTGATCATTTTATTAAACTGGAAAATTCCAGAACTGCTCCAAGTCCAAATTTAATTCGTTTAACCATCCGAAACTCACCCAAGGCCCCCGTGACCTCAACAAAATACACTAACAAATCCTAAAAGATCATACGAACTTAGTCGAGCTTCCAAATCACGTCAAACAACGCTAAAACCATGAATCATACCCCAATTCAAGCCTAATAAACTTTGAAATTTCAAATTTCTACAAACGATGCCGGAACCTATCAAATCACATTCTATTGACCTCAAATTTTGTACACAAGTCATAAATGACATAACAGACCTATTCAAATTTCCAGAATCGGATTCTGACCCCGATATCAAAAAGTCAACCCCCTGGTCAAACTTCTAAAAATTCAACTTTCGCCATTTCAAGCCTAATTCCACTACGGACCTTCACATAATTTTCTAGACACGCTCTTAAGTCCAAAATCACCATACGGAGCTATTGGAATCATCAATGCTTTATTTCGGGGTCGTTTACACATAGGTCGACATCTAGTTACTATTTCAACTTTAGCTTTAAATCTTGGAACTAAGTGTTCTAATTCATTCCAAAACCTCATCGGACCTGAACCAATTACCCCGACAAGTCATATAACAAAAGTAAAGCATAATCTGAGTAGTAAATGGGGAAACAGGGTTGTAATACTCAAAACGACCGGCCGAGTCGTTACACTTCTCCATTCATTTGGTCCTGTTCCAACTGTAGGAGTAGTTGGCTCCTTTTGTGGTTCAATTTGATAACGAGCAGGTTCACTAGTTGATCTGTGACTGTATCTGTGCTATCAGTCGACTTTTGTGACTTGCTTGCATGTGGTGCTTCTTGGCTGATATCTTCATCACATACAATGATTCCTTTCTTGACCGTAATGTAATTTTCATCAAATATAACATGCACGGATTCTTCTACAGATAAAGTACGTTTGTTATAAACTCTAAAAGATCTACTATTAATAAAGTAACCAAGAAAAATACTTTTGTCACTCCTTGGATCAAATTTTCCAAGGTTGTCCTTACCATTATTGTGGATGAAGCACTTAGTTTCAAACGGATGAAAGTAGCCTATATTGGGTTGTTTGCCTTTCCATAATTCATATAGAGTTTTCTTCAAAATGGGTCTTATAAGACATATGTTGAGAATATGACATAATGTAATTTTTGCTTCTGCCCAAAAATGATTTGGCAATGAATGATCTAATATCATTGTTCTGGCCATATCTTGTAGGGGTCGATTTTCTACTCAACTACTCCATTATGTTGGGGTGATCTTGGAGCTAAGAAATTGTGAGTATATCCTTGATCATTGCAGAATTCTTCAAAGGCTCTACTTTCGAATTCTCCTTCATGGTCACTTTGGATGGTTGTGATGAGATACCCTTTTTCTCTTTCAATTCTTTTACATAATATCTCAAAAATTTCAAGGCTTCATCTTTTACAGGGCTCGCTATATACTAAAGGGAATGTGTATATGTAAAACTTAAGAAGGGTATGAGATAATAAAAGATTTATTGGAGGCTAAGAGAGTTTTGAAAGTGGTTTATATTTTAAAGCTTTAATTATTAAGTTAGGAAAAGTGATTATCTTTGAAGAATAGATGCGGGAGTAATCTTAAGAGTTGTTGTAAGAAAGCTGATTTTTAAATGTACCTTGGTTTTCAAAATATCTGAAGAAGCGAGTCTTTGGAAATTCATTTGAGACTATCCGTAACTACTTTTTCATGAAAATATGATTTCATTACTTGTTAGTGAAAATCAGTGATTATTTCCTAATTTTCTTTGAAAATGAGCTGCAGTTCTAATTAAAGACATGAGCTTCAAAACCTTTAAGAAAAGTGAGAGTATAAGATGAACAGGTTGGAATTAACAGGAGCGAAGATCAATTACTAGCTATTTCCTTTTAAGTCCTATATTAATTAAGGTTTACCTAAGTTTCATGTAATACTAGATCATGGAAGTAAAGTACATAATCTAATATACGAGTGTTAAATACAAGAGGACATCATATGATAAAAACAACAATAAGGGCAATAAGCGAATGATGATGAAAGCAGTAAACTAAGCTATGGAAATGAAGAACAATAACAAATGAGGTACAGAGAGAGGACTGGACTCTGATAATTAGGCCCCAACAAGGTAGGCCCAGCAACTTGAGAGATGCGGCCATGGAAATACTGGACTCTTCAAAATGCAACAAGAGCTGGTTTGGGCTTGAGTTCCTTAAGAACTCAGCTGTCCCAAATATACACATGCCCAAAAGAAAAAAGAAGGTCATTAGAAATATACTTCATATTCTCAGCATATTCTAATATACATGACAAATATATAAACAAATAATTGAAACAAGTAAATGATTAATACTATGGGAAATTATATATTTATGTGGTGGTTTTACTTAACAAATAATTCACACAAAACCTTTTGTTGTCATTAAACATTAAACCCATAAAGAACTAAATGTGTCAATGAATTAAGGGCTAAGGAGGAAGCTCCACTCGAGGTGGATGCTCCCTTTGGATCCCCCGACATTTCAAAGTTCCCAAGGGACTCAAGGCCTGGGGCAATGCTTGTGCTAGGGAGGGCAGCCCAACCTAGAGTCGAACTCCGCTCCCAAATACCCTTAAACACTAACAACATATTTTTCTTATGGGTTTAAATGCCAATGAGGCCCTTCCAATGCAAATCAAGTGCTATAGCATTACCTACCACAAAATATATACCTTCCCTCCTATCATAAGAACATATAGACTATACTGGATGACCAAACAAACATATACATCACATGAAAGAAAAATTCTGATTCTGAAACTCATACATGTGAACATTAAAAACATCCCCAACATGTTACAACACTCCAAATTTACAGTAATGCAATACTCCAAAGAAAGGTAAAGCTATACAACAGCAACTCAGCATATATAGAGGCTCCTTGTGTATGGTAAACCTAGTGTGAACTGGATGACTTTGTTTTCAGCACATACATAGGTTCGCACTGCCACATTAATACTTTTAAAGAGAATGAGCAATGTAAATTCAGGCAACACAGTCATGACTAGTCATTTTTCAGTGGTTGTTGAAGGCATCAAGGACATGATCAAGGCTTTCAACAAGTATAAATTTGCATACCACAACAGGGGTTCCAAAGGATTTCTACAAATCATACTCCTAATATATCATCAAGTTCAGATAACGTTAACCAGGATCCCTATGAGACTTTAGGGATTCCACGTGGTTTTAGAGTTATCAAAAGAGCAAGGATTTGGGCAGTTCTGCACATGATATATAATGATAAACTAAACAAGAGCATGCAACATTCAGTCAGGTACTAAAACATTTCAAATGCAGTGATGCTTCTTATGTAAACAAGGGAAAACCTTATACATTTTGAGAGTTGAAATAAGTAAAAGGTTACAGATAAGGGAAAGACACTACATCAACACAGGTTTAACTAAAAACTTTGTTCTAAGTCAGTACATGAATACAGGGTTGATCATACTTCCTTTTTTACAAGTTATTACTTAAATAGGGAAGAGTAGCTAGGTTCTTAAAAATATAAATATGCATGATGACCCTAAATATAAGAGGTAGGAGATATCAAATAAACATGTTACTCAGGGAGTTGACTAATCAAGAAAATAGTTATGTTCAGTTTATCCTATTACCATTCTTTATAACAGAGAGGAAATAGCATAATCCTAATCACATTATGAGGAAAGATGACATAACCTTAACAAGTGTGTACCATAAGATTATAGAGAGAAGAAATGAGAGGTTTAGTTCAAATAAGATCATGTTAACAAAAGCAACAAGCAACTAAACAAAATGAAAGACCATAGTAGCAACTCAGAAACAGTCTAACAGACATGAGCAAGGAAATAACATATAAACACTTAGGGTTCCTTCTTAAGATTAAAGGATATGAGATATAAACTAAAATACCTTAAGATCCATTCAATCATAATTATCAGAATATCGGTTCAGAAACTCACAATCTACAAAGATGCAACATACAAGGATAAAGGTTATTGTATGCCAACAAAGCTCATAAGGTTCATGTGAACATGAACATATAACAACTTAAGCATGTAGACTGTTGAAACTCTGGGAATAAGATCAACAAGAATCAATTATATAGTTTAATCAACCATAATTTAAAGACTTATAGGAGGACAACTAATCACAAGTAGTCATTAAACTAACAGAGCACAAATATTAATTAACATATTAAACATCATAGAACCATTGCAATATACATAACCTAACTTGGCATACTTATATCATTCAAAGAAAATGAACAGAAGAGAAAAGTGAGAGAGGTGAGAGGTGCTGACCTTTTTGAGAGCACTAGACCAAACGAGAATTCTTTTCAGTTGCTTAAGATCCCAGAACACTCAAGTTTAGACCAGCCATAGTACTCAACAAAAAGGAAAAGGAAAATAGTGAGAAACCTAAGGCTAAAATTCTCAATGTTTTTTGTGTGGCTATCTCTTTAATGTTAGATAGTTGGTTCGTGATTATCCCCTGTTCGGTGAGAGCATTGAAAGCCCTATTTATAGTGGCATTCATTAGCTTAGGGTTTTATGATTCAAACTAAGATAGTGAAAAATGACGATTACCAGGTGATGTGAGCACGATTTGGTGAAATTGAAAGAGAGCAGAGGGAAAATCAGTAAGGAGTTTTACCTGATAGGAGAGAAGGTTGATCGTTGGAAGTGAGAATCAGCGAACAAAGCTCGAACACCCAGAGGTCACTGTGTTTGACCTCTGGATATAGAATATTCATCATGAAATCTCTGAAGAAGCCTCATGCATGCTTTTATTTAACATAACAAAATAGCGATTCGAAGATTTGATGTTTCGTGTTTAAACCCTAGGGTTCAGAATTGGGAGATTTGAAATGGAATGGTAAAACTGGGAAGTAATCGGCGAGAATCGCGGACATGAGAGACAGGAAGCATGTTTCTCTAATGAACTTGTGACCTTGCACTAATTAGTGCAAGGTTTGGGTGATTGATGGGTTTGTGGGTTTGAGAGAGATGAGAGAAGAAGAGGAAAGGGGGAGGTGAGGCGGCCGGGTGAGTGTTAGAATGATTTAGGGTTTTTGGGTATTGGAGGTGGATCTAGGTTTAAGAGTGAGAGATAGGTTCCGGGCCGTTGGATATAATGATCAATGGCCATGATAATTTAGGCATTAAAGAATAAAGGATGTAAAACGTTACGTTCATTGTATGGTTGGATTTGGAGGGTTGAGATTGAGTCTGGTGAGATACAAAAATTAAAGGAAAATTTGGGAATAAAACGTGTGTCATTGATTAGATAGATCAACGGTCCAGATTCATTGTGCTTTCTTTATGAGTGAGAAAGGCGAGTGATGTGGAACGTTGTGATTGGTTTAGGGAGAGTGACTTGGATTGCCAAAGTGGAGAAGGAGATTGGTGTTTAGACTGGGTCAGGTCCGAATTGGGCCTTGTATTTGGGCTAAAAAGCATTTAAAGGGTAGCCATTTTACATTTGATTCAAGAATTGCAATTGTGGCATTTTTGGTCTTTTAACCCCTTTTGAAATTAATTTAAATAAACATAATAGTTTTTTTAATAAATGTGGTAAAACGTTACAATTTTTAAATAGTACTAATTAATGTAATTAATTGATTGTTTGTAAAAATACTTCACTGAGACATTAATTTTGAATAATTTAAGTAGTAAACCAATTAACTATTTTAAGAAATAATTTATTGAATTAATTATAGAACTTACGTATAGACATTATTTTAATAATCCTAAAATAGTAAATATATTTATAATTACATAATACTAATGTCAAATGATTAATTTTGAAACTAACACTAAATTAATTTATAGAAATAGGTATTCATTACTGAAAAATACTTTGAAAATATTTATTGCAAATTATTAAGTATAAATAAATTAATTTTAAAAGGGAGGGTCAAAATTGGTCGTCAACAGCTTCCCCTTTTTGACAGGCGACGATAAAAGAGTTTTCGGGCAATGAAATTGAACCAAAGCCAATTTTTTCCAGACTTTTAAGCATGTATTGCAGGAAATGGAGATGGGGAATTTGTGGGATTGAATTGAGGAAGAATCTAGAAAGATTTGGGGATATTGGGCCGAATTCTGGCTTTGAATTGCTTACATACCTCGGGCTTAACGAGGATCAGGTGTCCTTGATTGACGGGGTGGTGTTGCAAACTGCTTTTGCTAGCGAAGTTTGCAGTTTTGCTATATGCAAGGATCCAGTTGGCGAAGCTGTCATTCGATTTGTACAAGGCGCTCCGATTTGATTGAACAGACGGTTTGCTATATACAGGATGACGATTGGTGAAGCCAATGATCAATTTGTACAAGGTGCTCCGATTGATTGAGCTGCCGGTATGCTATATACAGGACTTCGCTTGGTGAAGCCGAGGTGCAATTTGTATAGGGTGCTCCGATTGATTGAGCAGACGGTTCTCTATGTACAAATTTCTGTGTCAACTGTCTGATTTCGAGGCACTTGTAGAGGATTCAATAGTTAGCTTTAGATGTACTAGAAAATTTTAAGCAAAAAGGAGGAGATATAATATTAGGCAAGTGGCGGATCCGTTATTTTCCCCAGTGTGGTCCTAGCGCTTCCTTTTCCCTGTTGACCCTGCACTCAAAGAAAACTTCTTAGTGTTGGGAGTAGGGGGGAAGTTGGTTTGTGTCGACCACAGTGTTGGTTTGCCCCGGCCTTTAACATGATTGTGCCGCGAAGTTCGGTAGATGGAACAAGTCACTACACACACACACACACACACACACACACACACACACACACACACACTATATATATATATATTAGAAAACATTTTGAAAATAGTTGTTTCATTTAAGGCAAATGTCGTCATTCCGGATCATGTTGAAGTCGATCTTAGGTGATGTCTCTAACAATGCGGCACCTTGTTGTTGTGACCGCGTCCTAATTAGAACTAATGCATTACAAAGGCTTTTCTAAGGTTATGATCGAACCCTTTCAGGTTCCCTACACATCCAAAATGGAATCAGGTTTGAACGTAGTTCGTGGGATGATGATAAAATATGATAAAAATGACCGATCCTGACACAGGCAACCTACATATCTAAACGGAATCAGGTCGAAACGTAGTTCGATTGCAACACATGCAAAATGATGAGACTAAGAATGAAAATGGCCGAGTATGACTCAGACAGCCTGCGTATCCAAGTGGAATTAGGCCAGAATGTAGTTCAGTTGCAAAAGATGACTGAATCCAATGAGGATTGCCTACGTATTCTTTTCTGAGGAAATCAAGTCAACGTAGTTCCTGAATAACATACAAAAGTGATATTTGATTTTTCTATTATAAGAGAAATAGGGGAGAAAAATGGAACCCTATGTGGGTTGCCTATGTATCCCTCCGTGGGAAGTTAGGTTAAACGTAGTTCTGTTACATCAAAAGCCCTAACTCTATTCATCTTCAAGCATAGTATCTCTTGTTTGCGGCTGAGTTGATAGGCTCTATGCTGACTCTTCCATCCATTTCTGCCAGGATTGGAGCTCCACCAGACAGTGCTCGGTGAAGCACGTAAGTACCTTGCTAGTTTGGTGCAAACTTTCCTTTGGCTTCTTCTTGATGAGGAAATATTTTCTTCAGAATCAACTGCCCGGTGTGAATTGGCATGGCTTCACTCTTTTGTTAGATGCACTGGATATCCTGTTCTGATATAGCTGTCTATGGCACACTTCATCCATTTTTTCTCGTCAATGATCATGAGTTGTTCCTTCCTTGCTCGTATCCACTCTGCGTCGTCTAATTTTGCCTCTTGAATGAATCTTATGGACGGTATCTCAACCTATACAGGTATCACCGCTTCACTGTCGTATACCAACATGTATGGCATTGTCCCAATGGATGTTCTCATGGTAGTTCGATAACCTAATAAAGCGAAGGGTAGCTTTTCATGCCATTGTCTGTGATTGTCCACTATCTTTCGCAGAATCCTCTTGATATTCTTCTTAGCTTCCTCAACTGCCCCATTCATTTGCGGTCTGTAGGATGTGGAATTGCGGTGGATGATTCTGAACTTCTCACAGATTTCTCTCATGAGGTCGCTATTGAGGTTAGCGGCATTGTCACTAATAATGGACTCCGGTATCCCAAATCTATAGATGATGTTGTTTCGGACAAAATCTGCCACTACCTTCTTTGTGACGACCTTGTAAGTAGATGCCTCGACCCATTTGGTGAAATAGTCGATACCTACCAAAATGAAATGATGTCCGTTTGATGTTGCAGGCTTATGGGTCCTATCACGTCCATGCCCCAGGCAGCGAACAGCTAGGGTGAACCCATTGCATTTAACTCATTTGGTGGAACCCGGATGAAATCTCCGTGAATGTGGCACTGGTGACACTTTTGCACGTAGGGGATACTATCTCTTTCTATAGTCATCCAAAAGTATCCAGCTCTCAAAATATTCTTGGCTAATATCAACCCATTCATGTGGGGTCCGCACATCCCTACATGTATTTCTTCTAACAGTCTGGTCACTTCAGTGGCGTCCACACATCTCAACAAACCTAAGTCTGAGGTCCTCCTGTATAAGACTTCCCCGTTGAGGAAAAAGTGGTTTGCTAACCTCCTGAGGGCTCGCTTTTGACCATTAGTATTATTTTCTGGGTACTCCTAGGTGGCAAGAAATTTCTTGATGTCATGCTACCATGGTTTACCATCTGGTTCTTCATTCACATGGAAGCAATAGGCATGTTGATCCTTGATCTCTACCTCGATTGGGTCAATGTAATTCTTGTCTCGATGTTGAATCATAGATGATAAGGTTGCAAGGGTGTCGGCGAACTCGTTCTAAATTCTGGGGACGTGCCTGAACTCAATCTTTGTGAACTTTTTGCACAGCTCCTTCACGCAGTGAAGGTACGACAGTATCTTAATATTCTTGGTGGACCATTCTCCTTGGACTTGGTGTTTCCACAAATCGGAATCTCCTATGACCAAAAGTTCTTTGATGTTCATGTCGACTACCATTCTGATCCCAAGGATGCACGCCTCGTATTCAGCCATATTATCTTTGCCGATGCTGGATAGTGTTGTCCAGATTCCAAAATTAGGAATGCCCCAATTTTGACTCCTTTGAAGTTTGTTGCTCCATCGAAAAACATTCTTCACCCAAGGTATGATTCAGCAATATCCTCCCCGGCAAATAGTACTTCTTCATCGGGGAAATGCGTGGTAAGCGGTTCGTAATATCCATCTACTAGATTCTAGGTGAGGTGGTTAGCTAAAGCTTGCCCTTTGATAGCCTTCTGAGTTATGTACATAATGTCAAATTCATTGAGGAAAATTTTCCATTTAGCTTGCTTCCCGGTAGGCATTGGCTTTTGAAAAATGTACTTGAGCGGGTCGAGCCGAGATATCAGATGCGTAGTGTATGCCGACATATAATGCCTTACCTTCTGATTAATCCAGGTCAAAGCACAATAAGTGCATTCTATTAAGGTATACTTGGCCTCACATTGTGTGAACTTCTTGCTTAAGTAGAAGATGGCATGTTCCTTTCTCCAAGTTTTGTCATGCTACCCCAACACACAACTGAATGCATTGTCCAAGAGTCACAAATAGAGTAACAATGGTTTCCCTGGTTCAGGGGGAACCAACACTGGCAGGTTCGAAAGATACTCTTTGATTCTGTCGAAGGCTTTCTGGCACTCCTCCGTCTATTTCGTGCCAGCATCCTTCTTTAGCAGCTTGAAAATGGGTTCACAGATTACCGTGAGCTGGGCTATGAAATGACTAATGTAATTAAGTCTGCCCAGAAAATTCATGACATCTTTTTTGCTCTTTGGTGGCGGTAATTACTGGATGGCCTTAACTTTTGATGGATCCATTTCTATCCCCTTCATGCTTACAATGAAATCCAATAGTTTCCCAACGGGGACTCCGAACGCACACTTTGCTGGGTTCAACTTCAAACTTTACCTTCGCAGGCGTTCGAAAAAATTCCTCAAGTCGTCCAAGTGATCTGAACTCCTTCGAGATTTTATGATAATGTCATCCACATACCCTTCAATCTCCTTATAAATCATGTCGTGAAAGAGGGTCGTCATGGCCCTCATGTAGGTGGTGTCGGCGTTCTTGAGACCGAACGGCATAACTCTATAACAGTTAACTCTGCAAGGCATGGTGAAAGTTGTCTTCTCTGCGTCTTCCTTGTGCATTAAGATTTGGTGGTATCCAGCGAAACAATCCATAAACGACTGCAGTTCATGCTTAGCACAATTGTCGATGGGGATGTGGATATTTGGAAGGGGAAATCATCCTTTGGAATAGCTTTGTTGAGATCTCAGTAGTCTACACATATTCTGATCTTTCTGTCCTTTTTTGGCACTGGGACGATGTTTGCCAACCATCTTATATAGTTGGTGACCCTTACTACATTTGTTTTTATCTGTTTGGTCACTTCTTCTTTTATCCTCAGACTTAAATCCGGTTTGAACTTTCAGGACTTCTGCTTGACTGGCGATGTGGTAGGGTCAGTGGGCAGTCGATGAGAGACAATGTTGGTGCTTAATCCTGGCATGTCATCATAGGACCATGTGAACACGTCGGCGTACTATCGTAGGAGCTCAATCATTTTTTTCCTTCTGCTCAGCTTCTAGGTGAATGCTGATTCTGGTTTCTTTTACTTCTTCTTCGCTTCCAAGATTGGCCACTTCTATTTCTTCGAGATTGGCCTTCTTCTGACTCTCCAAGTGCTCGATCTACTGCGGGAGATTGTCTAACATGACACTCTCATCATATTCCTCATAATCCGAGTCATTGCGATCGACAGTTTCGTTACATGTCATAATCGTGGAACGCGGGTTTTTATCTGTTTGATTACTAAAAAGAAAAACAAAGTATAAATAAAACGGTAAAACAAAGTTGTTATATTTATGAAAATGGTTCTTTTATTTATTCAAAAGAGGAACGTCTTAAGCATTCACAAGAGGCAAATGACAAAAAGGTACATACACAGTACATGCCTCAATTGACTGTGCTCTTTTCAAAAGAAAACTTTTATAGTTCCATAGTACCAAGACTCCCGACGAACCAAAGATGGATTGGTTGTCCAATTTTGCAGCTTTTTTGCTGGTTCGCATCCCTGATAGTCGGTGTCTTGATGTCAGTTCCTTTACAACATTTTTCAATCATATTCACGAACAAGTTTTTCATCCCGTCGATGATATCATCTTCGGGTGTTGAACTCTGTCCCGGACTTGCAACATACTCTGGCACAAAAACCTTTTTCCCAGAGCTAACGACATGAGATTTCCCTTCTAGAGGCTGATATCCTATACCAGCCCTTCCTTTCTTCCCATTGTGTTCAATTGGCTCTGTGATTCCATCTGACTTGGCTCCCAACCATGTTTCTGGCTTGTATCCATATTTCATCATCTCGCTCATAGCCTTCTTGGATCTATACGGCGACTGCATTCCCAAATTTTGCTCAGTCTTCTCCATCTCAGTAGTCTTCATGATTTCCACAGCATAGAAGGCGACTCCGTCCAGCCCTTCAATAAATGGGACATCATATTACAAATAGGCGGAGTGACCCCACTCGACGTGAACCACGATTTCTTGGTATCCCCACTCGAATTTTATGCATTGGTGCAAGGTAGACGGCACGATCACTACCATATGTATCCAGGGTCTGCCTAGTAGCAAGTTGTAGGAAGGGGAGATGTCCATTACTTGAAATAATACTGGAAAATTGACCGGCCAGATTTGCAAAGTTAGATAAATTTCTCCAATAACATTCTTTTGTGAACCATCAAAGGCTCTCACCCTTACGTGGCTTTTCTTGACCTCCCTCAAATAAATTCCAACTCCTGCAACGTGGAGAGAGGACAAATATTGACTCCTGATCCTCCATCGACTAGTACACAGGACACCACTTTGTCCCCGCATTTGACAGTGATGTGAAGAGCCTTGTTGTGACTTCCGCCTTCAACATGAAGTTTGTCTCTTTTGAAAGTTATCATGTTTGCTTCGACCATTTTTCCAATTGTCGTTGCCAATGCCTCGCTACTAGTGTTACTTCGTATACTTACCCCACTTAGTACTTTCAACATAGCATCCTTATGGCTTTCAGATCTCATTAATAGATCCATGATAGATATATGTGCTAGAGTTTTCTTCAACTACTCTTCCAAATAATACTCTTTGCTTGACATTCTTTTCCAAAACTCAATGGCTTCTATGGCTGTTATGTTCCTCCTCAGAATTTGTTCTCTCCCCGAGTTACCTCGATGGACATATTCAGGGGAGTAGCATCTCCTAGACCTAGTCATACCATGGGCTATGGCAAAGTTTGTCATTTTGGCCTTTCCCTTTTGCTGGTACGTCTGTGGGACGGTTTTGTACTCCCGATCTTCTTTGCCCCAAGTAGTATTGGCAGGTTGTTGCAGATAGGTTTGAACTGTCACTTTAGGCCTTAGTTGTACTGTAATGATCACAGCCTTTGAGGAGGGATCCTTGCGGTTTTTACATTCCCTATAGTGACAATTGTTCCCTTCAGGTCATATTCTTAGTCTAATGTGATCATGTTAGCTCCTTGGATTCGATGATTTGGCAGTGGGTTACGATTCACATTAGGTGGTGCCGGAGTGCATTGAATGGCTCTGCTCTTGATCAGGGTTTCAATTTCATTTTTTAACTTGAAACAGTCTTCAGTATCGTGCCCAGGTACATTGGAATGATACACGCGTCTTTTAGTGGCATCAAAATATCTGGAGGGATGCTGAGGAACCATTCCCTCGATTGGGTGTATCAATCCTGCTCTTCTCAACCTTTCGAACAGTTGGTCCAGAGGCTCAACAATCAGGGTATAAGTTCTAGGACCCCTCTCTTTAAAGTTGGGACAAGGACGTGGTGCATAAACAAGTCAGTTTTGATGAGTTGTGGTTTGGACATGAGCATATGGTCGTTGTGGGTTTTGGTTGTTATTGGCTCAAGGAGGGTTGTATTGTTGTTGAGAGTGGTAATATGGCTGGGTATTATAGACTGGAGCTGTGGGTAGTGTTGAGTGGTTGTTTGGGGAATAAGAGGTGCTTCCATGAGGTGGGTTGGTTTGGTAGTAAAGTACGACTGCTGAGACCTCATCTTTCTTCTTCTTTCTATAATGATTGACCCTGACTGGATGGCCTTGCTGGCCGCTTGTAGTGCTACCATAGATTGCACTTTACTAGATTTCATGCCCTCTTCTAAGAAATCTCCCATCTTGACTAGCTCGGGGAACTTTTGACCCATCATTCCCATCATCCTTTCAAAGTATATTCCCTCTTGGGCTCGAATGAAATACTTGGTTAGCTCACTGTCATCCAGCGGAGGTTGCGCCCTAGCAACCTCCGACCTCCATCGTCGCGCATATTCTTGAAATGACTCAGAAGGGTTTTTCTACAGGTTCACCAGTCTGAACCGATCAGGAGTGATCTCTGTATTGAATTGAAAAATATTCATGAAGTCCCTCGCCATATATTGCCAAGTTCTCCAATTTCGTGGATCCTGTCAGGTATATCAGGGGAATGCTTCTCCTGTCAAACTTCTTATAAATAATTTCATCCTTAGCTTCTCGTTCTTTCCCACTCCGACCAACTTGTCACAATAAGCCCTCAAATGTGCGTGAGAGTCCCCCATCCCATCGAAGATATCAAACTTTGGGGGGTTTGTACCCTGCTCGCATATCAACATTTGGATGAAGACACATATCCTCGTAGTCAAAAATTTCACTTCCTCGGGCAACTTAGAGTCTTTTCATTTGCCTTCTCAAAATTTGCAACTACTCAGATAATGAATCTTCTTCCTTACGCCTGCCTTCCCTCTCCATCTCGGCGTATTGGTCAATCTCATAAGGCACCTTGACCGTGACAGGTGTTGTAAAGGTAGGTTCAGAAATGGCATATACAGGGGGAACGTACTGCTCATGAGTAGCGGTATGTGCAACAGGTATGTGCTGGTTAGTGGTGAAAATGACTCTGTCACGAGGAGGGGTAATTGCATTAGTGGTAATAGACGGGTTTTGTGATGTCTGAGTGTATTGTGGTATGTAAGGAGTGTGAATAGGGGGATTTGGTGGGTTAGCGGGGGTTACTGGAGGTATGACTTGAGTGGTGGGAGTTGAAGTTGGAGTTTCGTTGTTTTGGCGTGATGTGGAAGGAAAATGATCTGGAACTGAATCCAAAGAAGGGAATCTAGGTGGCTGAGGAAGTGTTGTCACGGCCAGGTGCGCCAGTTCTCCGATATGTTGTACCTCCTCCCTTAAGGACTCCATTTCCTAGGTCATCCTAGCCACGTGTTCATCATTTTCAATGTTTTCCTTTTTCCCCGATCACTCTGGGCTGTCGGCTATGACCAGAGCATGTTCAGTTGGGTCTTATGCGGCTGACATCTTTCCCTTTGACCTTAGATAGTATGGTGGCTCCGCCAGTTTTGGTCGACATAAACCAACTTTCTTTTCTTTTCTTTTTGGGGATTATAGTAAGGCAAAAAAATTAAGAAGAAAGAAAAGAAAAGGAACAAAAGTCAATTTCTTCATTTATGCGGGCAACAAATCACACAGAGCAGATAATTAGTGCATTACAACTAGAGCGTTCCTAGAATTCACGGGGACCTCTCATTGCCGGAGGTTGGCCTAATTCGCGAAAATTTGACAGACATTTAGACTTGATGTATTTAGATCCAAAGCAATTAGTTTCAATGATAATTTGGATTGATACAAGTGGGAACAAGGGTTACATCATTATTTCGTAGAACTGCATGGGCTTGGACAATTCGCCCTTTTTGGAAATAAAAAACTATGGATAAAGGTACAAAGTGGGGAAAGAGGGGAAATCAACCAACTATAATAACCATCCCCTGATAGATCCTCCTAATTTGGGAGGGAATTAAAAAAAAAGTTGTTTCATGTGCCCTTCTCTTCTTCTGGCTCCTCTTCTAGATCCTCCTCCGGGTCTTCCTCAACTCCTCCCCATCATCGTTGAATTTAGAATCCTCATTCGAATCTTCCTCTAGTTCTATGCTTGACTCTATTTTGATGCACTCCACTACCCGATCATCATCTTCAGTCGGTGACAACATATGGTCAATGGATCCTAGGACCACCTGACGATGCATTGATATGGTCACAAGCTAATGCGGCAGGATCTCATGATAAATCTACAAGGCAACCACTGTGTCCTCTAACTAGGCTATACCCTCTCTTCTTGGGCGGTCCAGTTCTTATTCTTCGTTAATCCATATGTAATACTCGGGAGTTTACCATGAGTTTTTACCTATATGAATTGTCACCAGGTCATTTCACTCTTCTTGCAGTCTTCTTATCTTGGGAATTGGGATCTGACCATTGTACTCATCCTCGTACATCGTCGTCCTTGTCCATAGAGGCACATCTTGGATCATCTCAAATTGTTTGAGGACCCGCAAGGGTGAGTATCGTTGAATGCATTCTAGTCCGATCAACTCAATGAAGTACTTCTGAAGAGTCCTCAAGATTGCCCTTCTACCTAACCAAGAGAGAGTTTCAAGTTGATCCATTCCCCGGTCAGATTGGTCAGTGTTTCCCTACATTATTCTTGCCTATGTGGGAAGATCCAGTGTCTCATTCTTTTAGTGTGGCCGCGGATCATATTGCTGACACCTACGAATGGCCTCTCGCTGGAAGAAGTGTTCAGTAGCCTAGATCTGAAGCAACAAGTTACAACCCTTAAAGAAATCATACCCTCGTGCACATGCGGACAAAGCTCTCAGCATCTCAGCTAACACCATCGGTACCAAAGTAGCTTGAAGATTATCGCGGAAGGTTGCCAGGACCACTGGTAATAGGTTGATGTTGATACAACCCCTTCACTGTGGGAAGACCAATAATCCCAACAGTGCCATTACGAATGTGATAGGCCTGAGACCCTCCCATGTCTCCTGGTCACATTGAAACTCCCTTGAATACCATTTGTAGCTTTCACGGTGCCCAAATCTGTCGAATATCTGGTCGAGGCTCACCCATCCATCCTCGATACTTCAGAGGCTTCTGCTGTTGGTAAGACTTAATGCATGCAAGAATCGATAACCAGGCATAGTAACTGGCAATATTGGCGTTCTTCTGTTGAATGGTAGCTCCGTGAAACTTGTGACTTCTTCCAATGTCGGTACCAGCTCACAGTCGGCAAATTTGAACACCACCTTAGTTGGATCCCAAAATTCTACCAACAGACGAGTGAGCAACCTGTCTACTCGGATGTTCATCAATTTAGTTAATGCCCCTAGGTGCGTCCGAACCTTGTCTCCGTGTTCCCGATGAATATTCTTCCACCACTATTTGAGCTTATGTGGTACTCCCATTACCATGGCGATTTCAGGGATGTTTTGGTTGATTTCCAGTTTTCTAAGGTGGGTAAATGAAAGATATTTGGGTAAGTGTTTGCGTCAGATCCTTAAGTATCTTGTCATGTCTGTTTACTTTCCACAGAAATTACTCCATTGAGTGCATGGCCCGTTGACATCAAGGTGGCTTTCCTAATCGTATGTCGGTACCAAGGACTGACTCACCTAGGGTTTATACAGTATGACCTATTTTACTATAGTAGAGTGTTTCCTATTTTTGAGTTGGACTGAAAGCCGCGAGAAGTTATGTTAGTTGACCTGACAAAGACATTCTATGAAACTAGAGAGTTTTGAAAAGAAGGTTCGGAGGGGTGTAAAAGACAACCCTCACATGGCATTGTGTGTGATAATGTATGGCCAAGACTCGATTGGAAGAGATGTGATGACAATGTATATAGAGCAGTAACAAATATGGGTGTAGCAACAATAAGCATGGTGATCATAAAGAGAAAATAATTATAAAGAGCAAATAAGGGATGTAAGCATGTAATTGTAATTTTGCTTATAATCAAAGAAAGATATAAATAAATCTAGAGGCCAAATTAATATAAGTCTGCTAAGGTCAAAACATAAGTGTGAAATCCCCAGCAGAGTCGTCATGTTGTTGCACCCTATTTTGCACTAGTCAAGATAGGATTTAACTTGTGGTTTCTCTGTTGTTGATGAAAGAGAGTCGTCACCTAATATTTAAAGGTATACTAGAGTACCTATTTAATTACTAAGTTATGTTCATTACAAGTTTACAAACCGGTGAGATTATGGGTAAGGGTTTTTGTTCTTCTAAGGAGAAGGTGTTAGGAACCCCTTAAAATCTACCTGAGGTAGCTCCATAGGACTTAGACTAATTTAAAGGCTCTGTTATTTATACTATGCTTTGATTATTACTAAGGCAAGGCTCGCTATATACTAAAGGGAATGTGTATGTGTAAGACTTAAGAAGGGTATGAGATTATAAAAGAGTTATTGGAGGCTAAGAGAGTTTTGAATGTGGTTTATATTTTAAAGCTTGAATTATTAGGTTAGAAAAAGTGATTATCTTTGAAGAATAGATGCTAGAGTAATCTTAAGAGTTGTTTGTAAGAAAGATGATTTTCAAATGTACCTTGGTTTTCAAAAAATCTGAAGAAGCGAGTCTTTGGAAATTTATTTGAGACTGTCTGTTACTGCTTTTTTTATGAAAATCTGATTTCATTCCTTCTTAGTGAAAATCAGTGATTGTTTCCTAATTTTCTTTGAAAATGGGATGTCGTTCTAATTAAAGACCTGAGCTTCAAAATCTTCAAGAAAAGTGAGTGTATAAGATGAACATGTTGGAATTAATAAGAGGCGAAGATCAATTACTAGCTAGGTCCTTTTAAGTCCTATATTAATTAAGGTTTGCCTAAATTTCATGTAATACTAGAGCACGGAAGTAAAGTACATAATCTAATATACGATTGTTAAATACAAGAGGACATCATATGATAAAAACAACAATAAGGGTAGTAAGCAAAAGATGATGAAAGTAGTAAACTAAGTTATGGAAATGAAGCAAAGTAACGAAAGAGGTAGGGAGAGAGGACTGGACTCTGATGATTAGGCCCCAACAAGGTAGGCCCAACGACTTGAGAGATGCGGCCATGGCAAGACTGGACTCTTCAAAATGCCACAAGAGCAAGTTTGGGCTTGAGTTCCTTAAGAACTAAGCAGGCCCAAATGTACACATGCCCAAAAGAACAAAGAAGGTCATTAGAAATATACTCCATATTCTCAGCATATTCTAATATACATGACAGATATATAAACAAATAATTGAAAGAGGGAAATGATTAATATTGTGGGAAAAAATATATTAATATGGTGGTTTTACTTAATAAATAATTCACATTGAAAACCTTTCATTGTCATTAAACATTAAACCCTCAAAGAACTAAATGTGTCAATGAATTAAGGGCTAAGGAGGAAGCTCCACTCGAGGTCGATGTTCTCTTTGGATCCCCCGACACTTCAAAGTTCCCAAGGGACTCAAGGCCCAAGGCAATGCTTGTACCGGGGAGGGCAGCCCAACCTAGAGTCGAGCTCCGCTCCTAAATACCCTTAAACACTAACAACATGTTTTCCTTATGGGTTTAAATGCCAATGAGGCTCTTCCAATGAAAATCAAGTGCTCTAGCATTACCTACTACAAAATATATACCTTCCCTCCTATCATAAGAATATATAGACTATACTGGATGACCAAACAAACATATACATCACATGAAAGAAAAAATCTGATTCTGCAACTCATACTGGTGAACATTAAAAACATCCCCAACATGTTACAACACTCCAAATTTACAGTAATGCAATACTCCAAAGAAAGTTAAAGCTATACAACAACAACTCAGCATATATAGAGGCTCCTTGTGTATGGTAAATCTAGTGTGAACTGGCTGACTTTGTTTTCAGCACATACATAGGTTCGCAGTGCCACATTAATACTTTTAAAGAGAATGAGCAATGTAAATTCAGGCAACACAGTCATGACTAGTCATTTTTCAGTGGTTGTTGAAGACATCAAGGACATGATCAAGGCTTTCAACAAATGTATATTTGCATACCACAACAGGGGGTTCCTAAGGATTGCTACAAATCATACTCCTAATAAATCATCAATTTCAGATAACGTTAACCATGATCCCTATGAGACTTTAGGGATTGGACATGGTTTTAGAGTTATCAAAAGAGCAAGGATTAGGGCAGTTCTGGACATGATATATAATCAAGAACTAAACAAGATCATGCAGCATTCAGTCAGATACCTAAACATTTCAAATACAGAGATGATTCTTATGTAAACAGAGGAAAACCTTACACATTTTGAGAGTTAAATTAAGCAAAAGGTTACAGATAAGGGAAAGACACTACATCAAGACAGGTTTAACTCATAACTTAGTTCTAAGTCAGTACATGAATACAATGTTGATCGCTAGTACTTAACTAGGGTAGAGTAGCTAGGTTATTTAAAAGATAAAGATGCATGATGACCCTAAAGATAAGAGATAGGAGATATCAAATAAACATGTTGTTGAGGGAGTTGACTAATCAAGAAAACAGTTAAGTTCAGTTTATCCAATTACCAGTCTTTATAACATATAGGAAAAGACAGAATCTTAATCACATTATGAGGAAAGATGACATAATCTTAACATGTGTGTACAATAAGATTACATAGAGAACAAAGGAGAGGTTTAGTTCAAACAAGATCATGTTAACAGAAGCAACAAGTAACTAAACAAAATGAAAGACCATAATAGCAACAAAGAAACAGTCTAACAGACATGAGTAGGGAAATAACATATAAACACTTAGGGTTCCTGCTTAAGATTAAAGGATAGGAGATATAAACCGAAACACCTTAAGATCCATTCAATAATAATTATCAGAATATAGGTTGAACTTCAGAAAATCACAAGCTACAAAGATGCAACAGGCAAGGATAAAGGTTACTGTATGCCAACAAAGCTCATAAGGTTCATGTGAACATGAGCATACAACAACTTAAGCAAGTAGACTGTTGGAACTCAGGGAATAAAATCAACAAGAATCAATCATATAGTTTAATCAACCATCATTTAAAGACTCATAGTAGGACAACGAATCACAACTATACATTAAACTAATAGAGCACAAATATTAATATATTAAATACCATAGAACAATTGCAATATACAGAACCTAACTTGGAATACTTGTATCACTCAAAGAAAATGAACAAAAGAGAAAAGTGAGAGAGGTGTTGACCTTTTTGAGACCAGCAGACCAAACGAAAACTCTTTTCAGTTGCTTAAGATCCCAGAACACTCAAGTTTAGACAGCGATAATACTCAGCAAAAAGAATATTGAAAACAATGAGAAACCTAAGGATAAACTTCTCGGTGTTTTTTGTGTGTATATCTTTTCACTGTTAGATAGTTGATTCATGATTATCCCCTGTTAGGTGAGAGCATTGAAATCCCTATTCATCATGGCATTCAATGGCTTAGGGTTTTAGGATTCAAACTAAGATAGTGGAAGATGACCATTACCAGATGATGTGAGCACGATTGAGTGAAATTGAAAGAGTGCAGAGGGAAAATCAGTAAGGATTTGTACCTGAGAGGAGAGAAGGTTGACCGTTGGAGGCGAGAATCAATGAACAAAGCCCGAATACCCAGAGGTCACTGTGTTTGACCTCTGGATATAGAATATTCATCATTAAATCTCTGAAGAAGCCTCATGCACGTTTTGATTTAACATAACACAAGAGCGATTTGGAGATTTGATGTTTCATATTTAAACCCTAGGGTTCGGATTTGGGATATTTGAAATGGAGTGATAAAAATGGGAAGTAATCGGCAATAATCGCGGACATAAGAGACAGGAAACATGATTCTCTGATGAACTCGTGACCTTGCACTAAATAGTGCAATGTTTGGGTGATTCATGAGTTTGTGGGTTTGAGAGAGATGAGAGAATAAGAGGAAAAAGGGAGGTGAGGCGGCCACGTGAGTGTTAGAATGATTTAGGGTCTTTGGGTATTGGGTGTGTCTCTAGGTTTAAGAGTGAGAGATAGGATCTGGGCTGTTGGATCTAATAAACAACGGCCTTGATAATTTAGGCATTAAAGAATAAAGGATGTAAAAAGGTACGGTTGTTGGATGGTTGGATTTGGACGGTTGAGATTGAGTCTGGTGAGATACAAAAATTAAAGGAAATTTGGGGATAAAACGTGGGTCGTTGATATGATAGATCAACGGTCCAGATTCATTGTGCTTTCTTTGTGAGTGAGAGAGGCGAGTGATGTGGCAGGTTCTGATTGGTTTAGGGATAGTGGAATGGATTGCCAAAGTGGAGAAGGGGATGGGTATTTGGACCGGGTCATGTCTGAATTGGGCCTTGTATTTGGGCTAAAAATCATTTAAAGGGTAGCCATTTTACATCAAGAATTGCAATTGTGGCCTTTTGGTCTTTTAACCCCTTTTAAAATTAATTTAAATAAACTTAATAGTTTTTAATATATGTGGTAAAAAATTACAATTGTTAAATACTACTAATTATTGTAATTAATTGATTATTTTTAAAAATGCTTCACTAAGACATTAATTTTGAATTATTGAAATAGTAAACCAATTAACTATTTTAAGAAATAATTTATTGAATTAATTATTTAACTTACGTATATAAATTATTTTAATAATCCTAAAATAGTAAATATAATTGTAATTACATAATACTAATGTCTAATGATTAATTTTGAAACTAACATTGAATTAATTTGTAGAAATAGGTATTCATTACTGAAAAATACTTTGAAAATATTTATTGTAAATTATTAAGTACAAATAAATTAATTTTAAAAGGGATGGTCAAAATTAGACGTCAACAGTCTAAATACCATTTTCCTTTGCAACTCTTTTTGTGGTGTTCCTTCAAAATAGAATTATCACCTCCTTTTAGGTACCCAAGCTCGCTTAGCTCCTTGTTGGTTAGTTTTACTAGAATCGGGGTTATTTTTGAGTTTCCAAATCCCTCTTGAAACATTATATTTATAGAATCTACAAAAGGAATATTTATGTCTAGCTTTGTTACAGTAATGACACACGAGGTTGATCCAGTTTTTGATCTACCACTTATATTAGTACTTGTGGACTCAGTTCTAATAGGTCCTTTTCCAGTTGACTTGTAAGTCGCCTGGTTAGACTTGACAGATCTGTAACTGGTGAATTTGATCAAGCCATTAAGTTGAATTTGTAATTCCTTAACCTCATCTTAAAGCACATCTCTTTCGATTTCACAAACTTCAAGTTTAAGTTCACAGTCCTTCTTTTCCCTATTGAGTCTTTTTAATTCATTCAACATTTTTTGAGACTCCTTTAGGGTAAGGTCAAGAATATCCTACAATTCATTACATCTATCGCAATCATAGGGTCTTACCTCGTTTGTTTCTCCTCGTGCCATGAAACAGTTTTATGTCTTCTTTGCTTTAATAGTTTGATGTATCTTCATCAGTTCAGCAACCAAAATATTTGTTCATATCATTTTCCAAAATAGTCATGAAGTACAAGTTTGTTATTTTCTCATGTTCTGAACTATCTTCATCACTCTAGCTTCCGAAGGATTTGTTTTTATTGAACCCTCTAGAGACTTTTCTTTTAAAATATGAGCATTCAACTTGAATATGGCCATACCTTCCACATTCAAAGTATTTTTCGTCGTTTTTGTCTTATTCATTGCATTGCCTAGTTTGTCTGGATGACATCCTTCCCTTTTTTGTGTTTCTGTATCTTTTCATCAATCCATTCATGTTTCTTAACACCATGGCAATTTCTTCTTCAAGAGCTTCTGGATCATCATCAATATCATTTTTTGGTCCTTTAGTTGTAGTTTGAAAGCAATTGTTTTCTTCTTTTCTTCCTGACACGTTTTTTTAGATGAGTTTTCTCAAACGCTATAAGATCTCCTCGTAGTTCATTATATAAAAGTTTGTCTAAATCTTGAGATTCGAGTGCAACTACTTTTGTCTGCCATGTGGTAGGCAAACTTCTCATAATTTTTCAAACTTGATCATCACTTGAGTAAGGTTTACCAAAGAATTTCAAATCGCCAATGATTTTGCTAAATCTTACAAACATCTCCTCAATGGATTCTCCTTCTATCATCTCGAAGAGTTCATAATCGTGAACCAATAGGTTTATCTGAGTTTCTTTTACTGTGTTGGTTCCTTCATAGGTAACTCCCAGTTTGTCCCACATTTCTTTGGCGGTATCACAACTTGAAATTTTCTCATACTCTTCTCCACTCACAGCATTATAAAGAAAATTTTGTTCCTTAGCATTAACTTGAACAATAGTCATTTGCTCGTCTGTGTATTCATTTATATCTTCAGGATCAGTGGGTGGTTGAGCTGCTGCTGGCAGTTGTAACGACCCGACCGGTCGTTTTGAGTGTATTAGCCCCGATCCCCTATTTACTGCTTCTCCCATATTTATTTCTACTATTGTGACTTGCCGGGAGATTTTGTTTTGATTTTTGGAGTGTGTTGGGACACTTAGTCCCTAAATGGAGGTATAAGTCTCAGGATTTTGACCGTAGTCGGAAGTATGTGAAGACGACTCTGGAATGGAGTTCTGTCGGTTCCGTTAGCTCTGTTGGGTGATTTTGGACTTAGGAGCATGTCCGGACTGTGAATTTGAGGTCTGTGGCTAATTTAGGCTTGAAATGGCGAAAGTCAAATTTTTAGGAAGTTTGATCGGGGGGTTGACCTTTTGATATCGGGGTCGAATTCTAATTCCGGAAGTTGGAGTAGGTCCGTAATGTGGAATATGACTTGTGTACAAAATTATAGGTCAATCGGATATGGTTTGGTAAGTTTCGGCGTCGTTTGTGGGTTTGAAAGTTTAGAAGTTCTTTAGGCTTGAATCCGGGTATAATTGGTGTTTTGATGTTGTTTTGAGTGATTCGAAGGCTTGACCAAGTTCGTATGATGTTTTGGGATGTGTTGGTATGTTTGGTTGAGGTCCCGGGGGCCTCGGGTGAGTTTCGGGTGGTTAACAGATCATTTTTGGACTTGCTCGATAGCTAAAGTCTGGTTGCAGCAAGTTCTGGTTTCCTTGTACGTGATCGCAGAATTCACTCGCGATCGCGTAGGCTTATTTGGGGCAGAGGTGAGTTTGTTCTATGTGATCGCAGAGTTAGGAACGCGATTGCGTATGGGTGCGAAGTTGTGCTTCGCAAACGCGTGGCTAAGGTCGCGTTCGCATAGAAGGATTTGAGCAGGAGGGAGGCGTGGCCAATGCTCTACACGATCGCGTGAGGCAGGATGCGATCGCGTCGGTATGAGAAGCAATGATCCGCGATCGCGTGGGTGATTCCGCGATCACATAGGGTAAAAATGTGGGGCAGCATAGTTTTGCTTCGCGATCGCGAGGAATGTTCCGCGATCGCGATGAAGGATATCTGGGCAGGCAGTATTAATTTCAAAAACGAGGGTTTGAACCCATTTTTGCATATTTTGAGCTAGAGAACACAGAATTGGGCGATTCTTGAAGGAATTTTCGTGGAGTTGATTGGGGTAAGTGATTCTTACTTAGTTTTGGTTAAATCCCATGATTTAATATTTAATTTTATCATCTAATTTGTGATTTGGGGTGAGAAATTGGGGGGGAAAGGAAGAACTCTTGAGTTGGAATTTTGAGGTTTTGAAGGGGATTTTGTTATCGGATTTGAGTAAATTTGGAATGGTTAGACTCGTGAGTGAATGGGCTTTCGGAGTTTGTGAATTTTGTTGGATTTTCGAGACGTGGGCCTGGGAGCCGGAGTCGGGCCAATTTTGGATTTTTGGCTATAATTTAGTACTTTTCTTGTGGAATTAATCCCTTTAGCCAATATTGATTGTAAATTTATACTTATGGCTAGATTCGGGACGTTTGGAGACCGATTTGAGAGGCAAAGGTACTTCGGAGTAGAGATTGGCTCGGTTTGAGGTAAGTAATAGTCTTAAATCTGGTTTTGAGGGTATGAAACCCCCAAGAATTGTATAATGTGAATATTTGGTGGTGACGCACATTCTAGGTGACAGGCGTGCGAGCGTGTACCGTGAGGGATCGTGACTTGGTCCGTCCCGTGAGACTGTAAAGTCGAATAGCCATTGTTATTACTTATTTTCCTTGTCTTTGAGAAATTGACTGCCTTACATGTTAGAAACCATGCTTAAGCCATATGATATCACTGTTGGGACCCACAGTGGTCGTATACTTGTTGAATTACTTGCTAATTGTTGTCTTGTACTGAGTCATGGTTTCACTTGCGTATCATATCTCAGTCTCTTCTTGATTTTGTTGATACACTATACTATCTTTTGTTTGGGCTGATCTTTGTGATTTCCGAGAGCCCGAGAGACTAGAGAGGTTGATGACTGAGTGAGGCCGGGGGCTTGTCTGTGAGGTACTGATACTATGGCACATGATTTGTCCGTGCAATACGTGAGTTGTCCGTACGGTTTCACATATTAGTACAATAGCACGTGAGTTGTCCGTGTAGCACGTGAGTTATCCCTGTAGCACGTGAGTTATCCGGGCAGATTTTAGCGTGTGGGCTGAAAGCATCCCTTCCGGAGTCTGCACACCCCGAGTGAGCGCAAGTACTTATTGAGTGTGAGTACTGAGGGCTGAGAGCCGAGCGATTGAGCTGTTATGACGAGTTGAGTGTCTGTTACCCTGAGAGGCTGTACCTATTTTCTATTTGTTGATGTACTTAGTTGCTATATGTCATTGTTGTAAAATTTCTGAAAGATTCTATATCCGGATTACTTACATTATAGCTGTATAAACTGATTTGACTTGAACTACCGGTTTTGAAAGCATGTCTATTCTTTGCTGGAATTATTGAAAATGAATTGTATTTGTATAGCTCGTCACTACCTTCTCAGTTCTTTATTTATTTGTGTTACTTGCTGAGTTGGTTGTACTCATGCTACACACTGCACTTCATGTGCAGATCTAGGTGTGTTTGATCATGGAGGTCATTGAGTTCGTGTGCGATCGAGTACCAGAGACTACGAGGTAGCTGCCAACGTCCGCAGACCTTGTCTCTCCTTCTATGTTTTCTTTATTTTCAGTATTGACATTCAGACACTGTTTGTATTAGATTGGATATTTAGATGCTCATGATTCAGTGACACCCCGATGTCAGGCTATTTTTCCGCACTTATGTTTTAATTGGGGTTTACCCCTGTTTTATGAATAAAAAAACTCCGATTATTTTAAATGTCTTAATTCATTTCTGTTAAATTTTGAAAGTATTTTTGGAAAGGTCGGCTTGCCTAGTACCACGATAGGCGCCATCACGACGGGTTAGGTTTTGGGTCGTGACAGCGGTGGATAATTTCCCTTTTTGATAACACGTCATACTTTGATATTATAGGACTTTGCATAAATTTCCATGCGTACTTTCTAGTGGGAGAAATGTTGTTCATTAAAATAAGGTGGCCTTACTTGTGATGTCCCTTCTTGAAAGAGTGCTCCAATAGTTACTGGTTTGACATGATCTTTTATCACTAGTTGTTAAGCAAAAGATAAAAGTGTGAGATCGGCTCTGATACCAATTGAAAGTACAAGAGGGGGTGAATTGTCGATTTTTCTTTTATAACCTAAGTAGTTAACTAGTTTACTAATTAGTCGACTGAAGTTAAGAACAGAGTATAAATAAAGCAGAAATAAAAATGCAGGAATTAAGGACACCCGAATTTTTATACTGGTTCAGATTTAATGTGAATCCTATGTCCAGTCCCCTTGGGTTGCAAGAGTGTTCTCTTTTAGTATTTGAAGTTTCACGATACAAGAGAGTTGATGTAGCTTTACACCAACAGCTTAGTCACTATGTTACTTCTCACTTCTTGATACAATGTCTCACCAGTATTTTCCTCTCTTTCTTCTCTCACTAGTTATACAGTAGATCTAGAGTGAACTACAATGCTTGTTTGGAGTAGAACAAAAAGAGTGATAATGGTTTGTTCAAAGTATGTTTTGCTCCCTAGGCATACTTCATTTTATACTTGAGCTTTGGCTTGGCGAATCTTTGCAGACCGTTGAAGGATTTGCAATCCCAAGGGAATTGATCCTTGGAATTGAATATGTGATGATTCATTCCAAGAATAAGTACAGAACTTCCGTAGACGATCCATGACTACCGGTCGTTTCCTTTTTCGAAACGAGATTTGTCATAAATTCTCCTTATGTTGTTCCTTGATTCATGAGATTGATAGCCTTCCTTTTTTGATGCATATATTCAGCAATCAGGGCAACGGTAAATCTTGGTCCTTCCTTCATTGTATCAATCATCCTAGTTGTCATATTGCTTCAATCTTGAATCTTCTTTACTTGATTCCATTGGCAGATCTTTGCCTTGATTCTTTTACTTTTTTCTTTCTTGACTTCTTCCTTACTCCAATGATAGATTTCTTCAAATCCTTCTTTTTATCTTTCGTGATCTTGCACCATAGTAATATGTTATTTTTCATCATTGAAATTTATAGCTAACAGATTTGTACCCAATATTTGCAATGCAGAGGGCAATGTGTACGTATAAAAATCTATTAAATTTTTAACAAATATTATATATGATATCATAATTTAAAAGGTAGAATAAATTCTATATTGAAAAACCTTGTTGAACAACGATAATGATAATCCCCTTGTTTAATTCATAATCTTTCCTACATTGTTTTAGAGATGACTTTTATTAGTTTAACACAGTTTTGTTCGTCATCAATTTCTTTTTCTTTTTTAGTGATCACTATATAACTAGAGTACCTAACCTAAACCCACAAATATGTTAGAACTAGCATGCATTTTTTGTGGCAGATAAAACATTTAAAAACCAATAAAGACTAAATAAATCTGACTTCCTACATGTGCAAATATTCGAAATAACACAAGTTCTACTGTTGTATATTTGATTACTTGGTCAAAACTTCTTCTGAATCATGTTAAAATATGACTTCGTATGCTGAATAGGAAAAGAATAACCTAAACCTAAGGATAAAAACTCTTGAAAAGGAGAGACCCACTAGTAATTTTATTCTTTATGCAGCATTACATCAACCTCAATGCAATCCAACAATACCGCAATATCGTACGTTCCGTAAATCACATGATATTTAATATTCGACGGTAACTTCTACGCACAGCTCTTTTACACTATCAAATTATTTAAATAAATAATTACATACCGTTAATTCAAAGTAAAATTGCTAAGCTAAAGAAATATAAGATAAGCAGCTACTACAACATGCCGAAAATTAATATGCGAAATATTTTACACTATCGTATACTCGTTAAATTGGCATTAATATTGTTACGAGGACCATATGTTATTTGACACAAATATTGTCAAGTTGATGACACTCCCATAAAGCTACTATCAGAATCCCACTAGTAAGGCTTTATATTGATGGTAAGTTTGAAAATAATAAAAAAAAATCATTATATGTATTGGACTGAACTCTCCTAGATTAAAGTTATACTCTAACAAAGGTGCCTTCCAAAATTCTGTCAGTTTCATATATGTTGCTTTGAAATAATTCCATTGCCACAACCTCTTTCAATGAGTTGATAATTTGCACTTCTATATATTATTCTCAGGAAAAAGGAAAAAACATCCAAAATCTATCCCTTCACATGAATTCTTACACCCTTTTAATTTGCCCCGACCCGATCACCCTTGGCTTTTCTCTTACGACTAATCTAAGCCACAAATAGGAATAATTTCATGTATGATAATAAAATTCATCTATTGTGACAATAAAGTTGTAATATTAATTTTTATCATATTAAATAACTGAACTCTATCCGCTATTATGGCTATTATTATTATTATCATTACTAGGAAAGGTGCAAATTTGTCCCTATATGCTATCTAAATTGCTTAATTTTACTGTCCGTTAGACTTTTGATCACATTCATATGCGCGTCTTATATTTGCGGGCATGAACAGAGCTTCGGTGTAAAATAGGTGGATTTCAAGTGTTTAAATTCTTTGAGAAGAAAGGTTAAAATTTACCCTCAACGTTTCATTACTTTTTAAATTAGCTTCAACTTAGAGCTTTGTTTGAGGTCAAGGCAAAAACAAGACTTTTATTAACGATATTAGATCAAAAGTTAAACACATGGTGAAGTCAATCGATTTCAAATAGTACAGGAGCAATTTGACTCTTTTCCCTTATTACTATTGACTAGGACAATGACAATTAGATAAGGAAAGATTAAATTTGGTATACTAAACAGGAAATAAGAGAAAAGTAATTAAATTCTGTCTCTCTCTAGATCTCTCTTCTTTTTTATTTGAAGTTCTGATAATAGATGATACTTGCCTTTTCTATTATAGGCATCTTTTGCTCAGAGATGAGGGAAGATGCTATTTCCTAGCTTTCCGGTATTCTAATAATAATGGGAATTTTCTGTTTCATATTTCGTTTTAAATGGTCTGCCACAATTTAAATGCTTTGTTCCATATATGAATAGTACTTATCAAATATATTTGTTCACATCCTATATCTTAATTTTATAAAATTTATTTGATACCTTAGATATGTGGTTTCCCACCAGACACATACTCAAGTATTTAATTGTCTTTCCCTTTTAATTTCTTTTGGCGAAGGGAACATATTCAAATAATATGCAGTTTCATTACCACAAATTCTTATGATTTAAATACCATCTTATATGCAATGCATTTCCTTCCTTATCATAAAAACCATTTGATCTGAAGATGTGCCATTATAAGCTTATTCCTTCTTATCCTTATTTCTTTGAAATGAAAATTTTCAGATATGATTTTCGTTGGACTATACTAAACTTTTTTTTTATTCTCTAATAATTTTTTTTTAGATCACCACCTTCCCCTGAGGAAAGGATTCTTTCCAGCTATATCTCCAGAGGCAATAACTTTTTCTCTTTAGATGCATTAGGTATAAGGTGAATGTTATCCACTAAAATTATTTTATGTGGGAAATTTTATCTCATAAAGTTATTTGGTAAATTATTCTTAAGCGTTTGGTTGAGTATAAAAACAGATGGAGGGTAATAAAGTATGTGGATAATAGAGTCAAGAGTGTTAATGATTGTGAGTTAAAAGACTTACACTTAAGTTTATCTGTTGGTTGAAGACTGAAGTATAGCGATTATCTTGTGATCTTAATTTAACTCTCTCATTTTAGTTAAGCCATTAAAATTAAAGAAACTGCATAGACGCTAACAAGGTAGGGGTAAGGTCTGCGTACACACTACCCTCCCCAAACCCCACGGTGTGTGATAATACTAGGTATGTTGTTGTTGTTATTGTAATAGGAAAGCAAAGTAAATTAAAAGTTATTACATCCCAATAGAACAAGGAAATAAAATAAAACTACGTAATATTTTACATGACAATATAAAAGGCATAAGCTGGGCCTAAAACAACAAGAAGGGGCTTTAGTTTGCCAACAAAATTACCCCTTAATTCTAAACTGGACTTACACCCAAAAGCTCCAAAAGCTAACATTTCGTAACCAGAACGTGAGCCCAAAAACGCGATGCCAGGCAGAAATGGTCTTACAAGGAGTTGGTCTTTAAATATTATCCCCATTTTTGAATGTCTTTGAAAAGTGAAAACATAGCCTCAAATTCACCTTGAAACAAAGGTGTCATAGCACGACGAAGAATATACGGCGAACGAACGCAAACACCAAAGAACAACAGCGATGTGAACGACGACTATGACGGAATATACAAAGGTTGTGAACGTGCAAAAACAAAACTAACCTCCATTAAATACCAAGCCACTATACATATGTAACAACCAGACCGTTAGTTTTGTGTATTTGAGCCCGTTCCCCCAATTGATGCACCCCATATGTGTATTTGTTGATTATGTGACTTGCGGGATGCTTGGTTTGGTTTCGGGAAGGTTTTGGGATGAATTGGAATATTTAGTTATAAGAGTTGATCAAGGTTTGCCTATTATGTAAATGACCTCGAATTGGTGATTGATGGTTCCAATAAGTTCCTATGGTGATTTTGGTCTTAGGCTCTTGTTCGGATTTGGATTTGGAGGTTCCTAGGTTGATTTGGCTTAAGTTGTCGAAAGTTGGAATTTGAAGGTTTGAAAAGTTAGTAGATTTGACTGGGAGTTGACTTTGAGAATATCGGGTTTGGATTGTTGTTTCGGAAATTCGAATAGGTTCGTTATGTCATTTGGGACTGTGTCCGAAGTGTGGATTCATTCCAGATTGTTTATGCTTGAATCGGACACTTGGTTTGAAGTTGATAAAGTTAAGAGATTGATCTTGAGTGATGATTTGTGGGTTTTATCTTAATTTTAGTGTTTTAATCCTTTGGATAGGTTTGGGGAAGGTATTAGGACTTGTTGGTATGGTTGGATGGGTCACGGGGGCCTCTGGTATGTTTTAGATGAGTTTCGGAATATTTTGAGGTTGGATGGCATTTCTGGTCTGCTGTTTTCGCACCTGCGAGGTTGGGTCCGCAGGTGCGAGTCTGCAGAAGCGGACGTGACATCGCAGAAGCTAGTATGGTTGGGATCAGGGTAGTCCGCAGATGCGGTGGTTGCGCTTCCTAGCCCGCAGAAGTGGGTGTGTGCCCACAGAAGCGGAAGGTCGAAAACTTACGTGATTTATGCATCTGCGAGGGTTTGTCCGTAGATGCAGTGTCGCAGAAGCGAAAATTGGCCCACAGAAGCGAGAATCGCTAGGCAGAGCTTTTTAATCGAGGGTTTGGTTTATTTTTATCATATTTTGAGATTGGGAGCTCGGAATGGGTGAATGTTTTAGGCGGTTTTCAACCACTTGAATTTGGTAAGTACCTTTAATATTGATTTGATTATTATTCATGATTCTACTCTTGATTTTGGCTTTTGTTTGATGAAATATAAGGGAGAAAATCGGGGGTTTGTAAGAAATTTTGTAGAGTAATTATTTAGGGTTTGAACGATTCGAAACCGGATTTGAATGAAACATGTATATTTAGACTCGTATTAGAATGGGTAGTCGGGATTCTTGACCTTTACCGGGTTCCCAGATGCGGGCCCGGATTAAGTTTTTTGTTGACTTTGTGCAATTTGATAAAGATTAAAGATTTATTGTTTGGAATTGATTTTTATAGTCGTGTTTAATATCGTTGAGTTTTTTTTAGTAGATCCGAGCCATTTGAAGGTTAATTCGTGTGAGAAGGTATTTTTGGAGTATTGATTCATGCATTTTAGGTAAGTAACTTGTCTAAACTTGGTTTGAAGGTAATTTCCCCGTTGACTACGATATTTGAGTTATGTGGGGAGTGAGTCGCGTGCTAGGTGACGGGTGTACATGCGTGTACCAGGGTTATTAATTATCCAGGTAGACCTTAGGCTATTATGTGCCTTGTTTTGCTATCATGCAATGTTATTTCCGTCTTTTTTCTACTTGTATGACTACTTAAGCTATAATCCATGCTAGAAATCATATCTAGGCTATGTGCTTATCGATTTAAGACGTGATAGGGCTATTCTTGCTATATTGAGTTATTTTCCTTAATGGTAGTCATATTCTCAGTTATGATGTTACATATGTGTATTATACTCTATCTCTATAGATTCTTGATATGTTATCTCACGTGTTGTTAACATCCGTATATGTATAACACGAATTGAACTGAGTACCGTAAGATGTGAACATTTGAAACTTGAGCGATTGATGACTGATCTTAGGCCAAACGATTTGATACTGATAGTGAGGTGACGTATATGTTAGGCCCCACATTGGGATGATTGGTATTGATTATGAGATGATGTATGTCCCGTGCCCCATATTGCGATAAGTGATATTGATCGTTGACTTAGATCAGATAAGCACTTTGGCAAGGACCCGCCCCTCTGGAGTCAAGTAAAACCACGAGCGCAGGCACACGGGTCATATATATATATTTGGTGAGGGACTTGAATTAGGCATTCATAAAATGCTGAGTATTATTGTGTGTGATGATTGAAGGGAATTTGTGCCAGACAATACACATGTGTTAAGATTTGTTTACACCTGATGATTTAACTATGAAACTGCTGATTCTAGCATGTATACTTGTCATGCAGGTATAGAGTTGTGTTTATTTCCTCATAATTATTTATAGTTGATGCTCATATTGATATGTTGAACTTGGAATCATAATTAAATTGATAAAGTCGTGCTTAGGTGATTTTTGTGGAAGAATTTATGCCTTAACTGTTATTCTTGAAAAACATGCCTATTTTCTCTCTATTTGTGAATCAACTGAATATAATATTACTTAAGCTATTTTTCTTTAGCAGTTATTTTACCGTTATTATTGCTATTGGCTATTGAAAATGAGTATTGGACCTTGCCGATCTTGTCACTGCTTTCAGCTCGAGGTTAGGCTTGTTACTTATTCAGTACATAGGGTTGGTTGTACTCATACGACACTCTACACTTTATGTGCAGATCCAGGTGTTGCTGAGAAGGGTGATTGCTAGGGAGTGGCACTGGTACCAATCTTGGAGCCTTCGAGGCAGTTGTTGTTTCCGTTTGCAGGCCGAATGTTCTTTTTCTCTTAGTTTATGTTATTACTAATTTATCTTTCAGACAATTTTATATTTTGGGATCAAATTTTGTATTTAAATTTGCAATATTCATGTACTAAGTAACACCAAGTCTTGGGATGGTTTTAGTTGTATTGTTGCTATCGACTTCGGTTATTTATGACTATTCCGTTATTGAAACTATTTAATAATGCTATTTATGTTTGTTTCTGATTATTGATTTATGGCTTGCTAGCAAGCGGTGTTACATGTCGTCATGACGCTAGTGAAAATTTTGAGTCGTGATAAGTTAGTATCAGAGCACTAGATTTCTTAGATTTCACGAGTCATAAGCAAGTCTAGTAGACTATTGCAAATCGGTACAAATACGTCTATACTTATCTTCGTTAGGCTACAGTGCTGTTAGAAACTTCTCTTTCATTCATTATTTATCGTGCATATATTTTTACCCCTAAGTTTGAATCTTTGCTCTTCTATTTTCTCCCATATGGTGAGGATACGATCGTTTGGTTTAGCGGAGCAGGCGCCGATACCCCGGCTAGGGTCGTGATAGGCCGGGGTCGAGGTAGAGCATGCACCACAACTAGTGCCCTTGTTCGTGCAACTACTTTGGAGCCACTGGTGGCTCCTGTTGAGGAACAGGTTCATGATTATATGGAGCCGGAGATGCCAGCTCAGATTCCCTAGAGCTTATTTATTTCTCCAGTTTGTTAGGATGCCTTGATTCGCATGGTTGGTTTGTTAGAGAGTTTGGCTCCGGCCAGAGCATATCTTATTATACCAGATATGTCCGAGGAAGGCGGTGGATCACAAACTCTAGCTACCTGCACCCTAGATCAGGTGGCCCACGGTTATCAGACTCTTGCAGTATTACTAGTCGGGGCGAGTTCAGTATTGCAGTGCAGCCTAAGGATAGGCCTGTAATATCAGCTGATGAGATAAAGAGATTAGCAAAGTTCACCAATTTGCGTCCTCCTCACTTCAGTGGTGCACTTTTAGAGGATGTTCAGGGATTATTGGATCATTATCATAAGATTCTGTGCAATTTGGGATTAGTCGAGTCCAATGGAGTTGTCTTCACTACGTTCCAGATGCATTGTCTGGCCAAGAGGTAGTAGCAGGTTTATGAGATGGGTGGACCAGCGGGATCATCTTATTACTTATTGAGTACATAGGGTTGGTTGTACTCATACAACACTCTGCACTTTATGTGCAAATCCAAGCGCTGCTGAGAAGGGTGATTGCTAGGGAGTGGCACTAGTACCAAACTTGGAGACTTCAAGGAAACTGTTGTTTTCGTTTGCAGGTCGGATGTTCTTTTTCTCTTAGTTTATGTTATTGTTGTTCTATATTTCAGGTAGTTTTATATTTTGGGATCCGACTTTGAATTTAAATTCGGTAGCATTCATGTACTTAGTAACACCAGGTCTTGATGGAGCAGTTTATGCCATGTACTATGAGAGATGAGCTAAGGAGGAAGTTTGAGTACCTTTAGTAAGGTCAGATGTCAGTTACTAAGTATGAGATAAGGTTTATAGAGTTGTCCCGTCATGCTATTGCTTTGATTCCCACTGATGAGGAGAGAGTAAATAGATTCATTGAGGGTCTTCACTACAGTATCCGCCGTGCTATGGACAGAAAGACCAAGACATGGATTTTATTACACCAAGTTGTGGAGATAGCGCGTCGTGTTGAGCGCATCCACAGTGAGGCTAGGGAGATCATACAGGGCAGGGACAAGAGGTCCCGATATTCAGGTAGCTTCAGTGATGACTCGTTTGGAGGCCAAGGTCGATTCAAGAGAGGCCATTCTAGTAGACCGGTTTATCATTCACCGACGCTCAATAGAGGAGGTTCTGTGCATTCTTCATTCGGTGCACTCCCAACACAGAGTTCTCACCATGCTCCATCTGTTCAGATTTCGCCAATAATGGGCTCTTGTAATGGTTATTCTGGTTCACGGGGTCTGACTCAGGACCCGCAGTCATTTTTGGTCAAAGGTTGCAATGAGTTTGGAGATTTGGGGCATGTTAGTAAATATTGTCCATGTCTACAGTAGAGAGGTCATACTATGATTATCGCATCGGTTGCTACGCGACCCGCTTAGCCAACTCAGGGTGGAGGTCATTCAATACGTAGTCGTCCTAGAGAGGGAGCTCAGTCTAGTAGAGGTCTGTCCAGATTCTATGTATTCCTAGGGAGGACCGAGGTTATTTCTTTTGATGCAATAATTGCAGTTATTATTTTTTTATGCCACACAGATGCTTCAGTATTGTTTGATCCTGTTTCTACTTATTCATATGTGTCGTCATACTTTGTTTCTTGTCTAGATATTCCTCGTGGTTCTCTTGATGCTCATGTGCATGAGTCTACACCTACTGATGATTCTATTGTGGTGGATCGAGTTTATCGGTCATGTGTGGTCACTATTTGTTGTTTTGAGATGAGGGAGGACTTCCTATTATTAGATATGATGGATTTTGATGTGATCTTTGGTATGGAATGGCTATTCCCATACCATGTTATTCTTGATTATCATACTAAGACCATGACGTTGGCGATGCCGGGATCGCCGAGGTTGGGGTGGAAGGGTTCTCTTGGTTTCACTTCTAGCAGAGTGATTTCATTCTTGAAGGCTTAACGGATGGTTGATAATGGATGTTTGGCGTATCTAGCTTTTGTTAGAGATATTAGTACTGGTACTCCTACTTTTGAGTTAGTTCCAGTAGTAAGTGAGTTTCTGGATGCGTTTGCAGACATACCATGCATGCCACCCAATATGGATTTGATTTTGTCATTGATTTGGCACAGAGGCAAGAGACTATCTCTATTCCTCTGTAGTATATAGCTCTAGCGGAATTGAAGAAATTAAAGAAGCAGTTGCAAGATTTCGATAAGAGGTCAGTCATGCCTAGTATTATTCCTTGGGGTACACCAATATTGTTTGTTAAAAAGAAGGATGGGTCTATGAGAATGTGTATTGACTATCGGCAGTTGAACAAGATGACCATCAAGAACAAGTATCCATTGTCGCACATTGATAACTTATTTGATCACCATCAAGGTGCTTGTATGCTCTAAAAGACTGAGTTGAGATCGCGGTATCACTAGTTGAAAATCAGGGCTTCGGGCATCCCTAAGACTACTTTCCGGACTTGTTATGGGCATTATGAGTTTTTGATGATGTTGTTTGGGTTGACTAATTCCCCTGCAACCTTCATGCATTTGATGAACAATTTTCTCAGCCCTATTTGGACTCTTATGTCATTATGTTCATTGATGATATATTGGTATATTCCCTTAGTGGGGAGGAGCATGAGTAATATTTGTGGATCGTGCTTTGGACTTTTAGGGAGAAGAAGTTGTATGCTAAGTTATCCAAGTATAAATTTTGGTTTGACTCGGTAGCATTCTTGGTTCATGTGGTATCTTGTGATGACCCAAAAGGTTATCTTTAAATTTAATAATTATTTCTGTGTTCTGAGATCTCAAACAACACTATTCATCATTCCTCGACTTGCGTGCGTAGTCCGAATAATTTTTTGGAAAGTTATGTGAAAAATTGATTAAAATGTGAAATATAGCCTTAAAACTCAATTAAGTTGATTTGGTCAACATTTTTAGCAAACGGACTCGGATCAGTATTTTGACAGTTTTGGTAGGTCCGTCTCGTGATTTGGGACTCGGGCATATGCCCGAAATTTAATTTGGAGGTCCCTCGCTCAAGTTATGGCCATTTAACGGAAACTAGGAATTTAAAGGCTAAAGATTTCCAAAGTTTGACCACGGATTTGACTTTTTCATATCGGGGTCGAAATCCAATTCTGAAAATTGGAATAGCTCTCTTGTCATTTATGACTTATATGCCAAATTTGAAGTCATTCCGAATTAGTTTAATATGTTTTGGCATGCGTTTTGCAAAGTGAAAAGTTTGAAAAATCAAAAGTTCGAATCGAGGTGTGAATTGTAATTTTGATATTGTTTGACATGAATTGAAACCCCGAATAAGTCCGTATAATGTTTTTAGAATTGTTAGAATATTTAGACGAGGTCCCGAGTAGCTCGGATGAGTTTCGGACGAGCCACAGAGCAATTGGAACCTGCTGCCCAGTGGTTCTGGTGAGTCTCACCTGCGACATTTTGTGCGCAGGAGCGTGGTCGCTCCTGCGGAATTCCAGTCACTTCTACGACATTGGACAGCCATGCCGAGCTTCACTTCTGCGGAGAAATGAGCGCAGGTGCGCAACCGCATCCGCGATGGATGAGTTGTTTCTGCGAGGAAGACCGCTTCTGAGGTCACTAGGGTGCTTCTACGATATCGCAGGTGCAACATTTCTGGGCGCAGATGCGGTCACTGGACAAGCTTCCCTGTTCCGCAAATGCGAGGCTACAAGTGCAAAAATATAGTTCGCAGTTGCGAAAATGCTAGGCAGAATACATAAAATCGGGTTTTAGCCATTTTCACTCATTTTTGAGTTTTTAAGTCTTGGATTTTGGCGATTCCAAAGGGATTTTTCACTACTTTGAATTGGGTAAGTGTTGTATAACCAAAAGTGATTATATTTCATAAATCCGTGTCTATATTCAGCCTTTATTTCGGATCTAGATGAAAGAAACTGGAATTTTCTTAAAACATTCCAAAAATGAAAATTTAACATTTGAAAGTTCATTTAACATCGGAATTTGATACTTTTTTATGGTTGGACTCTCTCGGAACGGGATTTCGGATTTCATAAATTATTTTGAGATTCGAGACGTGGGCCCCACTGATGAGTTTTGAGATGAATTTCGGATTTTAATCCGGAAAATTAGTAAATTCATATGGAATTTATTCCTACGATTTGTATTGAGTATATTGAATTGTTTATGACTAGATTTGGGGATTTCGGACATGAATTCGCGAGGCAAAGGTTTATTGTATTCTTGAATTTGGTTGCAAAGCGAGGTAAGTATCGTAGTTAACCTTGACTTGAGGGAGTAGGACTTGTTTGTCTATTTGCTACGTGATTTCATATGCGGGTACAACATATATGTGAGGTGACGAGTACTTATGCGTTGTGGTTGAGTCAAAGCATGCATGTGAAATTTGTTTATCGAGAATAATTGCCTGTTTAATTAAGATATTACAGTTTGAGTTTATTATTGATTATTTGATCATTATTCATGAAACTATTATTCATTTAATTATTGAAGAATATTTTGGAAGGTGATGTCGGTATTCTGGCACTGAATTGATTGATGAGTGTATATCCCTGCATTTAAATACTCTTCTAAATTTAGATTATTATTTTCATGGTAAGGAAGAGTGTAAAAGTACGATGGGTGATGGCGTGCCATTTTTATTATTTATACTATCATTTTCATGGTGAGAAAGAGAGTAAAAGCACGAAGGGTGTTGCCGTGCCATTTGCGAGTGTACAAGCACGAAGGGTGATGCCGTGTCATTTTCAGAGAGTGTAAAAGCACGAAGGGTGATGCCGTGCCAAAAGAGAGTTAAGCCACGAAGGGTGATGCCGTGCCAATTATTATTATTTATTTATCAGTTTATGGGAGGAATGAGAGTAAAAGCACGAAGTGTGGTGCCGTACCATTTTCATATTATCATTTGCTCATTTTATTGTTGATGAATTAATTGGCTGCTAAGTGGTACTTCTCCTGCTGAAATTATTATATCATTCTCCTTCGCACATTCCCTCCCAATTTATAAATTATTATTCATTGTATTATTGTTGGTTCGTATTTGTTTATACTTGTACAGGTCGTTTACATACGTTTCTTGTCATAGCCTCATCACTACTTCGTTGAGGTTAGGCTCGACACTTATGGAATACATGGGGTCGGTTGTACTCATACTACACTCTGCACTTCTTGTGCAGAGTTAGTCCCATCGGTGTACCGTAGACGTACTCAGATTCAGTTACTCAGAGGAGACTTGAGGTATAGCTGCACAACGTTCGCAGTTCTGAAGTCCCCTTCTACTTTATCTTAGATGTGTATTATTTTGCAAACAGCTTGAATTTTATTCAGACCTTTATTTGTATTATTCTTGTAGCTTGTACACTTGTGACACCTGTTCTGAGATGGTATTTAGACATCGCTATTACTATGGATTATTCACTCTATTGCAGACTTTATTTTCACATTTGTTTCTTTATTATTAATTAACTTAAAATTGTTTAAAAATGGCTAGCATTATTCTAACATTGGCTTGCCTAGCAAGTGAAAATTTTAGGCGCCATCACGGTCCCAAAGGTGAGAATTTCGGGTCGTGACAGTTGGTATCAGAGCACTAGGTTACGTAGGTATCACGAGTCACGAGCAATCTTAGTAAAGTCTGAAGGATTAGTACGGAGACATATGTACTTATCTTTCAGAGGCTATGATGTTTAGGAACAACATCACTCCTTTCTTAGTTTGTCATGCGATCTTATTCTATCATCAATGATTAAACCATTCTATTCTTATTCTCTCGCAAATGGTGAGATCACGTAATACATCTACCGATGGACAAGGACCAGAGCCCCTAGTGGAAACTATGACCAGGGGTAGAGGTCGAGGCCGAGGTCATGCTAGAGGCAGAGGCAGAGGCAGAGGTAGAGCTAGAGCTCAGTCTAGAGCTCGAGTAGCAGCACCTATTGTATAACCTTAGGTGGATCTTCAAGAGGAGGTTCCAGTTCAGACTGTACTAGTTGGACTAGTTCAGGTCCCGGAAGGATTCATAGCTACTCCAGTGCTTCAGGACACTCTAGTCTGTTTTGTGAGTCTTATGGAGGGCGTGTCCCAGAATGGTACGTTTCCAGTGGCACCAGCCATCTCACAGGCTGGGGGAGGAGCACAAACTCCCACTACTCCTACTCCGGAGCAGATAGCTCCCCAGTATCAAGCTCCGGCAGCCCCGTCAGTTGGGATAGTTCAACCAGTTCTTGCGGCGCAGGCCGTTGATAGGCCCGCCATGTCTTCTAAGGCCTTATTGAGATTGGATAAGTTTACTAAGCTCTTTCCAGTTCACTTCAGTGGTACACCTTCTGAGGACCCACATGATTATCTTGACCACTGCCATGAGGTGCTGCGGAACATGGGTATAGTTGAGACCAATGGGGTTGGTTTTGCTATATTTCAGATGACGGGTTCCGCCAAAAGGTGGTGGAGAGATTTTATGTTGACAAGACCAGCTGGGTCACCTACACTAACTTGGGATCAATTTTCACGGATATTTCTAGAGAAGTTCCTCCCTATCACATTGAGAGAGGATTTTCGCAGGCAGTTTGAGTGTCTCCTGCAGGGCAGTATGACTGTTACTCAGTACGAGACCCGTTTTGTGGATCTAGCCCGTCATGCTCTCCTTTTAATTCCTACTGAGGGAGAGAGAGTTATGAGGTTTATTGATGGACTTACTCACCCTATCGGACTTCAGATGGCCAAGGAGACCATATATGAGATTTCCTTTCAGGCGGCTGCTAATGTTGCTAGGAGGATCGAGATGGTTCTAGCACAAGAAAGAGAGCAGGAGTCTGATAAGAGGCCTCGACGGTTCGATGGGTTCAGTGGTGCCTCGTATGGAGGCAAGGGTAATTTTGGTAGGGGTCATCCTCCCAGACCGTTTCATTCAGTGCTCCAAACATCCTACAGTGCACCACCAGCTCCTATTAGTGCACCTCCGATCCAGGGTTTCCAAGGTGGTTACTAAGGTCGACAGGGACAATTTCAGGGTCAGCAGTCACAACAGTCGAGGTCCTGTTATACTTGTGGTGATCTGAGGCACATTGCTAGATTCTGCCCCCGGTCTCAGGGGTAGCATGCAGCAACAGGGTTCTCGTACAATGATTCCAGCACCGGTTGCTTCACCGCCTACTCAGCCAGCTAGAGGTAGGGTTCAGGCAGCTAGAGGTGGAGGTCATACCATTAGAGGTGGGGGTCAGACCGTTAGAGGTGGAGGCCAGCCAGTTAGAGGCCTTCCAAGGGATATAGTTCAGAGTGGTGGGGCCCAGTCCTGATTTTATGCTTTTTCATCTAGGCCTTAGGCCGAATCATCCAATGCCGTGATTACAGGTATTGTTCTAGTTTGCCATAGAGATGCTTCAGTTGTATTTGATCCAGGATCTACTTATTCCTATGTGTCCTCTGATTTTGCTTCATATCTGGTGATGCCTCGTGATTCTCTGAGTGCTCTTGTGTGTGTGTCCACTCCGGGGAGAGATTCTATCATGGTAGATCATGTTTATAGTTCGTGTGTGTTTACTATTGGGAGTCTTGAGACTAGTGTGGATCTTCTACTTCATGATATGGTAGATTTTGATGTCATCTTGGGTATGGATTGGTTGTCACCTTATTATGCTATATTGGATTGTCATGCCAAGACGGTGACTCTATCCATGTTGGGTTACCTCGATTAGAGTTGAAAGGAACTCCTGGTTATTCTACCAGCAGGGTTATTTCTTATATGAAGGCTCGACGTATGGTTGAGAAAGGGTGTCTAGCCTATTTGTCTTATATTCGCGATTCAAGTACGGATGCTCCTTCTATGGACTCAGTACCAGTTGTTCGTGAATTTCCAAAAGTATTTCCTACAGATTTGCCGGGGATACCACACGACAGAGATATAGACTTCTGTATTGATTTGGCTCTGGGCACTCAACCCATTTCTATTCCGCCATACCGTATGTCCCCGCTGGAACTGAAAGAACTGAATGAGCAGTTACAAGACTTGCTTAATCATGGATTTATTACACCTAGTGTCTAGCCCTGGGGTTCACCAGTGTTATTTGTAAAGAAGAAAGATGGTTCAATGCAAATGTGTATAGATTATCGGCAGTTGAACAAGGCAACTATCAAGAACAAGTATCCACTGCCAAGAATTGATGACTTATTCGATCAACTTCAGGGTGCCAAGGTGTTTTCAAAGATCGACTTGAGGTCTGGTTACCATCAGTTGAAGATTAGGGCATCTGATGTCCCTAAGACAGCTTTTCGGACTCAGTATGGGCATTACAAATTCCTAGTGATGTCATTTGGGTTGACAAATGCCCCACAGTATTTATGGATTTGATGAATCGAGTGTTCAAGCCCTACTTGGATTCTTTTGTGGTTGTATTCATTGATGATATCTTGATTTACTCCAGCAGTCGAGAGGAGCATGAGCAGCATCTTCGGAGTGTGCTTCATACTTTGAAGAATAATCAGTTATATGCCAAATTTTCAAAATGTGAATTTTGGTTAGACTCAGTTGCCTTTTTGGGGCATGTTGTATCGGCAAAAGGCATAAAAGTGGACCCTAAGAAGATTGAGGTTGTTCAGAATTGGTCTAGACCTACTTCAGTTAGAGAGATCCGGAGTTTTCTAAGTTTGGAAGGTTATTATCGTCGGTTCATGGAGGGGTTTTCATCTATAGCAAGCCCAATGACCAGACTGACCCAGAAAGGTGTTCCATTCGGATGGTCAGACGAGTTTGAGTTGAGCTTTCAGAAGCTCAAGACTGCTTTGACTACGGCGCCATTGTTGGTATTACCTACAGGTTCAGGATCTTATACGGTGTATTGTGATGAATCTCACGTTATGCTGGGTGTAGTATTGATGCAAGATGGCAGGGTAAATGTATATGCGTCGCGGTAGTTGAAAGTTTACGAGAATAATTATCCTGTTCATGACTTAGAATTGACAGCCATTGTTCATGCACTGAAGATTTGGAGGCATTACCTATACGGTGTCTCGTGTGAGGTATTTACTTATTATCGTAGCTTACAATATCTGTTCAAACAAAATGATCTCAATTTGAGGCAGAGAATATGGTTGGAGATGTTGAAGGACTATGATATCACTATTTTGTATCACCCTAGAAAGGCCAATGTTGTGGTCGATGCTTTGAGTAGAAAGGTTGTGAGTATGGGCAGTCTTGCATATATTCCGGTGGGTGAGAGACTGTTAGTGGCAGATGTTCAGACCTTGGCTAATCAGTTCGTGAGGTTAGATATTTCAAAACCTATTTGGGTTTTAGCTTGCAGAGTCGCTCGGTCTTTATTATATGAGCACATCAGATAGCGGCAATATGATGATCCTCATTTACTTGTCTTTAAGGACACGGTGCGGCACGGTGATGCCAAACAGGTTGTTGTGGGGGAAGATGGAGTTATGAGAATGCAGGGTCGTATTTGTGTGGATGGGCTTCATGAATTAATTCTTGAAGAGGAACACAGTTCCAGGTATTCTATTCATCCAGGTGCCGCCAAAATGTATCAAGATTTACGGCGACATTATTGGTGGAGGAGAATAAAGAAGGATATAGTTGCATATGTAGCTCGGTGTCTAAATTGTCAACAAGTCAAGTATGAGCATCAGAGACCTGGTGGTTTGCTTCAGAAGTTAGAAATTCCTGAGTGGAAGTGGGAGCGTATCACTATGGATTTTGTTGTTGCGCTTCCACGGACTCAGAGAAAATTTGATGTAGTTTGGGTTATTGTTGACAGGTTGACCAAGTCAGCACATTTCATTCCAGTGGCAGTTACCTATTCTTCAGAGCAGTTAGCTGAAATTTACATTCGTGAGATTGTCCGCCTTCACGGTGTGCCCGTGTCTATTATTTCAGATCGAGGTACGAAGTTTACCTCACACTTCTCGAGGGTTATATAACTTGACTTACGCACGCGGGTTGAGTTGAATACAGTATTTCATCCACAGATAGACGAGCAGTCAGAACACACTATTCAGATATTGAAAGATATGCTTCGCGCTTGTGTTATAGACTTTGGAGGTTCTTGGGATCAATTTTTGCCACTTGCGTAGTTTGCCTATAATAATAGCTACCAGTCGAGCATTCAGATGGCTCTGTATGAAGCATTGTATGAGAGGCGATGTCGTTCGCCAGTTGGCTGGTTTGAACCGGGAGAGGCTCGGTTGTTGGGTACCGATCTGGTACAGGATGCCTTGGATAAGGTCAAAATTATTCAGGATCGACTTCGCACAACTCAGTCTAGGCAAAATAGTTATACCGACCATAAGGTTCGTGATATTGCATTCATGGTTGGAGAAAGAGTATTGCTCCGGGTTTCACCTATGAAAGGTGTAATGAGGTTTGGAAAGAAGGGCAAGTTGAGCCCTAGGTATATAGGACCCTTCGACATTGTTGAAATGGTGGGCAAAGTAGCCTATAGGCTTGCATTACCACCTAGTTAATCAGCAGTTCATCCGGTGTTCCATGTGTCTATGCTACTGAAATATCATGGTGATCAGTCCCATGTGTTAGATTTCAGCTCAGTCCAATTGGACAAGAATTTGACTTACGAAGAGAAGCTGGTAGCTATTCTAGCCCGGCAGGTCCGACAGTTGAGGTCTAAGAGTTATCCTTCAGTTCGGGTGCAATGGAGAGATTAATCAATTGAGACAACTACCTAGGAGTTCGAGTCATACATGCAGAGTAAATATCCACACCTTTTTACCAGCTCAGGTACTTTTCTAACTTCGTTCGAGGACGGACGTTTATTTTAGAGGTGGAGAATGTGATGACCCAAAAGGTCATCTTTAAATTTAATAATTATATCTATATTATGAGATATCAAACAGAACTATTCAGCATTCCTCAAATTACGTGCACAGTCCGAATAATTTTTCGGAATGTTTTTATGTGGAAAATTGATTAAAATATGAAATATAGCCTTAAAACTCAATTAAGTTGACTTTGGTCAACCTTTTTAGCAAACAGACCCGAATCAGTATTTTGATAGTTCCGGTAGGTCTGTCTCGTGATTTGGGACTCGGGCATATGTCCAGAATTTAATTTGGAGGTCCCTAGCTCAAGTTATGGCCATTTAACAGAAACTAGGAATTTAAAGGCTAAAGATTTCCAATGTTTGACCACGGATTTGACTTTTTGATATCGGAGTCGGAATGTGATTCTGAAAATTGGAATAGCTCCGTTATGTCATTTATGACTTGTGTGCCAAATTTGAAGTCATTCCGAATTCGTTTAATATGTTTTGGGACGGGTTTTGCAAAGTGAAAAGTTTGAAAAATCAAAAGTTCGAATCGAGCTGTGAATTATAATTTTGATATTGTTTGATGTGAATTGAAACCCCGAGTAAGTCTGTATTATGTTTATGGACTTTTTGGAATATTTGGATGAGGTCCCGAGTGGCTCAGATGAGTTTCGGACGAGCCACAGAGCAATTAGAACCTGCTGCCCAGTGCTGGTTCTGGTGTGTTGCACCTGCGACATTTTGTGCGCAGGTGCATGGTCGCTCCTGCGGAATTCCAGTCGCTTCTAAAAAATTGGACTGCCCTTCCGAGCTCCTCTTCTGCGGAGAAATGAGCACAGGTGCGCAACCGCATCCGCGATGGACGAGCCGCTTCTGCGGTCACTAGGGTGCTTCTGCGATGTCGCAGGTGCGACATTTCTGGGCGCAGATACGGCCACTAGACAAGATGCCCGTTCCGCAAATGCGATCTTTGTCTCACAAATGCGAGGCCTCATGTGCGAAAATATAGTCCGCAAATTCAAAAATGCTGGGTAGAATACATAAAATCGGGTTTTAGCCATTTTCACTCATTTTTGAGTTTTAAGTCTCGGATTTTGGCGATTCAGAAGGGGGGTTTCATGACTTTGAATTGGGTAAGTGTTCTATAACCAAAAGTGATTATATTTCATATATCCATGTCTATATTCATCCTTTATTTCGGAATTTGATATTTTTGGTATGGTTGGGCTCGTCTCGGAATAGGTGTTCGGATTTCTTAAGTTTTTTTTTGATATTCGAGACGTGGGCCCTACTGATGAGTTTTGAGATGAATTTCGGATTTTAATCGGGAAAATTAGTAAATTCATATAGAATTAATTCCTATAATTTGTATTGAGTATATTGAATTGTTTATGACTAGATTTGGGAATTTCGGACACGAACTGGCGAGGCAAAGGTTTATTGTATTCTTGAATTTGGTTGCAAAGCGAGGTTAGTGTCGTAGTTAACCTTGACTTAAGGGAGTAGGACTTGTTTGTCTATTTGCTACGTGATTTCATGTGAGGGTACAACATATATGTGAGGTGACGAGTACTTATGCGTTGTGGTTGAGTCAAAGCATGCATGTGGAATTTGTTTATCAAGAATAATTGCCTATTTAATTAAGATATTTCGGTTTGAGTTTATTATTGATTATTTGATCATTATTCATGAAATTATTATTCATTTAATTATTGTTGAATATTTTGGAAGGTGAAGTCGGTATTCTGGCAATGAATTGATTGATGAGTGTATATCCCCGCATTTAAATACTCTTCCGAATTTATATTATTATTTTTATGGTAAATAAGAGTATAAAAGCACGAAGGGTGATGCCGTGCCATTTTTATTATTTATACTATCATTTTCATGATGAGAAAGAGTGTAAAATCACGAAGGCTATTGCCGTGCCATTTGCAAGTGTAAAGGCACGAAGGGTGATGCTGTGTCATTTTCAGAGAGTGTAAAAGCATGAAGGGTGATGCCGTGCCAAAAGAGAGTTAAAGCACGAAGGGAGATGTCGTGCCAATTATTATTATTTATTTATCAGTTTATGGGAGGAATGAGAGTAAAAGCACGAAGGGTGGTGCGTTCCATTTTCATATTATCATTTGCTCATTTTATTGTTGATGAATTAATTGGCTGCTAAGTGATACTTCTCCTGCTGAAATTATTATATCACTCCCCTTCGCATGTTCCCTCCCAATTTATAAATTATTATTTATTGTATTATTTTTGCTTCGTATTTGTTTGTACTTGTACAGGTCGTTTACGTATGTGTCTTGTCATAGCCTTGTCACTACTTCATCGAGGTTAGGCTCGACACTTACGGAGTATATAGGGTTGGTTGTACTCATACTACACTCTGCACTTTCAGTGCAGATTTTGGAGTTGGTCCCAGCGGCGTACCGTAGACGTGCTCGGATTCATTTACTCAGATGAGACTTGAGGTATAGCTGCACAACGTTCGCAGTTCTGAAGTCCCCTTCTACCTTATCTTAGCTGTGTATTATTTTTCAAAGAGCTTGAATTTTATTCAGACCTTTATCTATATTATTCTAGTAGCTCGTGCACTTGTGACACCAATTCTAGGATGGTATTTAGACATCGCTATTATTATGGATTATTCACTCTATTTCAGACTTTATTTACGCATTTGTTTCTTTGTTATTAATTAACTTAAAATTGTTTAAAATGGCTAGCATTATTCTAACGTTGGCTTGCCTAGCAAGTGAAAATATTAGGCGCCATCACGATCCCGAAGGTGGGAATTTCGGGTCATGACATATCTAGTGATAGGATCAAGGTTGACCCGTAGAAGATTGAGGCAGTTCATAGTTGGCCCAGATCTTCTATCGCTATCAAGAGCTTTTCAGGTTTGGCTAGTTACTACCGTCGCTTCGTATAGGGATTTTCATCTATTGCTGTCCCATTGTCTAAGTTGACTCAGAAGGGCGCTCCGTTCAGGTAGTCGAATGAGTGTGAGGAGAGCTTTCAGAAGCTCAAGATAGCTTTGACTACAACTCCAATATTGGATATTCCTTCACGATAAGGGTCATATACAATTTATTGTGATGCTTTGTTATTTGGCATTGGGTGTGTGTTGATGCAAGACGGCGGGGTGATTTCCTACGTGTTGCGCCAATTAAAGCCCCCACAAAAAGAACTATCTAGTGCATAATTTTGAGTTATCAGCTTTTATGAACGCGCTTAAGATTTGGAGGCATTACTTATATGGCGTATCTTGTGATGTGTATATGGATCATCGGAGTCTCTAGCATATGTTTTAACAGAAAGATTTGAATTTGAGGCAGAGGAGATAGTTGGAGCTGCCGAAGGATAATGATATCACCATTCTTTATAATCCGGGGAAGGCCAATGTAGTAGCGCCCTGGAAAAGTTTTGAAATATTATAAGGCCATTATGATATCCGACGTGTGCAAATTATATTAACTTTTATGCGAGTATTTATTAACAATATAAAAGATATCTCATGTATAAAATAGTAAGTGTACGATATGTATTAGAAGTGATATAGGGCCTAAGGAGAGCCCTTGTGACAAGTCGAGTTAGAAATTACATGATAGACTAAAGTTTCAAATGAGCACACGTAAAACCTAAATTTAGACGAGCATATATCAACATTTATAAGAAGTTATGTGGTAAAAAACCTATCAAATGAAATATCTTTAAGTATAGTTTCTAACGCTTCAAATAATTCATCATTTGAATATTCCTATAAGAAGTTATGATCAACTTACCAAAGGCTGGCAATGAAGTACTGCCATAGCATCCAGGTCCACGTCTGGGCTTAGAGGAGGAGTGAACTGGGGACGTAAAGCATCCGGGGAAGAGTCTGAAACCCAAATATCTAGGCCTATAAGCACAAGGTCGGGGAAAGAGATTATTTTGAGCTTTTGGGGTTAGGGTTCTTGAGGTCAATAGGCAAATTTAAGCTCACATCAAGTCCAACCAACTAAGATAAGTTGTTAATGATATTTTGGGTTAATTATTTAATATACATAGGTTCTAATATCATTCTTATATACAAATACTAGATTTCATCATCAAATCTTTAAGAACACAAAAAATCACCAAAGTTGTGATTTTTCAAGATTGGTCTACAAGAGGTAATTCTAATGCTTTAAACTCGTTTATTATGAGTAGTTAGAAGTATTTGTAGCATTTGTTATAAGTTTTAATGGTGTTGATCAATACTTTAGGTTAGTTGTTGGAGGCTTGTAGCCGACTTATGATCCTTAAATGGATATTGATCAATACTTTAGGTTATATTTTGATGTACTTAGGATATCTAATTGTAGATATCAACTTGTTGGTGATATTTGAGCATTTTAATCAATGTTGGAACAATGAAAGAAAATTGAAAGCTTGTGAATGGTATTAAAGTGAAGGTGAAGTAAGTTGGATAAAACTTACTCTTCTTGAAGGATTTTCTCTAAAAGCATATATCGAGTTACTATTTAAATTGTTTGCAAATGTGCTTTCATAGTTGTGGGGACAAACGAGTGCGGATATCCCCGTGTACTGAAATATTATGTTGTATATGTAGTGTCATAGTTTTTCTTAAAATGTTTATGTTAAATCTTGTTGAAAAAATGATACTTAAGGCAAATGATATAAGTTTTATCAAAATTTATGTATTGATAAGTGTATAGATATTTGAGTGCTAAAGATAAGTTTTCATGAAAAGTATTTCTTTTGAAACTTGATGCATGAATAGCACATGTGGTATCTTTTTAAATATTGATGTTAAATTGCTAAAGGTTTTAACATGTAAAAGGTTGTTTATATGATTTTTATTCAAATGGTTTGGATTTTCTATTACTTATATGATTTGATAAAATAGATCCTTTGAGGCTATTACTGTCATGACCCAAAAATCAACCATCATGATGGCGCATATCGTGGAACTAGGCAAGCCACTACTCAACTATCTCAACACAGTAAAAGCTTTAAAAATATAGGCGGAAGCAATTAATATTTAGGAAAACCCTTTTTGGAACCCAAATAAACCTGCAACACAATACAATCTATTCCAAAACCGGGGTGTCACCGAGTACATGAGCATATATGTCAGAATACAGTCTAGTACAATGTCTAAGGAGTAAAAACTAAAGTTCAGATAAAAATAATGAAGGAGAGTCAAGGCCTGCGAACGCCATGCAGCTACCTCGATAGTCTCCGAGATTCTGTCTCCTCAATCAGCAGCCGCCATAACCAGAAGTACCTAAATCTGCACACGGGGTGCAGGGTATAGCATGAGTACAACTAACTCAATACGTAACAAGCCCAAACTGTGGGCTGAAAGTAGTGACGAACTCAACCGGCACAATTCAATACTGAAAACAATAGTGCAGAAATGTAGACATGCTTTCAAGTTTGATAGATATCTTAAAATAGTAAAATGGATCAATCTGAATGATATGTATTATATAACTCTTCTACCTCTGCCATGGCAATGCATATGTTGTATGTGATGCACCATGCTGAAAGCCTCATGTGCCCACACTCTCAAATGCTCAATCACTCGGTACTGTATATGGCCCAAACGGCCAAGGGAAGATCCATCCCGGAATATATACATTACTGACCATCAGTCACCCAGTACCGAGTAGGGCAAATTCAGCCCGTGGAGAAGATCCATCTCCAGGTATAAAATGCTTCGGACAAGATCCATGTACAAGTAAGATCCATCGCTCAATAATATCAACCGCGCTCATTGGGGGTGTGTACAGACTCCGAAGGGGCTCCTTCAGCCCAAGCGCTATCATAAATCAGTATAACCACTACGGCATGCATCCCGATCCCATAAATGTAACTCATAATCTAGCACTCGGCCTCACTCAGTCATCAATCTCTCCAGTCTCTCTCTCACAGGCTCACAATGTCATGATACTAGCCCGAAAACAATAATATGATGCATCAATAAATAACATCCTTTCCGCACCTGCGCTCAACCTTAATGAATATGACTGAGTACGAAATATCAATGAAACCAGTAAGATAACAACAAGAAACGACCACTATGGGTCCCAACAGTACCGGCATAAAGCCTAAACATGATATCTAGCATGAGTGACAGTTCAATTACTTTATCACATGATGAAAACACGGATATCAACAAGATAGAACCACTATACGGTGCCATGGAGTCAACCAGGTCACCATTCTCATGGTGCACGCCCATCACTTGGCATGTGCGTCACCTCAATACCAATCACATAACACATAATTCGGGGTTTCAAACCCTCAGAACTAAGTTTGAAAGTGTTAATTACCTCAATCCGGGCAAAATTCTACTCCAAAATTCCCTTGCCTCTCAAATACATCTCCAAACGTCCCGAATCTAGACACAAGCAGTATAATACAATCAATATAGGCTGAAGGAATCAATTCCACAAAATAACAAATACAAAGTTATAGCCAAAATCCGAAATCGGCCCAAACCCGAACCTTGGGCCCACGTCTCGAAATCCGACAAAAGTCACAAAATCCAAAATCTCATTCACTCACGAGTCTAATCATACTAAATTTTCCAAAATCTGACACCAATTGGTCATTCAAATCCTCAAAACCAACTCTCCAAATCCCTAGCCTCAAAGCCCCAAATTATACCTTAAAAGCACACCATCTAGGTGGAACATCAGTGGGGAAACATAATTATTGAAGATAAATGAACACAAGGAACTTACCTCAAGAATCCCCTTGAAAAATCCTCTGAAAACCTCCAAAATCTGAGCTTAAAAATGTTGAAATGTGTTAAAATCACGAAATCTCACATTTAAGGACTCTGCCCAAGCTTTCCGCACCTGCGGCAACTTGGCTGCTTTTGCTGTCTCGCAGGTGCGCCCCTTGCCCGCATGTGTGCGCTTCTATGCAAGTCGCTTCTGCGCGCGAATGGCCTTTACTGCAGCCCATGATCAAAGCATCTCTGGCCGCTTCCGCCGCCCCTTTTCTCGCCTTGCGGACACGCTCCCAAGTCCAAAATTACCATATGGAGCTACTGGAATCATCAGAATTCAAATCTGAGGTTTGTTTACATATAGATCAACATCCGATCGGCTTTTCCAACATAAGCTTTCCATTCAAGAGACTAAGTGTCTCAATTCACTATGAATTCTCTCCAGACCCGAACTAACTAACCAGAGAAATCATATAACAGCTATAAAGAATAAATGGAGTAGTAAATAGGGGAACAGGGCTAGAACTCACGAAACGACCGGTCGGGTCGTTACATCTACGCTATGAATCTATTTTAAAATATCAAATATTTTGGGAAATACTAGTGAAGACCACCGAGATTGGTTCGAATGTTGAGTTCGCTACCATGAAACTACACGTGCCAGTGTAGGAACACATTCCAAGGCTAAGTCAAGGTTTATGGGATAAGTCCCCCAAGTGGGGAAAATGTGCTATATTAACATGGCTGAGTCGATTCGTACGGCACTGCGATGAGACTTGTCACGACCCAAAATCCACCTAGTCATGATGGCACCTAACCCAACCCGTTAGGTAAGCCAATTAACCTTGTCATGACCCAAAATCCAACTAGTCGTGATGGAACCTAACCCAACCCGTTAGGTAAGCCAATTATCCACTATCCAATTCCAATGTAGTTTAACAAGACAATTAAGTAAAAGAAAATATCTAAATCTTATACATTCCCCAAGGACTGGTAGTACAAATCATGAGCTTCTAAGAATAGAGTATACAAAGCTGGTATGAAATAATACATCATCTATTTGAAAAGTACATAAACAGAGTTTTACGAATCTAAGGCTACCATGAACAAGAGGCAGCTACAACCGAAACGCGGGTACATCTTCAGATCCAGCTCCCAACAATCAAAGCAACACCAGCGATCAATATCTGTACGCAAGGTGCAAAAGTGTAGTATGAGTACAACCGACCCCATGTACTCAATAAGTAACAAACCTCAATTTAGGTTGAAAGTAGTGATGAGCTTGTACCAAGGTCAGAGTCCAACTTCCATAACCAACAATAGTTCATAACAATATCAAACAAGTAATACCCGAAGTAACTCAGAGATAAAATGCTCAATAAAATCACGATTTCTGAAAATTGTTCTACCTTTCAAGTACATCAGTGAAAACCCAAATCGTTTACCGAAGTTTCCAAAAATAAGAGTAAGTTTGAAAATAATAATTTTCCCAAAATTTCTTTCAATAATAAATAAGATGTCTCATTTTATTTCCAGATAGCCAGTATAAAATGCATCACTATGCCAATATGCCAATATGTATGAGAACTCATGAATGACGTGATACCGTACAACATGAGAAAAATGCATCTCTATGCATGTATGTCAAATGTGAATGTTAATGCGATGCACTCAGTGATGAAACCATATGCATACTCTCAGAGTATTATTTGACTCAGTCTTCCCAGTCACTCAGTCTTCCCAGTCACTCAGTCCGCAGAGTCACTCAGTCCTCCCAATCGCTCGGCACTCGGTACTCGCACTCAGTAGATACCTGCACTCACTGGGGGTGTGTACAGACTCCGGAGAGGCTCCTTAAGCCCAAGTGCTACAATCTAAACGGATAACTCACGTGCTGCACAGACAAGTCACGTGCAATAGTATCAATATCTGTATCCACACGGATAACTCACGTGCTATAATAAGCCAATATGGCCTGCTGCGGCTTGCAATCCGATCCCATAATAATAAAGTATATGAAGCCAATATGGCCTGCTGCAACGTGCAGTCCGATCCCATAATTATCCTCACAATCAGGCCCTCGGCCTCACTCAGTCATCAAACTCTCCAGTCTCACGGGCTCACAATGTCATGAAACTATCCCAAAATGATGATATGATGAATCAATAAATAACAAAAGAGACTGAAAGATGATATGCAATGAATGAACATGACTGAGTATGAAATTTCATTTTAAACAAATAATTCAACAACAATATGACCTTTGTGGGTCTCAATAATACCGGCACATAGCCTCAGCATGATTTTTAATATGATTCTCAGCGCAATTTCTTTAACACATAAAACTACATAGAAAATGCCAAGATTATTTGACTACAAAATTTCACGGAGCCAATTACGTCACAATTTCTATAGTGCACGCCCACACGCCCGTCACCTAGCATGTGCATCACCTCCAAACAAATCACATAGTACGTATATTCAGGGTTCATACCCTCAGCTCCAAGCTTAGAAGAGTTACTTACCTCGAACAAGACGAATCCAATGTCGAGCAAGCTAAACAATGCTCCAGAAATTCCATTATGTGCATATCAACTCCTGAACGGCTCGAATCTATCCACAATAATCTTTTTTCAGTCCACACAATTTATATGAATTAATTCCATATTAAAATACTAATATTTTTCCACAAAAACCGAAATTACACTCCAAAATTCATTTGTGGGTTCCACGTCTCGGAACCCGACAAAAGTTACAAAATATGAACGCCCATTCTAACCACGAGTCCAACCATACAAATTTTACTCAAATCTGACATCAACTCGACCCTCAAATCTTCAAATTAAACTAAGAGGGTTTACACAATGTTTCAACTTAATTCACCAATTAAATGTTAAAAACAACCATGGATTCGGGTACTTTGACCAATATTGAGTTAAGAACACTTACCCCATTGTTTTCCTTGAAAATATCCCAAAACTCGCCTCTTCCCGAGCTCTAAATCAGTAAAAATGGACAATGGGACGAAGTCCCATTTTCAGAACTTAAACTCTCTGCCCAGTCATTTCTTCTATGCAATCGCGAACCAAGTCCCGCAATCGCGAAGCACAACATTTTCACTGCCCAAAATAACCCTTTGTGATTGCAGGTTCACTCACGCGATCGCGAAGCACAACACTCTAAGGCCTACGCGATCTCGGACTTGCCCACGCGATCGCGAAGAATTAAGTGCCTGGCCCCCGCCTATCCTATTTCTTCTACGCGAACGTGGCTTTAGCCATGCGTTCGCGAAGCACAGTCTGCTCAAAACCATGCGATCGCGGTTGCCTTCACGCGATCACATAGAACAATCTCACCTCTGCCCAAACAAGCCTATGCAATCGCGGACCTTTTCACGTGATCGCATAAAAGGAAACTAGTGACAAAAAACCAGCATTCTTCAGCTGGAATGCAAGGTCCAAAATTGATTCGTTCGCCGTCCGAAACTCACCCGAGGCCCCTGGGACCTCAACCAAATATACCAAAAAGTCCTAAAATATCATATAATCCTAGTTGAGTCTGCAAATCACATTAAACAATACTAAAAACACGAATCACACCCCAATTCAAGCCTAATGACCTTTGAAATTTCCAAACTCTACAAAACGATACCGAAACCTATCAATTCAATTCCGATTGACCTCAAATTTTGCACACAAGTCATAAATGACATAATGGTCCTATGGAAATGTTCAGAACTGGATTCCGACTCCGATATCAAAAAGTCAACTCCCCAGTCAAACTTTCCAAAAATTCAACTTCCGCCATTTCAAGCCAAATTTCACTACGGATTTCCAAGTAATTTTCCGGACACGCTCCTAAGTTAAAAATAACCATACTGAGCTATTGGAATCATCAAAACTCCATTCCGGGGTCGTTTACACATAAGTCGACATCCGGTCACTATTTTAACTTAAGCTTTAAACCTTGGAACGAAATGTTCCAATTCATTCCAAAACCTCGCTAGACCCGAACCAATTACCCCGACAAGTCATATAACAACTGTAAAACACAAATTGAGCAGTAAATGGGGGAAACGGGGTGGTAATACTCAAAACGACCGGCCGGGTCGTTACATTCTCCCCCACTTAAATATACGTTCGTCCTCGAACATGACAAGAGTTGTTTCCAAGCCATCACATCACTATTTCATCTTACCACGCACATACGCGAGGGTGATCCCACACCACCCTATTCCATATAGGCCTGACAATACCACATAATTGAAGATCATTACTTCAACTTTAGACCATAAACCTTGGTATTCAATTTCCAACCTTCAAAATTTCTTACAAGACCCGAATCTCACAGTTATACACTATATAATTATGAACAAGTTGCATGGAGCGATAACCATAATCACATATACAATCACATAACATATTACACAACTTGCATGCTCGTAGCACCATTCCCGATCACAGTAATTTTTCCAACTAACCCGGTATAAGTATTAAATCCCCTATCAAACCAAACCTCATTCCAAAACTTTCATACACTGTTGATAATAAAATAAACACGCGGAATCTCATAACCCCTTATAAGATCAACAAGTCATGGAGATATCTCGCCCGAACCCGAACCATAATCACTTTCTAAGTCGACTCTCAATGTTATCCTCCCGAATATACCGCAATCAAACCTGATAGTACCCATTCTAGGTCCAATGACCTTATATTATTAAATATAACTATCCCACAGACATGACACACCAATATAACTCAGAGCCATGAACCGTGCCATCCGTGTACCCAAAAATGGAAAATGTCTCAAAGAAGAGAACTGTATTGTGAGTTCAACAAGCACCACCACAACTACAATGTTACAACCAACTCCTCAAATTTCATGAAGAGGATAACCGTAGGTGCATGTGCACAATTATAGAGGAAGGAAATTAATGAATCAGATAAATTATCATAGAAATAAAATTTCCACACACGGCACGGACAACTCACGTGCCAATAATATGAATCGTCGTAACGGATCCCAATTCCATCACTAGAATGACGAACACATCTTCCATTCACGATAATCCCATGAGGAATACTTTCATAATTCTTCCATGCCACATACCAATAATTTGAATATCAGCAGTCTATCAACCAGGTGAGTACTTTAATACCGATGAACATCCGTAAGTCAAAACACTACGCGCCTTCTGAAATGCGCACCCTACTCACGCAATACCAATTAGTTATAGCATTCATCTAAACATCGAAAACCGTTCATGCCCTCTAAGAATTTTTGACCTCCCTTTAAAAAATAAACCTTGACCTTAATCACACACAACACACCGCATCTATCATGCCATCATATGAAAAATACAAGAACCCCATAATCATTCAGAGTCACAAGTAGAATACATATCCGATCACCCAGAAGCCTCCCATTTGATCCCATCCGGTAGAAAATCACAATACTCAACATGATCCTCAGGCCGGTCGGAAAATACCCATCTCAACCAAGCCACGCAGGTCGCCAAACCCAAGAGTATTGCCATAAAGCACCTATAGAAAATCCCACATCATAAGCACTTAAAGAACCGATCATATCCATTACCATACTGATCCAACCTACTACCAGGCTATCCTATTTCTCCGAGTTTCTTCCGAATTTATCTTCAGATTGATACTTCTCCTTGCTAAATCGCCACGATCTTTAACAAGAACTCACCCCACAAACCTTAGCATAGAACCACAATGCCCTACGGCTCATAAGCACCTGTATTCTTCTTAAGCACCTTCATAAATACCACAACTGTAACACTCACTCTGAAAATACCTTATGTGAATTTGAAATTATTCTTCTTACCTTCGTTATACGAAAATTTAGAATCCATGGTCATACAAAATTTTTGCAAGTCCAGGCACCATCTAATGCAAATCTTTGATTTTATCCATACACAAGTTCGGAGAAATTCTCAATTTCTATATATACACCTCGAACCTATTGGAACTTTCTCGAGAGTCTCCCCCTTTGTTCAAATCCAAATTACACCCCCAAATAGGCCAAAAGATATGTTCCCCATTAGCACAACAACACTCAAAGAAGTAACTCTACTTTAATACCACCTATCAAATTCATACTCTGTGTGCACTACATCATTCATAAATAACAACTCACTCATCCCGCAATTTTCATATACTCATAAAGCGCAATATAACCCGTATCCAGAAATTTCCTTACTCGAGTCATTCTCGAACTCCACCTCTACAAGTCATCACTAACTCCCAAGTATATTTCAGACCAAAACAAAAAACATTTGACACATAACCATGAATTGAATTGTCAATAGCATGCTCCCCCACTTGGCTCAAAGTCATCAATTAAAACATTCGATAAATTGCAGTACCCATATTCTATTACTGCAATAACACTGTGGTTAGTTCAACGAAAATTCTTCTCAACCTCATACCACACCAACCATAAAAATACCTCAATCGTCCGCTAAGCTCGCATCCATTCCCTTAACACTCAAGTCAACTTTCTCAACCAGAATCAAATTCAAGTCTCAACACATACGCTCCGCTGGCAGAAATGAAACTCTCTACTCATATCATAAGGAACACATCTACGTAGATTACTCTGCAGGAGATAACCCACCTGCTTAGTCTCAAATTGGCATCTTGTTATACCCTTTTGCAGCCACAATTACTATGAAATCACTTAATCTTTCTGAGTCCAAACTCATTAACCAGACACGAGAATTTAATTTTCTCCAAAATTTAACAACATGAAAGATCTTTCAAAATATTCACACTCGAGACCGTACGTCACATCAAAACGAAAATCAAGAACCCAATGTCTTTCCTTTACACTTCAAGGAAACACTTCTTGCCATATTCAAATCATCTTAACACATCCCGCAGTTACATCATACTCATCACAAAGCCATTTCACTATTCATCAAGCCACAAATTCAACTCGTAGGGACATTACCGGACATATGAGTCCAAATGTACAGGTTACAACTGAAGCCACCGAGCTTAAGCTGTGGTTCAACCATGGCCTCAAATCCTCTAGACTGGCCCATCACCAAAATACATAATACACCTCTCGAACCTCGTTCATAAAATCACAAGTCGGCGATGCACAGCTGATACAGAGTGCTTCTGTGTGCATACGAATACGTGGAAGGAATTCAAAGAGTTATGTTTCAAGCTAAATCAATTCCGCATGATAAGGAAAGAAAGATGAGAAGTATATATCCTTAATGCCATGTAGCCTCTCGAAGATAAGTATGGACGTCAACATACCGATCCGCAAGACTCTATAAACACTTGCTCATGACTTGTAGAACCTATGAACCTAGAGCTATACCACCTTTTTACCACCCAAAATTTAAATAGTCGTGATAGCACCCAACCCAACTTGTTAGGCAAGCCAATTAAACTTGTCACGACACAAAATCAACCTAGTCGTGATGGCACCTAACCCAACTAGTTAGGTACGCCAATTATCCACTATCCAAATCTAATGTAGTTTAACAAAACAATTAAGTAAAAGAAAATATCTAAATCATATACATTCCCCAAGGACTGGTAGTACAAATCATGAGCTTCTAAGAATAGAGTTTACAAAGCTGGTATGAAATAATACATCATCTGCTTTAAAAGTACATAAATAGAGTTTTACAAATCTAAGGCCACCATGAACAAGAGGCAGCTACAACCAAAATGCGGGTACATCTTCAGATCCAGCTCCCAACAATCATAGCAACACCAACGATCAACCATAGCATGCTGCTGGTGCACGAGCCCCTGAATAATGACCAGTCTCTCAAGACCTCTTGGCATATCTCTCCTCTCTATCCTGGGCGAACATGCCCTCCACTATCCTAGCAATGCTCACTGCCTGCTGATAAGTGATGTCCATCTCCAACTCCCTAGCCATACTGGTCCGAATACTAGGGTAGAGTCCCTCAATGAAGCGATGAACCCTCTCTATGACTGTACCAACTAGAGTCGGTGCATGGCGAGCTAACTCACTAAAATGGACTGCATAATCCGACACAGTCATAGCACCCTGACGCAGTTGCTCAAACTCTGTGCGCCAAGCATCCCTGAGGCTCTGAGGAACATACTCACGCAAGAACATCTCTGAAAATTGAGTCCAAGTGAGTGAGGTTGCCTCGTCTGGACTACTCAGCTCATAGGCACGCCACCACTGATATGCCGCTCCCTTCAACTAGAAAGCGGTGAAAGAAACCCCACTCGTCTCCACAATGCCCATAGTGCGGATAATACAATGACACTCCTCAAGAAAACCCAGAGCATCATTTGAAGCTAGTCCGCTGAAAGTAGGTGGGTGGTACTTCTTGTACCTCTCAAGTCTGAGCTGCTCTGCCTCAGAAGAAGCTACCCTGGTCTCATGCTGAACCGGAGCCACTGGAGGCATAGGAATATAATCTGGGGCCTAATCAACTGGACCCTCTGCTAAAGAGTGCGGGCTGCGGGAGTCTGTTCCCCTCCCCCGGCCTAAGATATAGCGGGAACTATCGGAAATAGTCCAGCAAGAGCCAGAGTGCTGAACATGCTCATGAACTGAGCTAAAGTCTGCTGGAGGGCTGGAGTAGCAATAGAGATCTCCGGTGCTGGGCCTCCAGCTGGAGCTACTGGGGGCTCCTCTGACGCAGCTCTCGCAGGTGCTCAGGTTGCACCGCATGGTCGTCCTCTACCCCGACCCCAACCTCTGGAGGATCTGGTAGGGGGCTCGGGTGCCTGATCGCCGGTCCTCCCAGTACGGGTCCTCACCATCTGTGAGAAAGAATAGAACTGAATTTTAGAATTTTTAATGTCAATAACTCGCACAACAAGGAGATCAAAGAAATATGATTGTTCTTAAAAGTTACATAGCCTCCCGAAGATAAGTACGGACGTCTCCGCACCAATCCACGAGACTCTAATAAACCGGCTTGTGACTCGCGACTCCTATGAACCCAGTGCTCTGATACCAACTTGTCATGACCCAAATTAACCCTCCGTAAGGTATCATGATGATACCTAGCCTTTATAACTGGGTAAGCCTAATATTACGAAAAATATAAGAAAACACAACATTTTTAAAGATAAATAACATATTGTGGATAACCAAAAGTAGTACCACTCGGCATATACAAAATAATTTCCCAAGACCCGAAATATCACTAAGTCATAAGCTGCTATAATCTATGTAGCTCTATACAAAAGTCTGAAGATAATAAAGAAAGTCTCTAGGTGAGGGAGTAGAAGGGAACTCTGAGGATCTGCAGACGCAAGCAGAAGTACCTTGAATTCTCCTAGAATCAGCAGCACGCACTAACCCCGAGGATGATAGCTCGCACCTGGATCTGCACATGAAAACATATGCAGGAAATGGCATGAGTACACCACAATGGTACCCAGCAAGTGCCAAGCCTAACCTTAGTCGAGTAGTGACGAGGTCAGGTCAAGGCCCTACTGGAGTAAATATAATAAATTAAACAGTATAAGATATAAGTAAAGTTTACGGTAACACAGTTAAAGCAATTCTCGAAAATTTAACAGTTAAGGGAGCCCTCAGCTCAGAACAAGGTAAACACAATGGGGAATATCCCTAGATACCGTCCCGTAGTTCCGAATGAATATGCAGACAGGGGGATCTCCCGGAATACATCCGTAGTTCCAATTTAAATATACAACGCAAGATGAAATGACAGGTATGGCATCGAGTTATATAGTTTACACTGAACACAAATAAGGAAAGTACGGACTTAAATAAGCATGGCGCATAGAATGTCAAATAGTCAGTTAAAACACGTAAGCATGCTTCTCTAATCTAAGATAAACAATTAAACGTATTAGTGCAATTTATTAAGGGAAAACAGTTTATGATTTAGAAAGGAAAAATGGAATTTTTGCAAAAAAGGCCCGTGTACGACGCCCACACATCAATGATTATCAAACATCCTAAAGGGAAAGTCCCCAACACAAAGTTAGGCAAGCCAGTTACCTCGACCGCTCAAATCAACTTGATATCACGTTCTTGCCACGAGTATCAGACTCCAAATGGCTTGAATCTATTCAAATTAACTGCATAATATAAATATAACTACAAGTAACTAATTTAACTAATTAATTCGAAGCTAAAGCGCGAAATTAGGAAAAACGCCGAAAAGGTCTCCTCGGGACCACATCTCGGAATCGGGTAAAAATTACAAATTATGAACACCCATTCACTCACGAGTTCACTCGAACAAAAATCATCTAAATTTGACGTCAAATTCATATTCAAATCTCAGATTTTCGATTGGGGAACCTTTTCCCCCATTTCCAAACTTCTACCCTCAAATTCCTTAATTAGACGAGGAAAACAACAATATATTAATGTATTATGATCAAAATAGGATTAGAATTAGTTACCCAATAGTTCTCCTTCAAAATCCCTCGAGAAATCTTCTCCCACTGAGCTCTAAATCGAATTTTGTGTTATGAAATTTCAAACCCTCAAAATCCCCTTTTCTGCCCAGCGATGAACCCTCTCTATGACTGTACCAACCAGAGTCGGTGCATGGCGAGCTAACTCACTAAAATGGACTGCATAATCGGACACGGTCATAGCACCCTGACGCAGCTGCTCAAACTCTGTGCGCCAAGCATCCCTGAGGCTCTGAGGAACATACTCACGCAAGAACATCTATGAAAATTGAGTCCAAGTGAGTGAGGTTGCCTCGTCCGGACTACTCAGCTCATAGGCACGTCACCACTGATATGCTGCTTCCTTCAGCTGGAAAGCGGTGAAAGAAACCCCACTCGTCTCCACAATGCCCATAGTGCGGAGAATACGATGACACTCCTCAAGAAAACCCAGAGCATCATTTGAAGCTAGTCCGCTGAAAGTAGGTGGGTGGTACTTCTTGTACCTCTCAAGTCTGAGCTGCTCTGCCTCAGAAGAAGCTACCCTGGTCTCATGCTGAACCGGAGCCACTGGAGGCATAGGAATATAATCTTGGGCCTGATCAATTGGACCCTCTGCTCAAGAGTGCGGGCTGCGGGAGTCTGTTCCCCTCCCCCGGCCTAAGATATAGCGGGAACTATCGGAAATAGTCCAGCATGAGCCAGAGTGCTGAACATGCTCATGAACTGAGCTAAAGTCTGCTGGAGGGCTGGAGTAGCAATAGAGATCTCCGGTGCTGGCCCTCCAGCTGGAGCTACTGGGGGCTCCTCTGACGCAGCTCTCGCAGGTGCTCAGGTTGCACCGCATGGTCATCCTCTACCCCGACCCCGACCTCTGGAGGATCTGGTAGGGGGCTCGGGTGCCTGATCGTCGGTCCTCCCAGTATGGGTCCTCACCATTTGTGAGAAAGAATAGAATTGAATTTTAGATTTTATAATGTCAATAACTCGCACGACAAGGAGATCAAAGAAATATGATTGTTCTTAAAAGTTACATAGCCTCCCGAAGATAACTACGGACGTCTCCGCACCAATCCACGAGACTCTAATAAACTGGCTTGTGACTCACGAATCCTATGAACCCAGTGCTCTGATACCAACTTCTCATGACCCAAATTAACCCTCCGTAAGGTATCATGATGACACCTAGCCTTTACAACTAGGTAAGCCTAATATTACGAAAAATATAAGAAAACACAACATTTTTAAAGATAAACAACATATTGTGGATAACCAAAAGTAGTACCACTCGGCATATACAAAATAATTTCCCAAGACCCAAAATATCACTAAGTCACAAGCTGCTATAATCTATGTGGCTCTATACAAAAGTCTGAAGATAATAAAGAAAGTCTCTAGGTGAGGGAGTAGAAGGGAACTCTGAGGATCTGCGGACGCAAGCAGAAGTACCTTGAATTCTCCTAGAATCAGCAGCACGCACTAACCCCGAGGATGATAGCTCGCACCTGGATCTGCACATGAAAACATATGCAGGAAAGAGCATGAGTACACCACAATGGTACCCAGCAAGTGCCAAGCCTAACCTTGGTCGAGTAGTGACGAGGTCAGGTCAAGGCCCTACTGGAGTAAATATAATAAATTAAACAATATAAGATATAAGTAAAGTTTACGGTAACACAGTTAAAGCAATTCTCAAAAATTTAACAGTTAAGGGAGCCCTCAACTCAGAACAAGGTAAACACAATGGGGAATATCCCGAGATACCGTCCCGTAGTTCCGAATGAATATGCAGACAGGAGGATATCCCGGAATACGTCCGTAGTCCCAATTTAAATATACAATGCAAGATGAAATGACAGGTATGGCATCGAGTTATATAGTTTACACTGAACACAAATAAGGAAAGTACGGACTTAAATAAACATCGCGCATAGAATGTCAAATAAGCAGTTAAAACATGTAAGCATGCTTCTCTAATCTAAGATAAACAATTAAACGTATTAGTGCAATTTATTAAAGGAAAATAGTTTATAATTTAGAAAGGAAAAATGGAATTTCTGCAAAAAAGACCCGTGTACGACGCCCACACATCAATGATTATCAAACATCCTAAGGGGAAAGTCCCCAATACAAAGTTAGGCAAGCCAGTTACCTCGATCCGCTCAAATCAACTTGATATCACGTTCTTGCCACGAGTATCAGACTCCAAATGGCTTGAATCTATTCAAATTAACTGCATAATATAAATATAACTACAAGTAACTAATTTAACTAATTAATTAGAAGCTAAAGCGCGAAATTAGGAAAAATGCCCAAAAGGTCTCCCCGGGAACACATCTCGGAATCGGGTAAAAATTACAAATTATGAACACCCATTCACTCACGAGTTCACTCGAACAAAAATCATTTAAATCTGACGTCAAATTCATATTCAAATCTCAGATTTTCAATTGGGGAACCTTTTCCCCCATTTTCAAACTTCTACCCTCAAATTCCTGAATTAGACGAGGAAAACAACAATAGATTAATGTATTATGATCAAAATAGAGTTAAAATTAGTTACCTAATAGTTCTCCTTCAAAATCCCTTTAGAAATTGTCTCCCACTGAGCTGTCAATCGAATTTTGTGTTATGAAATTTCAAACCCTCGAAATCCCCTCTTCTTCCTAGCGATTTTCGCACCTGCGGTCGTTTCTCGCACCTGCGGATACCACACCTATGGTCCAAACGGCGTATTTGCGCAAATCACTTACCTCCTCTGCCTCCGCACCTGCGATGAAAGGGCCACACCTGCGCGTGCGCGCCTGCGAAAATCCCTTCCGCTTCTGCTGACTTTGCCCACCTGCGATGACCCTAACGCATCTGCGGGCATTGCAGATGCGAAATTCACCTCACACCTGTGACCTCTGGCACTCCTCCACTTTTCTGCTTCTACAATTGCCTCTCCATATGTGCGGTCTCTCCACTGCAGGTGCGAAAATACCAGATGCCTGAAGGCTTTAGCAGCAACACAAATCCAACTTTTCGATCCGTTTAGCACTCGCAACTCACCCGAGGCCCTCGAGACCTCAACCAAACATACCAACCAATCCTAAAACTCCATACGAACTTAGACGAGCCCTCCTCTGATTCAAACTTAAAGAACTTAAAACTTCCAAATTCGACAACCGATTCCGAAACTAACCAAACCACATCCGATTGATCCCAAATTTTGCACACAAGCCATATTCAATATTACGGACCCACTCCCACTTCCGAAATCGGATTCTAACCCCGATATAAAAAATTTCCACTACCTGTCCAAAACTCCAAAATCTCGACTTTCGCCATTTCAAGCCTAAATGAGCTACATGCCTCCAAAGCACATTCCGGATGCGCTCCTAAGCTCAAAATCACTCAACAGAGCTAACAGAGTCTACAGAATTCCATTCTGGATCTGGCTTCGTACAGTTCCGGCTACGGTCTAATTTTTAAGGCTTAAATTCACAACTAGGAACTAAGTGTCCCAAAACTCCCCGAATTCCATAACCAATCACTCCGGAAAATCCCAAAAGCAGAAACAAATGTGGGGAAAGCAGATATTAGGGAATCAGGGTTCTAATTCTCAAAACGACCGTCCGGGTTGTTGCATATTCCGTGTAAATTGTTGCATTATTTGAATTATTATTATTATGAGGATATAAGGGTGGCATTCCACTGTTGATATTTTGTGGGCATAAGGGAGGTATTTCACTGTGGTTATATGGGTTGGGATATTGTCTGGGCGGAGCGTTAAGGGTGGCTATAGGAGAGATAAGGGTGGCTATAGGAGCGATAAGGGTGGCTATTGATATTTTTAGGGCGGAGGGATAAGGGAGGCTATTATAGTAGTGATAAGGGTAGATATAGGAGAGATAAGGGTGGCTATTTTCAGGGATGATATGTGATGATGTGGAGTTATTGTGTTGGTAATTTTCATGTGATGTTGAGGTATTCTGTCATGACGCGAACCTGGGGCGCGACGGGCACCCAGTACCTTACTCAACCGAATTTATGTTGAAATTGTCAGCCTGTGGCTATTGCCGGGCAGGTAATGTTATATGGGATCGGGTTGCATGCCGCAACGGATATAAAACGTGGGCATGAGGTGCCGAGAAAAAAATATGATGGTTTTATTATTGGCGCGTGAACTGTCCGTACATGCGTGATATGAAAAGTGGGTACGAGGTGCCGGGAAAATATGATAATTTAATTATGGGCACGAAGTGCCGTGAAAATATGAAAGTGGGTTGAGACCTGTGTTTACGAAAAATATGAAAAAGGAATGAGACCCGTATTTGTATGATTATGAAATGGGGTGTTACATGGTGACTTTTTAATTGAAAGAATTATATTCAAAATATTTATTTGGAAGGATTTTTATTCAAATAGATTTATTTGAAAGAATTATATTCGGAAGATATTTATTTGAATAAATTATATTTGAGAGAGATTTATTTAACAGAAGTATATTTGAAAGATATTTATTTGAAGGAATTATATTTGAAAGAAATTTATTTGGAAGAATTATATGTGAAAGATATTTATTTGAAAGACTTGATTTAATTAGGTGTACTTGTATTTATTATTCGTTGAGCGATATTAATGATGTTCTTGTTGCCATGTTGTGCATATCACTGATTAATTTGTATTTAACCTTATTGTAATATTTTTTCTATTATTTTGTATACTATATTGCACATGTTATTAGACTAGTGAGTGTCTTGACTGTACCTCATCACTACTCCATTGAGGTTAGTCTTGATACTTACTAGGTATCAACCGTGGTGTACTCATACTACACTTCTCTACATTTTTTATGCATAGCCAGGTATTGGAGCTATCGGACTCAGACAGAGTTAAAGTGTGATCGCAAGGATTCAAGGTAGAGTTGCTTGGTCGTCGCAGTTCCTTGGAGTCTTTCCATTTTATTGTACTATTAATTATTATTCAAACAATATTGAGTATTCGACCCTTGAGATCATTTCATGTATTCAGTTAGAGTTCGTGACTCAGTATTACCAGTATTGGGAGGTTGTTGTAACTATTTTCGCTGTTAGTTTCTATTTTTTTTTAAAAGGCTTGAAATGTAATTGTAATCGGCTTACCTAGTCTTAGAGACTAAGTGTCATCACGACGCATGTGGTGGGATTTTTTGGTCGTGACAAGTTGGTATCAGAGCTCTAGGTTCATAGGTTCTACGAGTCACGAACGAGTCTTGCGGATCAGTACGGAAACATCTGTACTTATCTTCGAGAGGCTACAGAGTTGTTAGCAAATTTCCACTTCTTTTATTCCTGTTGTGCGGATTTGTTGATTGTGGAATTTGAGCCTTTGTATCTATATTATCTCACAGATGGGGAGGATATGCGCTACTGGGTCAGCTGAGCAGGTACCCGCGCATACTGCTAGGGCCGCAAGAGGTCGGGGCCGAGGTAAAGGCCGAGGATGGGCACGTGTCACAGCTAGAACGTCGGTTAGAGGGGCAGTTGAGGAGCCACCAGTTGCTCCAATTGGGGGACAAACACCAGAGACACCTTTTGTTACCCCCGAACTTCAGGAGACTTTAGTATAGGTCCTAAACATATTTGGTACATTGACTCTGGCGGGATTGATCTCCGTTTCACCCAATATTTCACAGGTTGGGAAGGAGTTCAGACTCCTACCACCCATATTCCAGAGCAGTGAGTTCACATTGGTCAGGTTCCGGGTGTAGTACCGGTACAACCTATTATTCCGGTTCAGCCTGAGGTCAGGCCAGGGGCATCAGAAGTAGAATAAAAGAGACTTGAGAGGTTTAAGAGGTATAGTCCACCTACTTTCAGTGGCACGGCTTTAGAGGATACCCAAGGATTTCTAGAAAAGTGTCACCGTATTCTCCGCACCATAGGTATTGTGGAAGTGAGCGGAGTTGCCTTTACTACATTTTAGTTGTCAGGTGCAGCATATCAGTGGTGGCAAGTTTATGAAGAAGGTAGACCAGTCGATGCAACACCACTAACTTGGGCTCAATTTTCAGAAATGTTTTTGAAAGGGTTTGTTCCCCATCTGTCATTGTTGTGAAAATTTTGAAAGGTTTTATATCCGGATTAGTTGAACTTGAACGGTATAAAATATATTTGACTTAAACTTCTAGATTTGAAAGCATGTCTATTCTTTGCTGAAATTACTGACAAATGAACTAAAACTGTGTAGCTCGCCACTATCTTCAGTTCCTTATTTATTATTGTTACTTGCTGAGTTGGTTATACGCATACTACACCCTACACTTCGTGTGCAGATCCAGGTGTTCCAGGATATAGCAGGTGTTGATTCTTTCGCACAGTTGATTTTTTCGTAGATTCAGAGGTAGTTGCCGTATTTCGCAGACCTTGCCTCTCCTTCCCTATCTCCTTGTTTACTGTATTTGGTCTCAGACTATTATAGACTGTATTTTCCAATCTTGTATTCATATTAGATGCTCATGTACTTAGTGACACCGGGTTTTGGAGATTTTCAGAGAAAACAACGGGGTAAGTGTTCTTAACTCAATATTGGTTAAATTACCCGAATCCATGGTTGTTTTTATCATTTAATGGGTGAATTAAGTTGGAAAATTTAGAAAACCCTCTTGTTTTAAATTGAAGATTTTAGGGTCGAGTTGAGGTCAGATTTTGGTAAAATTGGTATGGTTAGACTTGTGGTTGAATGGGCTTTTGGATTTTGTAAATTTTGTCCAGTTCCAAGACGTGGTCCCTACGGGCGATTTTTGAGCTAAATTTCGCAGTTTTATGGAAAATTAGCATTTTCTTATGGAATTAATTCCAATAAATTTTATTGACTGAATCGAATTATTTCTGGCTAGATTCGAGGCATTTAAAGGCCAATTCACGAGGCAAAGGCTTAGCGGAATAAGAATTTCACAGTTTGAGGTAAGTAACAATTTTAAATCAGGTCCTGAGGGTATGAAACCCTGGATTATTATATTATGTGAGTATTTTGGAGGTGACGCACATGCTAGGTGACAAGCGTGTGGGCGTGCACCGAGGAGATTGTGACTTGGTTCGTCCCGTAAAAACTGTAAAGTTGAATAACTTGTGGTTAGCTATATTCTCTCTATATGTTGTAGAAATTTGACTGTAAATCATGTTAGAAACCACGTTTAGACTATGTGTTGGTACTGTTAGGTCCCACAGAGGCCGCGTTACATGTTGAATTGCCTGCTAAATGCTATTTGTACTCAGTCTCAGTTTTTACTCGCACATCTCATCTCAGTCTCTGTTATTATTATTGAGACATCATATCATTTTTGTTTGGGTTGATTTCATAATTATCGAGAGCCCGAGAGACTTAAGAGATTTATGACTGAGTAAGGTCGAGGGCCTGATTGTGATAAATACACTATAACACGTGAGTTGTCCGTGCAGCACGTGAGTTGTCTATGCGGATCCAGATACTGATATTATAGCACGTGAGTTGTCCGTGCAGCATGTGAGTTATCCGTGCGGATCCAAATATTACACTATAGCACGTGAGTTTTCGGTGCGTATCCACATATTGATACTATAGCACGTGAGTTGTCCGTGCGGATTATAGCACTTGGGCTGTAGGAGCCCCTTCGGAGTCCGTACACCCCCAGTGAGCACAAGTACTTATTGAGTGTGAGTACTAAGGGCTGATAGCCGAGTGATTGAGCTGTTATGATGAGTTGAATGACTGTTGCCCGGAGAGGTTGTGCTTGCTTTTTATTTGTTGTTGCACTTAATTGCTATCTGTCATTGTTGTGAAAATTCTGAAAGATTTTATATCCAGATTACTTGAACTTGAACGGTATAAAACTGATTTGACTTAAACTGCCAGATTTGAAAGCATATCTATTCTTTGCTGAAATTACTGACAAATGAACTATAATTGTGTAGCTCGCCACTATCTTCAGTTCCTTATTTATTATTGTTACTTGCTGAGTTGATTATACTCATACTACACCCTGCACTTCGTGTGCAGATTCAGGTGTTCCCGGACATAGCGGGTGTTGATTCTTTTGAATAATTGATGTTTTCGGAGATTCAGAGGTAGCTGCCATGTTTCAGAGACCTTTCCTCTCCTTCCCTATCTCCTTGTTTACTGTATTTGATCTCAGACTATTATAGACCGTATTTTCCAGACTTGTATTCATATTAGATACTCATGTACTTAGTGACACCGGGTTTTGGGAATATTTATATTTATACTTGTAAGATTTCTTCCGCTGAAATTAATGATTATGTTTTCGTATTTAAAAGATATATGGTTTATTGAGATTGTCGGCTTGCTTAATATTGAGATAGGCACCATCACGACTTGTCAGGTTTTGGGTTGTGACAAATGTTGACTTAATTTCTTAGCTTGCTCGAGGCTATAGGTCTTGCTTGATGAGAATGAACTTATATTGCCCACTTGTTTCCTGCAAAACTTGTCCATTCCGACTCATAGTCTTGAAATGTTTTCATAAACAATACTTTCAAACAAATTTATTGCCTTCCACGATTCTTGTTTCCAGACATGATATTTTCACATAGGACTCTTGATGTTCTCTAATTGTTAAATTTATTCTGGAATGTTCTTATGTTCTTTTCAAAGACTAATAAGATATTTGTCATAGACTCATCCATCACATGGGAATTAATAACCCCCACTTCCACTTGTGACTTTAGAGTTCCCGAAGATCACAACTTGATAACTATTATTTCTCACAAGTTTGCTCTATGAAACAATATTCATCCCAGTTTCATCCATTTTACGATACTACTTTACCATCCATTCTCGAATATCAGGGTTCAAGTTTCCATTTCTTAACTAACTCATTAACTCTATTTAGTCCCTTGTGATGTTTCTCTAACACAAATTTGAGATTTTATGTACTTTCGTGTGCACCATAGCCATACTTCCATAGCTCGTAAGCTTCCAACACTCACGTATCAATGCTATCACGATGACACTTACACCTTTTAAGATTAGTGCTCTTCCTTAAACCCATACTTTTTGCTGCATAATTCGTTTTGGTATAGACGATTCATTTCTTATTTAAGAATACGCATTGCATTACTTCTTTCTATTTTATTCCATGCTAAGTGTGCACATATTAAAAGTACTCCTTCATTCCATTAAATCCCACGTACGATTCAAGTACTCCCTAGGTTTCTGCCAACACTTGAATTTAATTCAAATCATACATGCCTCTAAGTTTTAGGAATACATTTGAGTTGCCCATTAAATTATTGACTATCAGAAATAACTTTTTAACATCCTTTATCCAGAACATTGTGACTATTGCTTGTAATGAGTCTTTGGTTCCCTACAAACATAGTGATCGGATGTCGACTTATGTATAAATGACCCTGGAATGGAGTTTTAATGATTCCAATACCTCCATATGATGATTTCGGACTTAGGAGCATGTCCGAAAAATTATTTAGAAATTTGTAGTGAAATTTGGCTTGAAATGGCGGAAATTGAATGTTTGGAAAGTTTGACCGGGGAGTTGACTTTTTGATATCGGAGTCGGAATCTAGTTTTGAAAATTTTCATGGATCAGTTATATCATTTATGACTTGTGTGCAAAATTTGAGGTCAATCGATATTGAATTGATAGGTTTCGGTATCGTTTGTAGAATTTGGAAATTTCAAAGTTCATTAGGTTTGAATTGGGGTGTGATTCATGTTTTTAGTGTTGTTTGATGTGATTTGAAGACTCGACTAGGTTCGTATGATGTTTTAGGACTTGTTGGTATATTTGGTTGAGATCTCAGGGGCCTCAGGTGAGTTTCAGGCGGCTAACGGATCAATTTTGGACCTTGCATTCCAGCTGAAGAATGCTGGTTTTCTGTCACTGGTTTCCTTCTATGCGATCTTGTGAGAAGGTCCGCGATCGCATAGGCTTGGTTGGGCAGAGGTGAGATTGTTCTATGTGATTTCATGAAGGCAACCACGATCCCGTGGTTTTGGGTAGACTGTGCTTCGCGAACGCGTGGCTAAAGTCGTGTTCGCGTAGAAGAAATAGGGCAGTCGGGGGCCACGCGCTTAATTTTTCGTGATCACGTGGGAAAGTCCGCGATTGTGTAGGCCTTAGAGTGCTGTGCTTCACGATCGCGTGAGTGAAACTACGATCGCATATGGTTATTTGGGGCTGTGAAAATATTATGCTTCGCGATCGCGAGACTTGGTCTGCGATCGCATAGAAGAAATAATTGGACAGAGAGTTAAGTTCTGAAAATGGGACTTCGTCTTATTTTTCATTTTTACCGATTTGGAGCTCGGGAAGAGTCGATTTTTGGGAGATTTTCAAGAAAAACAACGGGGTAAGTGTTCTTAACTCAATATTGGTCAAATTACATGAATCCATGGTTGTTTTTAACATTTAATTGGTGAATTAAGTTGGAAAATTATGAAAACCCTCTTGGTTTAATTTGAAGATTTGAGGGTCGAATTGATGTCGGATTTGAGTAAAATTTGTATGGTTGGACTCGTGGTTGAATGGGCATTAATATTTTGTAACTTTTGTCGGATTCTGAGATGTTGGTCTCACGGGCGAGTTTTGGAGTGTAATTTCGGATTTTATGGAAAAATATTAGTATTTTGATATGGGATTAATTCCTATAAATTGATTGGACTGAATCAAATTTATTGAGGCTAGATTCGAGCCGTTCAAGTGATGATACGCGCAGAATGGGATTTCTGGATCATTGTTTACCTTGCTCGGCATTGTATTTGTCTTGTTCGAGGTAAGTAACTCTTCTAATTTTTGTGCTGAGGGTATGAACCCTGAATATACGTATTATGTGAATTGTTTGGAGGTGACGCACATGCTAGGTGACAGCGTGTGGGCGAGCACTATAGAAATTATGACGTAATTGGCACCGTGAAATTTTGCAGTCAAATAATTTTGGCATTTTCTATATAGTTTTATGTGTTAAAGAAATTGAGCTAAGAATCATATTAAAAATCATGTTGAGGCTATATTCCAGTATTATTGAGACCCACAGAGGTCATATTGCTGTTGAATTATTTGTTTAGAATGAAATTTCATACTCAGTCATCTTCGTTCATTGCATATCATCTCTCAGTTTCTGTTGCTATTTATTGATTCATCATATCATCATTTTGGGCTAGTTTCATGACATTGTGTGCCCGAGAGACTGGAGACATTGATGACTGAGTGAGGTTGAGGGCCTGATTGTGAGGATAATTACGGGATTGGGTTACACGCCGCAGCAGGCCATATTGGCTTTATATACTTTATTATTATTGGATCGGGTTGCACGCCGCAATAGGCCAGATTGACTTATTATAGCACGTGAGTTGTCCTTGCGGATACAGATATCGATACTATAGCACATGAGTTGTCTATGCAGCATGTCAGTTGTCCATGCAGATTATAGCGCTTGGGCTGAAGGAGCCCCTCTAGAGTCTATACACACCCCCAATGAGCGCAGGTACCTACTGAATGCGAGTGTCAAGCTGTTGGAAGGACTAAGTGACTGTGAGGACTGAGTGACTGGAAGGACTGAGTGACTGGGAAGACTGAGTGAAATGATACTCTGAGAGTATGCATATGGTTTCATCACTGAGTGCATCGCATTGACAAGCACATATGGAATCCGATTCCGGAAGTGGGAGTGGGTCCGTAATGTTGAATATGACTTGTGTGCAAAATTTGGGATCAATCGGACATGCTTTGGTTGGTTTCGGCATCGGTTGTCAAATTTGAAAGTTTCAAGTTTTTTAAGTTTAAATCGGAGGATGATTTGTGATTATTGCGTTAGTTGATGTGATTTGAGGGATCGACTAAGTTCGTATGGTGTTTTAGGATTGGTTTGTATGTTTGGTTGAGGTCCCGGGGGCCTCGGGTGAGTTTCGAGTGCTTAACGGATCGAAAAGTTGGATTTGTGTTGCTGTTGAAGCCTTCAGGCATCTGGTATTTTCGCACCTGCAGTGGAGAGATCGCACATACGGAGAGGCAATTGTAGAAGCGGAAAAGTGGAGGAGTGCCAGAGGTCACAGGTGTGAGGTGAATTCCGCATATGCGATGCCCGCAGATGCGTTACGGTCATCGTAGGTGCGCAAAGTCCGCAGAAGCAGAAGGGATTTACGCAGGTGCGGAGGCAGAGAAGGTAAGTGATTTTTGCAGATGCGCCATTTGGACCGCAGGTGCGGTATCCATAGGTGCGAGAAACGGCCGCAGGTGCGAGGATCGCTGGGAAGAAAAGGGGATTTCGAGGGTTTGAAATTTCATAACACAAAATTCGATTTAGAGCTTAGTGGGAGAAGATTTCTCGAGGGATTTTGAAGGAGAACTATTGGGTAACTAATTCTAATTCTATTTTGATCATAATACATTAATATATTGTTGTTTTCCTCGTCTAATTAAGGAATTTGAGGGTAGAAGTTTGGAAATGGGGGAAAAGGTTCCCCAATTGAAAATCTAAGATTTGAATGGGAATTTGACGTCGAATTTAGATGATTTTGGTTCGAGTGAACTCGTGAGTGAATGGGTGTTCATAATTTGTAATTTTTACCCAATTTTGAGATGTGGGCCCGGGGATACGTTTTGGGCATTTTTCCTAATTCCGCGCTTTAGCTTTGAATTAATTAGTTCAATTAGTTACTTGTAGTTATATTTACATTATGCAATTAATTTGAATAAATTCGGGACATTTGGAGACTGATACTCGTGGCAAGAACGTGATATCAAGTTGATTTGAGCGGTCGAGGTAAGTGGCTTGCCTAACCTTGTGTTGGGGACTTTCCCCTTAGGATGTTTGATATTAATTGATGTGTCGGCGCCGTGTACGTGAGGTGACGAGTACGTACACGAGCTTTTATTGCAAAAATTCCGTTTTTCCTTTCTAAATCATAAACGATTTTCCCTTATTAAATTGCACTAATACGTTTAATTGCTTAGCTTAGATTAGAGAAGCTTGCTTACATGTTTTAACTACTTATTTGACATTCTGTGCGCCATGCTTAGCTAAGTCCCTGCATCCCTTATATGTGTTCAGTGTAAACTGTATAACTCAATGCCACACTTGTCATTTCATCTTGCGTTGCTTATTTAAATTGGGACTACGGACGTATTCCGGGAGATCCCCCTGTCTGCATATTTATTCGGAACTACGGGACGGTATCCCGGGAGATTCCCCATTGTGTTTACCTTGTTCTGAGCCGAGGGCTCCCTTAATTGTTAAATTTTTCAAGAATTTCTTTCACTGTGTTACCTTAAACTTTACTTATATCTTTTACAGTTTAATTTATTATATTTACTCCAGTAGGGCCTTGACCTGACCTCGTCACTACTCGACCGAGGTTAGGCTTGGCACTTACTGTGTACCATTGTGGTGTACTCATGCCCTTTCCTGCACATGTTTTCGTGTGCAGATCCAGGTGCGAGCTATCAGCCTCGGGGTTAGTGCGTGCTACTAATTCTAGGAGACTTCAAGGTACTTCTGCTTACGTCCGCAGATCCTCGGAGTTCCCTTCTACTCCCTCACCTAGAGACTTTCTTTAATATCTTTAGACTTTTGTATAGAGCCACATAGATTATAGCAGCTTGTGACTTAGTGATATTCCGGGTCTTGGAAAATTATTTTGTATATGCCGAGTGGTACTACTTTTAGTTATTCACAATATGCTGTTTATCTTTAAAAATGTTGTGTTTTCTTATATGTTTCGTAATATTAGGCTTACTTAGTCGTAAAGACTAGGTGCCATCACGACACTTTACAGAGAGTTAATTTGGGTCGTGACAGAATATTATCACGACAACATAACAAAATATCAATTCATATCACAATTTGCCCAATGGCCACAACCAATTCCAAGGATATAACAAAATCAATTAATTTCACAACAAATAGCCCAAGGCTCCACACAATGTATATAAAACCTCAAATAACAAAAGAGATGGAAAAATAACTCTGCATAGGACAACACCTTCTTCTTAAACTTGTTTAATTAATATTTGCATAGGGAAAATCCATAATGAAAATAAATTTCAAGAAGTATCCAACCATCAAACTCACAGAATTCACATAAATATATAAGTAATAATCACATCAAATTATCATATAAAAATAAATTCAACAAATGCAAATTTAGGCATGGCAAATAGATGATTAAATAAATGCCAACACTTATCCAATTTACTACACAATATTCCCAAGACTTTAACTCAATAAATTTTGCACATATAAGTCCGAGTACGTACTTATCACCTCGCGTACACGGCTTTTTCACATTTCACAAATGACACATAAGACTCGATGCCTATGGGGTAATTCTCCCACTCAAGGTTAGGCAAGATACTTACCTTTTTGAAGTTATGCCGATATTTCAAAATCGCCTTCTTGCTTGAATTGACCTCCGTACCGCTCAAATATATCCAAATTAATTGTATAACTTCATTAAAATTCATCGGAAACAATTCCGAATAATAATACGTCGACTTAAATAATTATTCCAAAAAGTCAACAATAGTCAATGCGGGGCCCACCTCTCGGAACCCGATATAATTTATATGAAATTCGAACACCCATTCTGATACGAGTTCAACCATAATAATTTTATCCAATTCTGATAACAACTCGACCTCCAAATCTTAAATTTTTATTTTTGGAGGATTTTGCCAAAATCTTGATTTCTTCCATTAAAATCCGAATTAAATGATGAATATAATCACAGATTCGTGAAATATAAACACTTTAGGATATGGGACACTTACCCAAGTCAAAGTCATGAAGAACTCCTCCAAAATCGCCTAAAAATCGAGCTCCAAAATCTCAATCAAAAATGACAGTGTGATTTTTGGTCCTTATGTTGCTGCCCAGTTTCGCACATGCGGGCACTGTTCACGCTTTTGCGGGCACTGTTCACGCTTCTGCGAGCACTGTTTAAGCTTCTGCGAGCACTGTTCACGCTTCTGCGAGCACTGTTCACTCTTATGCGGGCACTATTTCACGCTTCTGTGGACTGTTCATGCTTTTGCGGGCACTGTTCACGCTTCTGCGAGCACTGTTTAAGCTTCTGCGAGCACTGTTCACGCTTCTGCAAGCACTGTTCATGCTTCTGCGGAAAAAAAACCAGTAAGCTACCAGCTTCATTTCTGCATTCTTACTTGCATTTCTGCGATTGCGCAGGTGCGTAGAAATGTCTGTTTCTGCGAGTTCAAGCCAGCCTTTGTCCATCTCCCTTTCCGGTCGCTTTTGCGAGGTCACTTCTGCGATGAAACTTCCACAGAAGCGAAAGCATCAGCTGCTGCCCAGAAATTCCAACACCTTTTCTTCAAGTCCGAATTGATCCGTTAACCTTCCGAAATCCACCCGAGGCCCTCGGAACCTCAACCAAATATACCAACACGTACCAAAATACAATACAAACTTAGTCGAGGCTTCAAACCATGTCAAACAACGCCGAAATTACGAATCGCGCATCGAATCGAATCGAATTATGAATTTTCAAATCTTCCAACTTCTATATTTTGCACCGAAACGAATCAAATCAATCCGGAATGATTCAAATTTTGCACACAAGTCATAAATGATGAAATGGAGCTATTCAAATTTCCGGAATCAAAATCCGAACTCGTTATCAAAAATTCAACCTTCGGTCGGACTTTTCAAAAATCTTCCATATTCCAACTTTCGCCAAAATGCGTCGAATTGTCCTACGGACTTCCAAATCCAAACCCGAATATACGCCTATGTCCGAAATCACCATACGAAACTATTGACGTCATAAAAATTCCGTTCCAAGGTCGTTTGCTCAAATGTCAACTCTCCGGTCAACTCTTTCAATTTAATTCTAAATCTTTCGAAAATCAAACTCGACCACACCCCCGGGTCATAATACATATTACGAAGCTGCTCAAGACCTTAAGTCACTGAATGGGTCATAAATTCTTAAATCGACAAGTCGGGTCATTACAGAATGAATGCGAGTTTAGCGGATGATTGAGGTATTTTTATGGTTAGCGTTGCATGAGCTTGAGAAGAAGTTTTATTGAACTGACTGTGGTATTATGGCAGTAATAGAGTATGGGTATTGTGAGTTATCGAGTATTTTAATTTATGTGTCACGGCCTAAAATTCCCACATTCAGGACCGTGATGGCGCCTAACATTTCACTTGCTAGGCAAGCCAGCGTTAAAATAATCTTAACCATTTTTAAGAAAATTAAATTAAATAGAAGTCAATTACTGAAATAAATTGCGGAACACCATAAATACCGAATTATCAAAATACATCCCCGAATCTGGTGTCACAAGTGCACGAGCTACTAGAATAATACAATTAAAGGTCTGAATAAAATTCAAGTTGTTTGAAAGATAATACACATCTAAGATAAGATAGAAGGGGACTTCAGGACTACAAACGATGTACAGTTATACCTCAGGTCTCCTCTGAGTAGCTGAATCTGAGCTCGTCTATGGTACGCCGCTAGGACCAACTCCAAAATCTGCACAAGAAATGCATAGTATAGTATGAGTACAACCGACCCCATGTACTCCGTAAGTGTCGAGCCTAACCTCGATGAAGTAGTGACGAGCCTATGACAGGACACGTACGTAAATAACCTGTACAAGTATATACAAATACGAAACAATAATAACACAATAAATAACAATTTATAAATTTGGGAGGGAACATGTGAAGGGGAGTGATATAGAAATTTTAGCAGGAGAAGTGTCACATAGCAGCCAATTAATTCATCAACAATAAAATGAGCAACTGATAATATAAAAATGGCACGGCACCACCCTTCGTGCTTTTACTCTCATTCCTCCCATAAACTGACAAATAAATAATAATAATTGGCATGGCATCACCTTTCGTGCTTTAACTCTCTTTTGGCACGGCATCACCCTTCGTGCTTTTACACTCTCTGAAATTGAGCTTTAACTCTCTTTTGGCACGACATCACCCTTCGAGCTTTTACACTCTCTGAAATTGACACGGCATCACCCTTCGTGCTTTTACACTCACAAATGGCACGGCAACACCCTTCGTGCTTTTACACTCTTCCTTACCATGAAAATAATAATATAAATTCGAAAGAGTATTTAAATGCGGAGATATACACTTATCAATCAATTAAATACCAGAATACTGACTTCACCTTCCAAAATATTCATCAATAATTAAATGAATAATAATTTCATGAATAATGATCAAATAATCAATAATAAACTTAAGCAGGAATATCTTAATTAAATAGGCAATTAATCTCGATAAACAAATTTCACCTTCATGTTTTGACTCAACCACAACGCATAAGTACTCGTTACCTCACATATACGTTGTACCCAGATATTAAATCACGTAGCAAATAGACAAATAAGTCCTACTCCCTCAAGTCAAGGTTAACCACGACACTTACCTCACTTTGCAACCAAATTCAAGATTCCAATAAACCTTTGCCTCGCGAATTCGTGTCCGAAATCCACAAATCCGAATATAAGAGTTTTTCGATTACTTCTGTTCGGAAGCTATTACAAGCAAATTCGGTGACGGAATTCGAATGTCCAGTAGCAAACAAGCATGACAGCAATAAAAATGGATTCAGAACCACGAACTTGAACCTCATGAGCAGTCAACGGATCTCAGCTAATCTCTATGTTTTTGGAACCCAAAAATCAAAAAGGAAACTTGAAAATATTTGTGTATTTTCGAATTTGGAATCAAATTGAAACTAAGAAGAATTGAAATCTTTTTTTTTTCTTTTATCTATGAATGAACAAGAACCCAAAATCAGAAAAGGAAAATTTCCATATATATATAAATAAAAAAAAACAATATTGTAGTTCTTTGTCCCTATGTTTATCCGAAATTCTTTCCAATTTTATGCCCAAATGTTCTCTTTTTGTTTTTCTATTGTCCCCCACTCCCTCTCTCTCTTCCCAAAAATCCTCTCCTCCCCTCAAAGTCTTGTCCCCACTCCCTCTCTCTCTCTCTCTCTCTATATATATATATATATATATATATATATATATATATATATATTTTTTATGTATGAGTGAATCTATATTTCCGCCTAAGTGATTATCTTGGAGAAGAAGCCAGAAAAATCAAAAACATGTGGACCCCAAAATGATGGTGAGTGGAGAGTAAAAATTTGTTTTTAGAGAAATTGATGCGCACATGTATTGTGAAAAAATTAGAGAATCAGTGCATATGTCCCCGCACTTCCAAAAGTTCCAGAACAACATCAGAGTGCCGAAACATATTAAATGAATCCAGAATGACTTTAAATTTGGCACACAAGTCATAAATGACATAACAGAGCTATTCCAATTTTCGGAATCTCAATCCGAATCCGATATCAATAAAGTTAACTCCGCGGTCAAACTTTGGAAACCTTTAGCCTTAAGATTTCTAGTTTCTATTAAATGGCAATAACTTGAGATAGGGACTTCCGAATTCGATTTCAGGCATACGCCCAAGTCCCAAATCACGATATGGACCTACCGGAATCGTCAAAATACTTGTCCAGATCCGTTTGTTCAAAATGTTGACCAAAGTCAATTCAGTTGAGTTTTAAAGCTCTATTACGCATTTTAATCAATTTTTATATAAAAACTTTTCGGAAAATAATACGGACGGCGCACGCAAGTCAAGAAATAATGAATAGTATTTTTTGAGGTCACCGAACACTGAAATGAATGTTTAAATTAAATATGACATTGTGGGTCATCACATTCTCCACCTCTAAAATAAACGTTCGTCCTCAAACGGAATTTGAAAAGTACCTGAGATGGTTGAAAGGTGTGGATATTTACTCTGCATGTCTGACTCAGACTCCCAGGTAGCTGCCTCAATTGGCTGACCTCTCCATTGCACCTGAACTGAAGGATAACTCTTAGATCTCAAATGTCGGACTTGCCGATCTAGAATAGCTACTGGCTCCTCTTCATAAGTCAAATCTTTGTCCAATTGGACTAAGCTGAAATCTAATACATGGAATGGATCATCATGATATTTTCGGAGCATAGACACATGGAACACCGGATGAACTTTTGATAAACTAGGTGATAATGCAAGCGTGTAGGCTACTGCGCCCACCCTTTCAAGAATTTCGAAGGGTCCTATATACCTAGGGCTCAACTTGCCCTTCTTTCCGAACCTCATTACACCTTTCATAGGTGAACCCCGGAGCAATATTGTTTCTCCAACCATGAATGCAATATCACGAACTTTATGGTCGGCATAACTCTTTTGCCTAGACTGAGTTGTGCGAAGTCGATCCTGAATAATTTTGACCCTATCCAAGGCATCTTGTACCAAATTGGTACCCAACAACCGAGCCTCTCCCTGTTCAAACCAGCCAACTGGTGAACGAAATCGCCTCCCGTATAATGCTTCATATGGAGCCATCTGAATGTTCGACTGGTAGCTATTATTATAGGCAAACTCCGCAAGTGGCAATAATTGATCCCAAGAACCTCCAAAGTCTATAACACAAGCGCGAAGCATATCTTCCAATATCTGAATAGTGCATTCTGACTGTCTGTCTGTCTGTCTGTGGATGAAATGATGTACTCAACTCAACCCGCGTGCCTAACTCACGTTGTACAGCCCTCCAGAAGTACAAAGTGAATTACGTACCTCGATCAGAAACGATAGACACGGGCACATTGTAAAGGCGGACAATCTCACGAATGTAAATTTCAGCTAACCGCTCTAAAGAATAGGTAACTTCCACTAGAATGAAATGTGCTGACTTGGTCAACCTATCCACAATGACCCAAACTGCGTCGAAATTTCTCTGAGTCCGTGGGAGCCCAACAACAAAATCCTTAGTGATACGCTCCCACTTCCACTCAGGAATTTCTAACTTCTGAAGCAAACCACCAGGTCTCTGATGCTCGTACTTAATTTTCTAACAATTCAGACACCGAGCTACATATGCAACTATATCCTTCTTCATTCTCCTCCACCAATAATGTTGCCACAAATCTTGATACATTTTGGCGGCACCTGGATGAATAGAATACCTGAAACTGTGGGCCTCTTCCAGAATTAATTCACGAAGCCCATCCACATTAGGAACACAAATACGACCCTGCATTCGCAGAACTCCATCTTCCCCCACCGCAACCTGTTTGGAATCACCGTGCAGCATTGTGTCCTTAAGGACAAGTAAATGAGGATCATCATGTTGCCGCTCTCTGAAACATCTAACCTCACGAACTAATTAGCCAAAGTCTGAACATCTGCCGCTAATGGTCTCTCACCAACCGGAATATACGCAAGACTTCCCATACTCATAGCCTTTCTACTCAAAGCATAGGCCACCGCATTGGCCTTTCCGAGGTGATACAAAATAGTGATATCATAGTCCTTCAACAACTCCAACCATCTTCTCTGCCTCAAATTGAGATCCTTTTGTTTGAACAGATATTGTAAGCTGCGATGCTCAGTAAATACCTCACATGAGACACCGTAAAGGTAATGCCTCCAAATCTTCAGCGCACGAACAATGGCTGCCAATTCTAAGTCATGAACATGATAATTCTTCTCGTGAACTTTCAACTATCGCGGCGCATATGCAATCACCCTGCCATCTTGCATCAATATTGCACCAAGCCTAACGTAAGATGCATCATAATACACTATATAAGATCCTGAACCTGTGGGTAATACCAACACTGGCACCGTAGTCAAACAAGTCTTGAGCTTCTCAAAGCTCAATTCACACTCGTCTGACCATCTGAATGGAACACCTTTCTGGGTCAGTCTGGTCAATGGGCTTGCTATAGATGAAAACCCCTCCATGAACCGACGATAATAACCTGCCAAACCCAGGAAACTCCGGATCTCTATAACTGAAGTAGGTCTAGGCCAATTCTAAACAAACTCACTCTTCTTAGGATCCACTTTTATGCCTTCTGCCGATACAACATGCCACAAAAAGGCAACTGAGTCTAACCAAAATTCACGTTTTTAAATTTTGGCATATAACTGATTATTCTTCAAAGTCGGAAGCACACTCCGAAGATATTGTTCATGCTCCTCTCGGCTGCTGCAATAAATCAAGATATCATCAATGAATATAACCACAAAATAATCCAAATAGGGCTTGAACACCTGATTCATCAAATCCATAAATGCTGCTAAGGCATTTGTTACCCCAAATGACATCATTAGGAATTCGTAATGCCCATACCGAGTCCGAAAAGTTATCTTAGGTACATCAGATGCCCTAATCTTAAACAGATGGTAATCAGACCTCAAGTCGATCTTTGAAAACACCTTGGCACCCTGAAGCTGATCGAATAAGTCATCGATTCTTGGCAGTGGATACTTGTTCTTGATAGTAGCCTTGTTCAACTGCCGATAATCTATACACATTCACATTGAACCATCTTTCTTATTTACAAATAACACTGGTGAACCCTAGGGAGAAACACTAGGCCAAATAAATCTCGGATCAAGCAAGTCTTGTAACTACTCCTTCAGTTCTTTCAATTCCGGTGGGGCCATACAGTATGGTGGAATAGAAATGGGCTGAGTGCCCGGAGCCAAATAAATACAGAAGTCTATATCTCTGTCAGGTTGCATCCCCGACAAATCTGCAGAAAATACTTCTGGAAATTTACGAACAACTAGTACTGAGTCCATAGAAGGAACATCCGCACTGTAATCGCGAATATAAGCCAAATAGGCTAGACACCCTTTTTTGAGCATATGTCGAGCCTTCATATAAGAAATAACCCTACTGGTAGAATGACCAGGAGTTCCTTTCCACTCTAATCGAGATAACCCCGGCATGGCTAGGGTCACCGTCTTGGCATGACAATCTAATATAGCACGATAAGGTGACAACTAATGCATACCTAAGATGACATCAAAATCTACCATATCAAAAAGTAGAAGATCCACACTAGTCTCAAGACTCCCAATAGTAACCACACACAAATGATAGACATGATCTACCATGATAGAATCTCATACCGGAGTGGACACACACACAAGACCACTCAGAGAATCACGAGGCATCACCAGATATGAAGCAAAATAAGAGGACACATAGGAATAAGTAGATCCTGGAACAAATAGAGCCAAATCATCTCTATGGCAAACTTGAACAATACTTATAATCACGGCATCGGATGATTCGGCCTCAAGCCCAGCTAGAAAAGCCTAAAATCAAGGCTGGGCCCCACCACTCTGAACTGCATCCCTGGGACCCTTGAACCTCCAACGACCTGACCTCCACCTCTAGTTATCTGAACACTGAACCTCTAACGACCTGACCTCCACCTCTAGTTGTATAACCCCTGCCCCTAGCTAGCTGGACGGGTGGCAAAATAGCTGGTGTTGGAATCATAGCACGAGAACCTTGTTGCTGTGAACTGCCCGATGCTCGATGACAAAATCTAGCAATGTGTCTCAGATCACCACAAGTATAACAGGTCCTCGACTGTTGTGACTGGTGACTCTGGAACTGGCAATGTCGACCTGGATAACCACTCTGATGACTTCGTATCGGAGGTGCATTAATAGGAGCTAGTGGTGAACTGTAAACTAGCTAGTCGGAATGAGACACGTGAGGGCTATGATCACGACCCAAAATTCCACCACAGGCGTCGTGATGGTACTTAATCTCTAAGACTAAGTAAGCCGATTATAATTATAATTCAAGCCAAATAGTTTTTTTAAAACATATAATTAAATACTAGTGTCAAAACCAGCATCAGAAATAATTCTATCAACCTCCAAAGACTGGTAATACTGAGTCACGAACTCTAACTGAATACATGAAATGATCTCGAGGATCAAATACTCAATACTGTTTGATTAATAATTAACAGTACAATAAAATGGAAACATTCCAAGGTACTGTGACGACCAAGCAGCTCTACCTTGAATCCTTGCGATCACACTCTAACTCTGTCTGAGTCTGATATCTCCAATACCTGGCTCTGCATAAAAATGTGCAGAAGTATAGTATGAGTATACCACAGTCGGTACCCAGTAAGTATCAAGACTAACCTTAGTGGAGTAGAGACGAGGTACAGTCAAGACACTCACTAATCTAATAACATGTGCAATATAGTATAAAAAATAATAGGAAACAAATAACAATAAGGGCAACACAGATCAACCAGTGATATGCACAACAGGGCAACAAGAGCACCATTAATATTGCACAATAAATAATAAATTCAAGTACATCCAATTAAATCAAGTCCTTCAAATATAAATCTTTCGCCTATATGCTTCTCAAATAATACTCTTCAGAATACAATTCTTTCAAATAAATCTCTTTCTGATATAATTCCTTCAAATAGATATCTTTCGAATATAATTCTTTCCAATAATATTTTGAATATAATCCTTTCAAATAAAAGTCACCTTGTGACACCTCATCTCATAATCATAAAAATACGGGTCTCAACCCACTTTCATATTTCCACGACCCCTCGTGCCCATATCTCTATCACAAACGCACGGATAACTTTCATGCCAAATATGTCTATACATAAAATCCGCACGATTAATTTATTTTCAATAAAGTAAGGTTATCATTTTTAAACCGAGTAAGAATTCAACAAAGAAATAAGTTTATTTTAGAAATAGTTGGAGTGAAGAAAAATGACATTTCAATTTAAATAAAACATCAGGCAATCTATTGCTTTGGATGTAAAACTTATTAATTCATAACATAATAGTAACTTCTTTTATTTAAAATAACTCAGTCATCAAAAATCGATAAAAATCAGGAGTATAAATCTTCAGAGTCTCGTACTGAAAAGCTCAAGCCAACACAATACAACAAGGAATACAAACACATAGTAAAATCAAATAATACATCACGGCAGATCATAAGTATTTTCCTATCATGTAAATACAAAATAACCAAAGGCAAGTGCAAGTACTACGGAACGGTATTCCGGTAGATCCCAATGCTCTACATATTTACTTTGGGACTATGAAACGGTATTCCAGTAGATTCCCCTGCTCTGCATATTTACTTTGGAACTACGGAATGGTATTCCGGTAGATCCCCTGTTGTTATTTCTGTGTACTGAGTTGTTGACTTGCTATGATTTCATTCTTGTTAAATTACAGTACTTATTTTTACTGCAATATTTCATTATGTCTTAGTTTATTATATATATACCAGTAGGGCCCTAACTACTAGACCGAGGTTAGGCTTGGCACTTACTGGGTACCGATTGTGGTGTACTTATGCTACTCTTCTGCACATGTTTTCCATGTGCAGATCCAGGTACTCTTTATCAGTCGCACTATCAGTGAGCCGGGACAGCTTTGGAGACTTCAAGATATATTTGCCGCATCCGCAGACCTCAGACTCCCCTTCTACTCTTCCCCATGTCCATTATCTTCTGTATTTTCTTTTGATAGACACTGATGTATAGAGACACTAGATTTTGCTTCTGTAGTTTGTGATTTACGATATTCCGGGTTTTGGGAATGCTATGTAGTATACTAAGGATTTGGTTATTATACATGCCAAGCGGCATGGTATTCAGTTATGGTGTTATTGCTATAGTTAGTTGTTGAATTTATGTTTTCATTTCATTATTCTGCAATTGTTAGGCTTACCTAGTCACAGAGACTAGGTGTCGTCATGACGTCACACGGAGGAAAAATTGGTTCGTGACAACAGTCCAGTATAGAAATAACAATACAGAAATGTAGGCATGCTTTCAAGTTCAATAGTTACTCTCAGTACAAATAAAATAGATCAATTCTGAACAATGTGAGGAATATGACATCTCTGTATCTACATGCCAATGTACATACTATATGTGATGCACCTTAGTGAAAACTCTGTGTACTCATAATCTAAAATACTCAATCACTCAGTACCGTATATGGCCAATCCAGCCCAGGGAAGATCCATCCCAAATATATATGTATATCCATCAACTGACAGTCAGTCACTTAGTACTGTATAAGGCCAATCCGGCCCAGGGGAAGATCCATCCCCAATCATCAATGATTCGGACAAGATCTATGTCCATGGCAAATCCATCCCTCAATATAAATGCTTTGGGAAAGATCCATGCCCAGGGAAGATCCATCCCTCAATATAAATGCTTCGGGCAAGATCCATGCCCAGGGAAGATCCATCCCTCAATATAAATGCTTCGGGCAAGATCCATTCCCAGGGAAGATCCATCCCAGATATATGTATATCAACTACGCTCATTATGGGGGTGCATACTCTGGAGGGGCTCCTTCAGCCCAAGTGCTATAATATCCAGATCCAGGCATAATAAATAAACATAACTATCACTCAGAATCTCCAGTCTCTCGTGCTCACAATCACATGAAAAATCAACCCTACATGATGATATGTAGTATCAATGAATGACAATAGAGACTGAGATATGATATGCAAGTGATAGATGTGACTGAGTACAACATTGTAATTTTAAACAAATAGTTCAACAACAATAAGTCCCATTTGGGTCCCAAAATATATCGGCACGTAGCCAAATCATGATCTTTAATATGAGTCTCAGCTCAATTTCTCTAACACGTGGAGGATGTGTGGATAATGTCATTTATTTAATTATGCAACTCCACGGAATCAATTAACTCACAATTACTATGATGCACGCTCACACGCCCATCACCTAGCGTGTGCGTCATCTCCAAACAATTCATACAACATGTAATTCATGGATTCATAACTTGAGAAACAAGTTTAGAAGTGTTACTTACCTCAACCCGTGTAATTCTTTATTCCGCTATGCCCTTGCCACGAGAATTGGTCTCCGAAAGCCTCGTATCTAGCCACAATTAATTCGATTCAATCAATACCAATTATTGTAATTAATTCCATAAGGAAATACTAATTTTTCAATAAAATCCAAAATTAACTCAAAAATCGCTTGTGGGGCCCATGTCTCGGAACCCGACAAAAGTTACAAAATATGAACGCCCATCCAACCACGAGCCCAACCATACAAATTTCACCAAAATCCAACATCAACTCGACCCTCAAATCTTCAATTAAAGTCTATGAAGATTTCTACCATTTTCAACCCAATCTTTACCCATTTGAACTTAATAATCTTTTCATAACCTTATTGGTATGTATACATAATACTCTTACACCCAAGAATCATACTATTAATCATTCATCTTTACTCCAAACCCGAAATTGAAGAATTGGGGAAAGAAATTCTTACCTATTTAAAGCCCTAGCAAGATCCTTGTGAAATCTTCAAACCTTGAACAAGAATTGATGGATAAATGACTAAGTCTTCACTTTTTGTCTCTAAAATTCTCTCACCTCTCTCTAAAATATTAGATGAAACCCTTCAAAATAACCCCCAATAGTGTTTTATAAGAATGGGGTCGGATTTATAAAACCAGAAAACATTAAGCCCCGAACCACACTCTGCAGTCGCATATGCGACCGCATAACGCTTCTGCGGCACGCGAAATGTTCGCGAAATATGGCCTCTGAAACTGGGCAAGGCTGCCTCAGTATGCGGTCGTTATGCGGTCTGTAGACCTGTTCTGCGATCGCATAATGCACTATATAACTGATCTACGCCGCATAATGCGCCGCAAATTTTCCTCTACACTTGCCCCTCTCCTGATCCACTCTGCGACCATTATGCGGTCCACAAAGTGATTCTGCGCCGCATAGTGGTCACAGAAATGATCCTTTTTCCAGCAAATATTTTTCTTTTACACATCGGTGCATTGTTCAACCCAAAAAAGTCTGAGCCACGGCTCGCTTACCTTTGTACTAATTAATCTACCTCAGCACCACAAAACCTTTTCAACTTATGTTTTAAACCTTCGAACTAACTGTTCCAAATCATTCCAAACCTCATCGGACCCGAACCAATTGTCCCGGCAAGCCAAATAACAACCGTAAATCATAATTTAAGCAGTAAATGGGGAGACGGGGTTGTAATACTCGAAACGACCGGCCGGATCGTTACAAGGCTATGACAGGACACGTACGTAAATAACCTATACAAGTATATACAAATACGAAACAATAATAACACAATAAATAACAATTTATAAATTTGGAAGGGGACATGTGAAGGGGAGTGATATAGAAATTTTAGCAGGAGAAGTGTCACATAGCATCCAATTAATTCATCAACAATAAAATGAGCAATTGATAATATAAAAATGGCACGGCACCACCCTTCGTGTTTTTACTCTCATTCCTCCCGTAAACGGATAAATAAATAATAATAATTGGCACGGCATGACCCTTCGTGCTTTAACTCTCTTTTGGCACGGTATCACCCTTTGAGCTTTTACACTCTCTGAAATTGACATGGCATCACCCTTCATGCTTTTACACTCACAAATGGGATGACAAAACCCTTCGTGCTTTTACACTCTTCCTTACCATGAAAATAATAATATAAATTCGGAAGAGTATTTAAATGCTGGGATATACACTTATCAATCAATTTAATACCAGAATACCGACTTCACCTTCCAAAATATTCAACAATAATTAAACGAATAATAATTTCATGAATAATGATCAAATAATCAATAATAAACTTAAGCAGGAATATCTTAATTAAATAGGCAATTATTCTAGATAAACAAATTTCACACGCATGCTTTGACTCAACCACAATGCATAAGTACTCGTCACCTCACATATACATTGTACCCGCACATTAAATCACGTACCAAATAGACAAATAAGTCCTACTCCCTCAAGTCAAGGTTAACCACGACACTTACCTCGCTTTGCAACCAAATTCAAGATTCCAATAAACCTTTGCCTCGTGAATTCATGTCCGTAATACACAAATCTGAATATAAAAGTTTTTCGTTTACTTCTGTTCGGAAGCTATTACAAGCAAATCTGGCGCCAGAACTCGAATGTCCAGTAGCAAACAAGCAAGGCAGCAATAAACATGGATTCGGAACCACGAACTTAAACCTCATAAGTATTCAATGGACCTCAGCTAATCTCCATGTTTTCGGAACCCAAAAAGCAAAGAGGAAACTTGAAAATATTTGTGTATTTTCGAATTTGGAATCAAACTAAAACTAAGAAGAATTGAAATCTTTTTCTTTCTTTTAGCTGTGAATGAATAATGTAACGACCTGACTTGTCGTTTTAAGAATTTATGCCTCGTTCAGTGACTTAAGGCCTCGAGAAGCTTCGTAATATGTATTATGACCTGCGGGGTCGAGTTTGATTTTTGGAAGATTCTGAATTAAATTAAAACAACAATTCTTATTTATAAGCTTAAATGCAAAGAGTTGACAGGAGATTTGGCTTATGAGCAAACAACCCCGGAATAGAATTTCGATGATGGCAATAGCTTCGTATGATAATTTTGGACTTAGGCGTATGTCTGGATTTGGATTTGGAAGTCCGTAGGACAAATCGATGCATTTTTTCGAAAGTTGGAAAATAGAGGATTTTTGGAAAGTCCGACCGAAGGTTGAATTTTTGATAACAAGGTCGAATTTTGATTCTGGAAATGGGAATAGCTCCATTACATTATTTATAACTTGTGTGAAAAATATGAAGTCATTCCGTATTAATTTGATATGTTTTGGTGCAAGATATAGAAGTTGGAAGATTTGAAAATTCACAATTCGATTCGATGCGCGATTCATAATTGCGGCATTATTTGACGTGGTTTAAAACCTCAACTAAGTTTGTATTGTATTTTAGGATATGTTGGTATATTTGGTTTAAGTCCCGAGGGCCTCGGGTGTATTTCGGAAGGTTAACGGAGCAATTTGGACATGAAGAACGCTGCTGGAAAATGGAAGCAACTGTTGGAATCGCACCTGCGGAATTATGGGCGTAGGTGCGACCATCGTAGAATAGAGATGAAGCTCGCAAAAGCGAAATTGGCTGGGTTGGACTGAGGTCGCAGGTGCGAAGAATTTTCCGCACCTGTGTGATCGCAGAAGCGGGCAGAGGAGGCGCAGAAGTGGAACCCATCGCAGGTGCGCACTAGCCATCGCAGAAGCGATGTGCGCAAATACGGCATTTTGCCCGCAGGTGCGAAACTGGGCAGAATGTTAAGGACCAAAAATGGTCATTTCACCATTTTTCGATTTAGATTTTGGAGCTCGGGTTTTGGGCGATTTTGGAGGAGTTCTTCAAGACTTTGACTTGGGTAAGTGTTCTATGTCCTAAAGTGATTATATTTCATGAATCTATGGTTATATTCATCGTTTATTTTGGGTTTAATGGAGGAAATGAGAATTTTTGCAAAACCTTTTCAAAAATGGAGATTCAAGATTTGGAGGACGATTTGTTATTAGAATTCGATAAAATTGGAATAGTCGAACTCGTATCGGAATGGGTGTTCAGATTTCGTTAAAATTATGTCGGGTTTCGATAGGCGGGCCTCACATTGACTTTTGTTGACATTTTTGGAATAAATTTTAAAGCCGGCGTTTTATTATCCGAAATTGTTTCCGATGAATTTTAATGAAGTTATACAATTAAAGTGGATAGATTTGAGCGGTCCGAAGGTCAATTCAAGAAGGAAGGCAATTTTGGAATATCGGCATAACTTCATGTAATGACCCGGTCAGTCGTTTTGAGAGAAATAGCCCTGATCCCCTATTAACTGCTTTCCCCATATCTATTTCTGCTATTGTCACTTGCCGAGATGATTGGTTTTGAGTTTCAGAGTGTTTTGGGACACTTAGTCCCTAAATGAGAGCTTAAGCCTTAGGATTTAGACCGTAGTCGGAACTGTATGAAGATCACTCCAGAATGGAATTACGTCGGTTCAGTTAGCTCTGTTAGGTGATTTTGGGTTTACGGACGTGTCTGTATTGAGTTTTGTAGGTCCGTAGCTCATTTAGGCTTGAAATGGCGAAAGTCAAATTTTTGGAGTTTTGGGCCGGCAGTGGAAATTTTGATATCTTGGTCGGAATCTGATTCCGGAAGTTGAAATAGGTCCATAATATCGAATATGACTTGCGTGCAAAATTTGGGATCAATCGAACGTGGTTTGATAGGTTTCGGCATCGGTTGTAGAATTTTGAAGTTTCAAGTTCTTTAAGTTTGAATTGGAAGTTGATTCGTGATTTTAGAATTTTTTTTATGTGATTTGAGAGCTCGACTAAGTTCGTATGGTGTTTTAGGGCTTGTTGGTATGTTTGGTTGAGGTACCGGGGGGCTCGGGTGAGTTTCGGATGGTTAACAGATCACTTTTGGACTTTGGAAGATAGCAGATTTCTGGTGCTCTGTTGCAAGCATTTTCTTCATCGCGTTCGCGAGGGAGTCCTCGCATTCGCGTAAGGTATCTGGGAAGGGAAGCTGAATTACTCTTCGCGTCTGCGATGTCGCTCTCGCGTTCACGAAGGTGTGGAACCTCGAATCTACGCGTTCGCGACATGGTCCTCGCGTTCGCGAAGAAGACCTGGAGGCAGGCGAGATTTCGTGCTTCGCATTCGCATTCACATTCATTATTCCGCAAAGTGTTAGGATTACCTAGTTGTAGAGACTAGGTTCCGTCACGACATCACACGGAGGGGAAATTAGGTCGTGGTAAGTTGATATTAGAGCTCTAGGTTCGTAGGTGTCGTGAGTTACAAATCAGTTTATTAGAGTCTCGCGGATCGGTATGGAGACGTCTGTACTTATCTTCGGGAGGCTATGGAACTATTATGAATATTTCACTATTTTGATTCCTTGTCATGCTAAAATTGTTAACTTCAAAGATTCTAAACTTCTGTATTCTATTCTTTCACAGATGGTGAGGACACGTACAAGCGGATCTGATGACCAGACACCCGCGCCCCCTGCTAGAGCCGCGAGAGGCCAGGGCCGGGGTAGAGGCCGAGGACGTCCGCGTGGTGCAGCCAGAGCACCTGCACGAGCCGCTACAGAAGAGCTCCCAATAGCTCAAGCTGGAGGACAGACACCTGAGATACATGTTGCTGCACCAGCCCTCCAGGAGACTCTAGCCCAGTTTCTGAGCATGTTCAGCACCTTAGCTCAGGCTGGATTGATTCCACTTGCTCCTGCCATATCTCAGGCCGGGGGAGGAGCACAGACTCCCGTTGCCGGTATTCCAGAGCAGCGGGTTCAAGTCGACCAGGTTCCGGAGGTTGTACTAATGCAGCCGATAGCTCCAGCTCAGCCCGAGGTTAGGGCAACAGCTTCTGAGGCAGAGCAGCTCAGACTTGAGAGGTACAAGAAGTACCACCCACCTACTTTCAGCGGACTATCTTTGGATGATTCTCTGGGTTTTCTTGAGGAGCGTCATTGTATTCTCCACACTATGGGCATTGTGGAGACGAGTGGGGTTTCTTTCACCGCTTTCTAGCTGAGGGGAGCGGCATATCAGTAATGGCATGCCTATGAGCTGGGTAGTCCGGACAAGGAAGCCTCACTCACTTGGACTCAGTTTTTAGAGATGTTCTTGCGTGAGTATGTTACCCAAAGCCTCGGGGATGCTTGGCGCACAGAGTTTGAGCAGTTGCACTAGGGTGCTATGGCTGTGTTAGAGTATGCAGTCTGTTTTAGTGATTTGGCTCGACATGCACCGGCCTTGGTTGCCACAGTTCGAGAGAGGGTTCGACGATTTATTGAGGGACTCTACCCCCGTATCAGGATTAGTATGGCCAGGGAGTTGGAGATGGATATTTCTTATCAGCAGATTGTGAGTATCGCCAGGAGATTAGAGGGCAGGCTTGCCTGGGACAGAGAGGAGAGAGAGACCAAAAGGTCTCGAGAGACTGGTCATTATTTAGGAGCTCGTGCACCAACAACACGCTATGGTAGGGGTTTTGTGAGTCGCCCTATTTATTCAGCTCTTCTAGCAGCCATCGATGTTCCAGTTCCTCCTAGACCTTGGGAGCCCTATTATGCACCACCAGTATCCAGTATGCCTCCTACTCGAGGTGCTACTACCGGCCAGTCCAGCAGTCCAGGTCCGAGTCAGTCTCAGCCGCCGCGTCCTATGAGAGGTTGTTTTGAGTGTGGTGACACTCGTCACATGGTTAGATATTTCCCAAGAGCCAGGAGGGGCACACTTTCATAGGCTTATCATCCTCCACGTGCTCCACCAGGTCCTCCGTCCATTCTTCCAGCAACAGCTGCCACCCTACCTCCTCAGCCAGCTCGAGGTGGAGGTCGGGGAGGTTGAGGTCGCCCTAGAGGGGGAGGCCAGGCCAGGTACTATGCCCTTCCAGCCCATTTAGAGGTCGTTGCTTCAGATTCAGTCATCACAGGTATCGTCCATGTCTGTCATAGGGATGCATCAGTATTATTTGACCAGGCTCTACGTATTTATATGTGTCTTCTTATTTTGCTCCACATTTGGGGATATATCGAGATTCTTTGAGTTCCCCTGTTTATGTATCTACTCCCATGGGAGATTCTGTCATTGTGGACCGCGTATATCGGTCGTGTTTGATTGCTCTTAGTGGTTTTAAGACCAGAGCCGATTTGTTATTACTCAGTATGGTAGATTTCGATGTTATCTAGGGCATGGACTGGTTGTCGCCCCATTATGCTATTCTTGATTGTCACGCTAAGACCGTGATGCTGGCTATGCCAAGATTGCTGATATTAGAGTGGAGAGGTACCTTAGAGTATACTCCCCGCAGGGTCATTTCATTTCTTAAGGCTCAGCCTGTGACACCTCATTTCATAATCATAAAAATACGGGTCTCAACCCATTTTTATATTTTTCATAAACACGGGTCTCAGCCCATTTTTCATGTTTCCACGACACCTCGTGCCAATAATTAAATCATCATATTTCCCTGGCACCTCGTTCCCTCATTTCATATCAAAACTGCACGGACAATTCACGTGCCAATTATCACTATCATTTCATCACAGCACCTCAGCCAAAACATAGCGATTATATCAATGGGTCGGGCCTCCACCTCTTAGGCGCCTACTACCCACCTGTCCTCCACCTCTAGCTGACTATGCACATGGAGTAACAGTTGGAATAAAGCTTGTAGCTGGAGTGTTCTGATGAAATCCACCCCTCCCAAGTCTGGGACAATCTCTCATGATATGCCTAGTATCACCACACTCATAACAACCCCTCTGAGGTCGCGGTTGCTTGTACTGAGTCTGTGCCGAATAACTGGAATAACTACTGTAAGAATCTCATGTTGGTGGTGCACTGTAAACTGGAGCACCCCGAGTAATCTGATGTGCGGACTGAGCTGACCGGCTGCTCGAGCCTCCGCTATAATGGGTTCTAGCTGAAGAGTAAAATCCACTGAACCCTCCAGATCTTCGAGACCTTTTGGCCTCCTTAGACTCCCTTTTCTCGCCTAAAACACCCTCAATCTTCCTTGCAATCTCCACTACTTGTTGAAATGGAGCATCAATTTGCAACTCTCGAGCCATACATATTTTAATATCATAATCGAGCCCCTCAATGAATCTGCGGACCTGTTCTCTGATTGTCGGAACTAAGATAGGTGCATGACGGGCTAACTCACTGAACCTGATAGCATATTCTTACACTGTCATAGTGCCCTGACGCAACCGTTCAAACTATATGCACCACGCATCTCTAAGAGTCTGGGGAACAAACTCTTTCAAGAATATTTTCGAAAATTGAGCCCAAGTTGGTGGTGTGGCATCGGCTGGTCTACCTTCTTCATAGATTTGCCACCACCGATACGCTGTGCCTGATAGTTGAAATGTAGTAAAGGCAACTCCGCTCACTTCCACAATACCCATGGTTAGGAGAATACGGTGACAATTTTCTAGAAATCCTTGGGCATCCTCTGTAGCTGTGCCACTGAACGTAGGTGGACTATACCTCTTAAACCTTTCAAGTCTTTTTTGTTCTTCTTTTGATGCATCTGGCCTAACCTCAGGCCGAACTGGAATAATAGGTTGTACCGGTACTACACCCGGAACCTGACCAACGTGAACCTGTTGCTCTGGAGTTGTGGTAGGAGTCTGAACAACTCCCCCAATTTGCAGAATGTTTGGTGCAACAGAGATCAATCCCGCCTGAGTTAATGAACCAAACATACTAAGGAACTGTGCTAACGTCTCCTGAAGTCCTGGGTTAACAACAGGTGCTTCTGGTACCTGTCCCCCAACTGGAGCTATTGGTGGCTCCTCAACTGTTGTTCTGACATGTGCTCTAGTCGCAGCACGTTACCTTCCTTGACCTCTACCTCGACCTCTTTCTCGGCCCCAGCCTTCTGCAGCACTAGCAGTATGAGCGGATGCCTACTCAGCTAACCCGGTAGCACGTGTCCTCACCATCTGTGAGAGAATAGAGATTCAAAGGCTTAAATTCCAAATTTAACAAATTTTGCACGACAGGAATGAAAGAAATGGAAATTTCCTAACAGTTCTATAGCCTCTCGAAGATAAGTACAGACGTCTCCATACCAATCCGCAAGACTCTACTAGACTCGTTCGTGACTCGTATAACCTATGAACCTGGAGCTCTGATACCAACTTGTCACGACCTAAACTCCCACCACAGGTGTCGTGATGGAACCTAGTCTCTAAGACTAGGTAAGCCGATTTAGATTACCTTTTGAAGCCATATTTTTATAAAAACTAACAGTGGAAATAATTACAATACACAACCTCCCAAGACTGGTATTACTGAGTCAAGAACTCTAACTGAATACATGGAATGATCACTAGGACCGAATATACAATACTGTTTGATTACAAATTAACAGTACAATGAAATGAAAAAACTCCAAGGGATTGCGACGGCCAAGCAGCTCTACCTTGAATCCTTACGATCGCGCTTTAACTCTGCTCAAGTCCGATATCTCCAATACCAGGCTCTACACAAAAATGTGCAGAAGTGTAGTATGAGTACACCACGGTCGGTACCCAATAAGTATCAAGACTAACCTCAATGGAGTAGAGACGAGGTACAGTCAAGACACTCACTAGTCTAATAACCTGTGCAATATAATATACAAAATAATAGGAAATAAATAATAATAAGGACAAGATAAAACAACTAGTAATATGCACAACAGACAACAACAATACCATTAATATCACTCAACAATTAATAAACACAATTACACCCAATTAAATCAAGTCCTTCAAATAAATGTCTTTCACATATAATTCTTCCAGATAACTCTCTTTCAAATATAATTTTCTCAAATAATTATTTTTCAAATATAATTCTTTCAATAAATCTTTTCAAATATAATTTCCTCAAATAAATATCTTTCAAATACAATTCTTTCATATAATACTTTCTAAGTAAAAATCCTTCCAAATAAATATTTTGAATATAATTCTTTCAATTAAAAAGTCACCATGTGACACCTCATTTCATAATCATAAAAATACGGGTCTCGGCCCTTTTTCATATTTTCGCGGCACCTCGTGCCCATAATTAAATCATCATATTTTCCTGCACCCCGTGCACTCATTTCATATCAAAACTGCACGGACAATTAACGTGCCAATTATCATTATCATTTCATCACAGTACCTCGTGCCCACATTTCATATCACAACTGCACGGACAATTCACGTGCCAAATATCCTCATTATTTACTCACGGCACCTCGTGCCCACATTTTATTTTATAATCTGCCTGCAATAGCCAGAGGCTCTCTATTTCAACATAAATCAGATTGTTATCAATTTACCAACAACAAGACAAATTGCACAAGGTATAAAAATAAACACAAGAAAATCACAACATCACATGAAAATTATCAACACCACAACCCCACATCATCACATATCGTCCCTGATAATAGCCACCCTTATCGCTCTTATTGCCACCATTATCACTCCTATAGCCATCCTTATCACTCCGCCCAGACAATATCAATAGCCACCCTTATCGCTCCTATATCCACCCTTATCGTTGCGCCCAGACAATATTCCAACAAACACAACAACAGTGAAATGCCACCCTTATACCCACATAATATCAACGGTGAAATGCCACCCTTATCTTCCCAAAATAATAACTCACACAACACAACAATTTCCACGGGAATTTAACACGACAATATAATAAAATCAATTCATATCACAATTTGCCCAATGGCCACAACTAGATTCCAAAGATATAACAAAATCAATTAATTTTACAACAAATAGCCCAAGCCTCCACACAATGTATTTAACACCCAAAAACAATCAATAGAGATAGAAATTACTCAGCATAAAGCAAAACCTTCAATAATGCAAATTTAGATAATTATATTAACACTTATTCTTAAGCTCACTTAAATTAATTATTTGCATAAGAAAATTCATATTGTAATTAATTTCCAAAAAAATATTAAACCAACAATACTAACGACATTTCATAAATATTTCAAGTAACAATCACATCAAATTATCATATAAAAACAAATTCAACAATAAGGATTTAGGCATGGCAAACAGATGATTTAATAATTTTCTACAATTTTTCAATTTACTACACAATAATGCCTAAGACTTTAATTCAATGAATTTTGCACGTATAAGCCCGAGTATGTACTCGTCACCTCGCGCACACGGCTTTTCACATTTCACAAATGGCACATAAGACTCAATGTCTAATGGGTAATTCCTCCACTCGAGGTTAAGTAAGACACTTACCTTTTTGAAGTTAGGCCGATATTCCAAAATAGCCTTCTTGCTTGAATTAACCTCAGGATAGCTCAAATCTATCCCAATTAATTGTATAACTTCATTAAAATTCATCGAAAATAATTCCGGATAATAATACGTCGACTTAAAATGTATTCCAAAAAAGTCAACAAAAGTCAACGCGGGGCCCGCCCCTCGGAACCCGACATAATTTTCATGAAATCAAAACACCCATTCCAATACGAGTTCAAGCATACCAATTTTATCGAATTCCAATAACAACTCGACTTCCAAATCTTACATTTTCAGTTTTGGAAGATTTTACAAAATTCTTGATTTTTCTCCATTAAATCCGAATTAAATGATGGATTTAAAGACATAATCATGGAAATTAATCAAAACTGGATAAGAATCACTTACCCCAAACACCCACGTAAGAATCTCTCCAAAAATCTCCTTCTACCGAGCTCCCAATTAGATTTTGAGTTATGAACTCAAACCCCCGTTTTTGGGACTTTTAATTCTGCCCAGATAGGCTTTGTTCGCATTCGCGACCTCTATCTCGCGTTCGCGAAGGCCAAAAACTCGCTGCCTCAAATTCTTCTTCGCGTTTACGTTCCCAGCGTCGCGTTCACGAAGGCCTTCCATGCATATCATCGCGTTCGCGATGCACTCAAGTCCTACTGCTTCGCGTTCGCGATTGAAGCATCGCGTTCGCGAAGGCTGATGACTCCAGGCCCAGCCCCCTCCTTCCTTCTACGCGTTTGCGATTGGCCCCTCACGTTCGCATTCGCTAAGGCCAAATCCCAGCAGCCTCAAAACTCCTCTTCGCGTTAGCGAAGGCCAAATCCTAGCAGCCTCAAAACTCCTCTTCGCGTTCGCGCGACTCTCTTCGTGTTCGCGAAGAAGGAAGTCAGATACCAGATACAACAATTCTGAAACAGCCCGAAATGATCCGAAACTACCCCGAAACACACCCGAGGCCTCCTGGACCTCAACCAAATACACCAACAAGTCCTAAAATATCATACGAACTTAATCAAATTCTCAAATTACCTCAAACAACATAAAAACGATGGATCGCACCCCAAATCAAAATCTATGAACTTTAAACTTTCAAATTCTATAACTTGTGTCGAAACACATCAAATCAATCCAGAATGACTTCAAATTTTGCACACAAGTCATAATTGACATTATGGACCTACTCCAACTTCCGGAATGAGATTCTGACCCAGATATCAAAAAGCCCACTTCCTGTCCAATTCTCCAAAAATTCGACTTTCGCCATTTCAAGCCTAAATTGGCTACAGACTTCATATTCACGGTTCGGACAAGCTCCTAAGTCCAAAATCACCCAACGGAGCTAACGGAACCGACGGAACTCCATTCTGGAGTCGTTTTCACACAGTTCTGACTACGGTCAAAATCCTAAGACTCAAGCTTCCTTTTAGGGACTAAGTGTCCCAAATCATCCGTAAATCAAACTCAACCACACACGCGGGTCATAATACATATTGTGAGGCTGCTCGAGACCTTAAGTCACTGAACAGGGAGTAAATTCTTAAAATAACAAGTCGGGTCGTTACAACTGTACCTCGTCTCTACTCCACTTAGGTTAGTCTTGATACTTACTGGGTACCGACCGTGGTGTACTCATACTACACTTCTGCACATTTTTGTGTAGAGCTAGGTATTGGAGCTATCAGACTCGGACAGAGTTAAAGTGAGATCGCAAGGATTCAAAGTAGACCTGCTTGGTCATCGCAGTTCCTTGGAGTCTTTCCATTTTATTGTACTGTTAATTATTATTTAAACAGTATTGAGTATTCGATCCTTGAGATCATTTCATGTATTCAGTTAGAGTTTGTGACTCAGTATTACCAGTCTTGGGAGGTTGTATTAAATTATATGTTTTAAAAAAAGGCTTGAAATGTAATTGTACTTGGCTTACCTAGTCTTAGAGACTAAGTGCCATCAAGACGCCTGTCATGGGATTTTGGTTCGTGACAAGTTAGTATCAGAGCTCTAGGTTCATAGGTTCTACGAGTCATGAGCGAGTCTAGCAGAGTCTTGCGGATCGGTACGGAGATGTCTGTACTTATCTTCGAGAGGCTACAGAACCGTTAGGAAATTCTCACTTCTTTCATTCTTGTCGTGCGGAATTTGTTGAATTTGGAATTTGAGCCTTTGTACCTCTATTCATTAACAGATGGTGAGGATATGTGCTACCGGGTCAGCTGAGCAGACACCCGCGCATACTGCTAGGGTCACAAGAGGCCGGGGCCGAGGTAGAGGCCGAGGAAGGGCACGTGTCATAGTTGGAACAACTTCAGAAGATGCCCAAAGATTTCTAGAAAAGTGTCATTGTATTCTCCGCACCATGGTATTGTGGAAGTAAGCGAAGTTGACTTTACTACATTTCAGTTGCCAGGCGCAGCGTATCAGTGGTGACAAGTTTATGAAGAAGGTAGACCAGCCGATACTACACCACCAACTTGGGCTCAATGTTTGTAAATATTTTTGAAAGATTTTGTTCCCCAGACTCTCCGAGATGAGTGGCGCACAGAGTTTGAATGGTTGCATCAGGGCACTGTGACAGTGTCAGAATATGCTATCAGGTTCAGTGAATTAGCTCGTCATGCACCTATCTTGGTTTCTACAGTTAGAGAGCGAGTCCGCAGATTCATTTAGGGGCTCGATTATGATCTTAAAATATGCATGGCTCAAGAGTTGCAAAATGATACTCCACTTCAGCAAGTAGTGGAGATTGCGAGGAGGATTGAGGGTGTTCTAAGTGAGGAAAGACAGTCTAAGGAGACCAAAAGGTCTTGAAGCTTTGGAGGGTTCAGTAGATTTTACTCTTCAGCTATGACCCATTATGGCAGAGGCTCGAGCAGTCGGCTAGCTCAGTCCGCACATCAGATTACTCGGGGTGCTCTGGTAAGTTCTTATAGTGCACCACAGACACGAGATTCTTACAGTGGTTATTCTAGTTATCCGGCACAGACTCAGTATGAGCAACCGCGACCTCAGAGGGGTTGTTATGAGTATGGTGACACTAGGCACATTATGAGAGATTGTCCCAAACTTAGGATGGGTGGATTTTATCCGAACACTCAGACTATGGGCCCTAGTGCAGCTACTACCACACGTGCACAGCCAGTTAGGGCTGGAGGACAGACAGGTAGAGCGCACCTAAGAGGTGGAGGCCCGACCCGTTGATATAATTGCTTTGATTTGGCTGAGGAAGATACACCAGATGGTGTCGTTACAGGTACGATCCCGATTTGTTATAAAAGAATATTTTCCCTTAATTTGATACAGATCTGAATATTGAGGTGAGTCCTCCTATTATGCTCCGCTTATGGGTGAACTTCGTAATTTTGTGAGCCACTTATATGTTTATCCCTGTTGGGAGATTTGAAGATGTGAGCCCGTGTCTGTCATTTTTATTTTTGGACACCATTGACGGCTTATAAGTCCAAAAGTAATTTTTATTATTCATTATAGTGGGTTTGATCTGTTTCGGAATAATTAATTCCAATTTATGAATTATATTCTCTACCGGTATGAGGGTTCATTTTGTGTTATGAAAACTATTTACGAAATTTATTGAAAAGAAGAAAGAAAGAAAATTAAAATTTCAGTTGGCACAATGTGCAAAATACTTGTAATTCGGAGTTGAGGACGAGATCCTCGTATTTTCATATGATGTGAAATTTTGAAACTGAGCTACAAGCCGCAGTGGAAGTTATATAAGGACGAGGTCCTTGTGGTGAAATATTTATGAGTTTAAATTCTCCCTTTGTGAAGTTTAATTTGTACTATAGTACTAATAGGGAGTTATGCGTGATAGGCTTATGTGATAATTCTTTTATATGTTTCTGTGCCATAATTGTATTGTAATTATTGAGTTTTAACCTACGAGGTGAGTGTCCAGGTGGCGTTAAATGTGACTCGTTAAGTCGGGTAAATAGTTATGAGGTCTTCATGCCTCACATTTTGTTGTCAGTGTTGTGAAAATTCGAAATTTGGTTTTGGTTAATATGAGGTTAATTGGCGATGTTGTAATCGATTATGAACAACTATAAAGACCAGAGATGTGGTGATGGGAATACATATGATATGTTTCATATCCTGATATCATTATGATAATGTAGTTCTTGTAATGTTTAGATTAGTGCTTATTGATATATATCGAAATTAAATTAAAAGAACAATTCTTATTTATAAGCTCAAATGGAAAGAGATGACCGGAGAGTTGTCTTTTGAGAAAATGACCCCGGAATGGAATTTCGATGATGGCAATAGATTCGTATGATGATTTCGGACTTGGGCGTATGTCCGGATTTGGGTTTGGAAGTCCGTAGGACGTATCGACGCATTTTGGTGAAAGTTGGAAAATAGAAGATTTTTGGAAAGTCCGACCGAAGGTTGAATTTTCAATAACAAGGTCGGATTTTGTTCCAGAAATGGGAATAGCTCCATTATGTCATTTATGACTCGTATGTAAAATTTTAAGTCATTTCGGATTAATTTGATACGTTTCGGCGCAAGATATAGAAGTTGGAAGATTTGAAAATTCACAATTCGATTTGATGCGCGATTCGTAATTTCGGCGTTGTTTGATGTGGTTTAAAATCTCGACTAAGTTCGTATTGTGTTTTAGGATGTGTTGGTGTATTTGGTTAAAGTCACGAGAGCCTCGGGTGGATTTCGGAAGGTTAACGGAGCAATTCAGACATGAAGAAAGCTATTGGAAAATGGAAGCAGCTATTGGAATCGCACTTGCGAAATTATGGGCGCGGGTGCCACCATCACAGAAGTGAGATGAAGCTCGCATAAGCGAAATTGGCTGGGCTAGGCTGAGGTCACAGGTGCAAAGAATTTCCCGCACCTGCATGATTGTAGAAGCGGGTAGAGGAGGCGCAGAAGTGGAACCCATCGTAGGTGCGCACTGGCTATCGCAGAAGCGATGTGCACAGATGTGGCATTTTGCCCGCAGGTGCGAAACTGGGCAGAATGTTAAGGAACAAAAAATGGTCATTTCGCCATTTTTCGATTTAGATTTTGGAGCTCGGCTTTTGGGTTATTTTGGAGGAGTTCTTCAAGACTTTGACTTGGGTAAGAGTTCTATGTCCTAAAGTGATTATATTTCATGAATCTATGGTTATATTCATCGTTTAATTCGAGTTTAATGGAGGAAATGTGAATTTTTGTAAAACCATTTCAAAAATAGAGATTCAAGATTTGGAGTACGATTTGTTATTGGAATTCAATAAAATTCGTATGGTCGAACTCGTATCGGAATGGGTGTTCAGATTTCGTGAAATTTATGTCGGGTTCCGAGAAGGCGAGCCCCGCATTGACTTTTATTGACTTTTTTGGAATAAATTTTTAAATCGACGTTTTATTATCCGGAATTATTTTCGATGAATTTTAATGAAGTTATATAATTAATGTGGATAGATTTGAGCGGTCTGGAGGTGAATTCAAGCAAGAAGGCGATTTTGGAATATCGGCATAACTTCAAAAAGGTAAGTGTCTTGCCTAACCTTGAGTGGGGGAATTACCCCTTAGGCATCGAGTCTTATGTGCCGTTTGTGAAATGTGAAAAGCTGTGAACGCGAGGTGACAAGTACGTACTCGGGCTTATATGTGCAAAATATATTGGGTTAAAGTCTTAGGCATATTGTGTAGTAAATTAGATAATTGTTGGCATTTATTAAATCATCGATTTGCCATGTCTCAAATCACATTTATTCAATTTGTTTTTATATGACAATTTTATGTAATTATTACTTGTATATATATATGTGAATTTCGTGAGTTTGATGGTTTGATATTTCTTCGAATTTAATTTCATTATGGATTTTCCCTATGAAAATAATTAATTAAGCAAGCTTAAGAAGAAGTGTTAATAAAATTATCAAAATTTGGATTAATGAAGGCGTTGCCCTATGCTGATTATTTTCTATCTCTGTTGATTGTTTTTGAGGTTTTATATACATTGTATTGAGCCTTGGGCTATTTGTTGTGAAATTAATTGATTTTGTTATATCCTTGGAATTGGTTGTGGCCATTGGGCAACTTGTGATATGAATTGATTTTGTTGCGTTGCCGTGATAATATTTCGTGTAAATTATTGTGTTAATTGAGTTATTATTTTAAGGATATATGGGTGGCATTTTACTGTTGATATTATGTGGGCATAAGGGAGGCATTTCACTGCTGTTGTGTGTGTTGGGATATTGTCTGGGCGGAGCGATAAAGGTGGCTATAAGAGAGATAAGGGTGGCTATAGGAGCGATAAGGGTGGCTATTGATATTTTCAGGGTGGAGGGATAAGAGAGGCTATTATAGGAGTGATAAGGGTGGCTATAGGAGAGATAAGGGTGGCTAATGTCAGGGATGATATGTGATAATATGGAGTTATTGTGTTGGTAATTTTCATGTGATGTTGGGGTATTCCTTGTGTTTATTTTTATACCTTGTGTCTAATTTGTCTTGTTGTTGGTAAATTGATAACAATCTGATTTATGTTGAAATTGAGAGCTCGTGGCTATTGCCATGCGGATTATGAAATGAAATGTGGGTACGAGGTGCCGGGAATAAATTAAAATGATGATATTGGCACGTGAATTGCCCATGCAGTTGTGATATGAAATGTGGGCACGAGATGCCGTGGTTAAATGATGATGATATTGGCATGTGAGTTGTCCATGCGGTTGGGATAAAGAAATTGGCACGATGTGCCGTGGAAATATGAAATTGGGCAGAGACCCGTACTTTATGATTTTGAAGTGAGGTGTAACATGGTGACTTTTATTCGAAACATACTTATTTGAAGGAATTACATTTGAAAAAGATTTATTTGAAAGAATTATATTTTAAAGATATTCATTAAAGGAATTATATTCGAAAAAGATTTATTTGAAAGAATTATATTTGAAAGATATTTATTTGAAGGGAGTATATTCAAAATATATTTATTGAAAAGTATTATATCCTGAAAAGTATTATTTGAGAAGCATATAGGCGAAAGGTTTATATTTGAAGGACTTGATTTAATTGGGTGCACTTGTATTTATCATTTGTTGAGCAATATTAATGGTTGATATGTGTTGCCCTTATTGTTATTTGTTTCCTATTATTTTATATACTATATTGCACAGATTATTAGACTAGTGAGTGTCTTGACTGTACCTCCTCTCTACTCCACTGAGGTTAGTCTTGATACTTACTGGCTATCAATCGTGGTGTACTCATACTACACTTCTGCATATTTTTATGCAGAGCCAGGTATTGGAGCTATCGGACTCGGACACAAGTTAAAGTGAGATCGCAAGGATTCAAGGTAGAGCTGCTTGGTCGTCGTAGTTCCTTGGTGTAACGACCTGACCTGTCGTTTTGCTTTCTAGAACCTCGTTCCCTAAATAAGACTTTCCGTACTTGATTTTACTTATTTATGACTTGTGGGGATGGTTGGTTCGGGATTTGGAAGAGTTTGGGTTGAAATCGGAACACTTGGCTCCTTAAGGTTGGCTTAAATGGCCAAGTTTGACTTCGGTCAACATTTTGAGCAAACGACCTCGGAATCGGGATTTGATGGTTCCCATAGGTTCGTATGGTGATTTCGGACTTGGGCGTATGTTCTGATTGGGTTTTGGATTACCCCGAGAGTGTTTTGGCGCCTAATAGTGAAAATTGGTTCTTGAAGGTTTTAGAAATTATTTAAATTTGGTTTGGAGTGTATTTTGGTGATATCGAGGTCCAAATGGAATTCTGAGATCGGGAATAGTTCCGTAGTGTCATTTAAGACTTGCACGCAAAATTTGGTGTCATTCCGAGTAGTATAAGTATGTTTCAGTGCATTGGAAGTACATTGAAGAACTTGAAGTTTTAAGTTTGATTCAATTGGTTTTAGGCTGTGATTCTTAGTTTTAATGTTTGTTTCGGGCATTCCGTGAGTTCGAGCGAGTCCGTTTTGTGATTCCAATCTTATTGATATGTTCGGGCGGGGCCCCGGGGGCCCCGAGTATCAATCGGACGAGCTCAGACCAAGTAGGGAGCTTGGAGCAACAGCTGAAACTCCCAGATCTGTCATAATCGCACCTGCGCTTGGTCAGCCGCAGGTGCGATCCACGAGCCGCAAAAGCGAGAAATTGAGGGAAGCCCAGAATTCACAGATGTGGAAGATTGGGCACACTTACATGAGCGCAGGTGCGAGAGACATGGTCGTAGGCGCGGCTAAGCTCGCAAAAGCGTCCCTTCTTGTCCGCAGATGAGGAGCCTGACCAGATGAGGGAAAGGTGCACCGGCGAGGCATTTGCCACAGGTGAGGGACCGCAGGTGCGGCCCAAAGCACCGCAGATGCAAAAGTCGCTAGGTAGTGAGGGCTCATTTAATTCGGACTTAGGCCATTTTTATCACATTTTCTCTCACTCTTGGGCGATTTGAGAGCTTTGAAGGAGGGGATTTCGACCTAGCTTTGTGAGGTAAGTAATTTCTACTTAAAGTGAGTTAAATTCATAGTTTATTGGTAGATTATAACAAGTAAATTAGTGGAAATCATGGGTTTAGGTGAAAACCTAGGTTTTTGATTAAAATAAGATTTAACCATGAAATTTGTTATGGAATTCAGTAAAAATTATATATTCATGTTCCCAAGGTTATGGGTAACAACCTTCTTCAAATATTTTTGAAATCCGAGCATGTGGGCCCGGGGGTGAATTTTAGGAATCTTGCTTTGTTGGGTAATCACTTTAATAGTGGGGATATGAACTTTTGAGCAATAGATTGATCGATTTATATTATGTTTGGCTAGTTCTGAGTCATTTGGCATCCAATTTTGAAGTTTGAGCGCATTCTTGAATTGGGAAGTAAGCTTTGAGACGAGGTAAGTCTCTTTTCTAACCTTGTAAGAGGGAACTTACCCCATAGGTGAACATAATTAATATGTGTTGTTATTTGTGGGGGCTACGTACGCACGAAGTGACGAGAGCCCGTACGTAGCTAGTATTCCTGTTTATGTCCGGGTAATTCTAGGTTTACACCATGTTTTGTGGACACCGTTATTTGATGATATTTGTTAATTATATCGGATGAAACTAAGTCAAGGATTTCTAAGGATTTAAAAGCTTCAATGTAAAATTGTCTTTAATTTGAAAAGAATCAAGAAAGGGTTATGATTTGTTGATAATTTATAATTGACCGTGTCGCAAGTATATTCCACGAGCAGGGTAATTCTTTATACTACTCTCATGGGAGCGGGTCATTCGCCTTGGCAGGTTAATAGATGCATCTATGGTTCGAGTCGTTCGACCCTCGGCAGTGCACAACTTATATTTATGTTGGATCGGGTCGAACGTCCTCGGTGGAATTTTGTACGTGATAATAGGAATGGAAGTCCCTTTTGGTTTTTCTAATCGGTGCCAAATTTCATTATTCGGAAGATTTATTATTTTAAATGAAGGAAGTGATTTGAGCTCCTAAATATGGTGACGAATTGTTCGATTATTTATTTTTCTGAGTTTCATTGTTATATATCGTGTTTAATTAGAATTTCATATTATCGTATTGTTGGCCCTAGTAAGTGTCGTAGTCGACCCCTCGTTACTACATCTTCGAGGTTAGACTAGATACTTACAAGGTACATATTGTTTATGTACTCACGCTACACTTCTGTACTTAATTGTAGAGGATCTTAGGCAGGTGCATCTGGTTACTAGTCTGGTGCTCAGTTTTGATCCCCATCTCGAGACTTCACGGTGAGTTGCCTTCCGAGCCATCCTGCAGCAGTTAGAGTCTCTCTTATGCTCTATTTTTTCTGTCTATTTTCTTTCAGATAGTAGGCTAGTACTCTTTTGTATATTCTACTAGATCGCCCACATACTTGTGATACCAGGTCTTGGAACGTACTCTAGTAGACTTATGATTTTAGATTTGTTTACTTGATTTTGATTAGTACTTGTCATTCCCGTTTAATTATGTCCCATTTGCATATTTCTAAATCTTTTCAACAAATAAGGAAATGTATCCACTTAGTAAATTTATTTAAATGAGAAACCACTAAGTTGTTTACTGTTGGCTAGTCCAACAATGGTGGTGAACGTCATCACGGCCTGATATGGAGTTGGGTCATTGTCGACAGATTGACCAAGTCGGCACACTTCATTCCGGTTGTGACTACATATACTTCAGAGAGGTTGGCCTAAATTTATATTTGGGAGATAGTTTGGTTGCAAGGTGTGCCTGTTTCCATCATATCAGACAGAGGCCCTCAGTTCACTTTGCATTTCTAGAGAGCCATACAGAGTGAGTTGGGGACCCGTGTAGAGCTCGGCACTGTGTATCATCCACAGACCGACGGACAGTCTGAGCGGACAGTCCAGATCTTGGAGGACGTGCTCAGAGCATGTGTGATTGACTTTGGGGGACAGTGGGATCAGTTCTTGCCTTTGTCCTAGTTTGCTTACAACAACAGTTATCAGTCCAGCATCGAGATGGCTCCATTTGAGGCTTTATATGGTCGGCGATGTCGTTCTCCCATCGGGTGGTTTGAGCCCGGAGAGGCTAAGTTATATGGTACTAATTTGGTGAAAGGATGCCTTGGAAAAGGTAAAGTTGATTCAGGAGCGACATCGCACAGCACAGTCCAGACAGAAAGGTTACGCTGATCAGAAGGAGTGTGATGTATCATTTATGGTCGGCGAGAAGGTTCTCTTGAAGGTCTCACCGATGAAGGGTATTATGAGATTCGGAAAGAAGGGCAAGTTGATCCCAATGTTTATAGGCTCATTTGAGGTGTTGAGGCGAGTTGGGGAGGTTGCTTATGAACTTGCTTTACCTCCCAGCCTATCAGGGGTTCATCCAGTTTTTCACATGTCTATGCTCCGGAGATATCATGCCGACTTATCAAATGTGTTATATTTCAGCACTATTCAGTTAGACGAGAGCTTGGGTTATGAAGAGGAGCCAGTAGCTACTGTTGCTAGACAGGACCGCCAGTTGAGATCCAAGAGGATTTCCATGGTAAAGGTTAAGTAGAGGGGTCAACCAGTCGAGGACACGACTTGGGAGTCCGAGGAGGATATGCGGAGTAGATATCCACACTTATTCAGCACTTCAGATACGAATCTAAACTCATTCGAGGATGAATGTTTGTTTAAGAGGTGGAGAATGTAATGACCTGACCTGTTGTTTTGCTTTCTAGAACCTCGTTCCCTAAATAAGACTTTCCGTACTTGATTTTACTTATTTATGACTTGTGGGGATGGTTGGTTCGGGATTTGGAAGAGTTTGGGTTGAAATCGGAACACTTGGCTCCTTAAGGTTGGCTTAAATGGCCAAGTTTGACTTCGGTCAACATTTTGAGCAAACGACCTCGGAATCAGGATTTGATGGTTCCAATAGGTTCGTATGGTGATTTCGGACTTGGGCGTATGTTCTGATTGGGTTTTGGATTACCCCGGGAGTGTTTTGGCGCCTAATAGTGAAAGTTGGTTCTTGAAGGTTTTAGAAATTATTTAAATTTGGTTTGGAGTGTATTTTGGTGATATCGAGGTCCAAATGGAATTCCGAGACCGGGAATAGTTCCGTAGTGTCATTTAAGACTTGCACGCAAAATTTGGTGTCATTCCGAGTAGTATAAGTACGTTTCGGCGCATTGGAAGTAAATTGAAGAACTTGAAGTTTGATTCAATTGGTTTTAGGGTGTGATTCTTAGTTTTAATGTTGTTTCGGGCATTCCGTGAGTTCGAGCGAGTCCGTTTTGTGATTCCAAACTTGTTGATATATTTGAGCGGGGCCCCGGGGGGCGAGTGTCAATTGGACGAGGCTCGGACCAAGTTGGGAGCTTGGAGCAACAACTGAAGCTCCCAGATCTGTCACAATCGCACCTGCTCTTGGTCAACGCAGGTGCGGGCTCGCAGGTGCGAGCCATGAGCCGCAGAAGCGAGAAATGGAGGGCAGCCCAGAATTCGCAGATGCGGAAAATTGGGCGCACCTGCGTGAGCGCAGGTGTGAGAGACATGGTCGCAGGTGCGGCTAGGCTCGCAGAAGCGGCCTTCTTGTCCGCAGATGCGGAGCCTGACCAGATGAGGGAAAGGCGCACCTGCGAGGCTTTTGTCGCAGGTGCAGGACCGCAGGTGCGAAAGTCGCTAGGCAGTGAGGGCTCATTTAATAAGGACTTATGCCATTTTTATCACATTTTCTCTCACTATTGGGCGATTTGAGAGCTTTGAAGGAGGGGATTTCGACCTAGCTTTGTGAGGTAAGTAATTGCTACTTAATGTGAGTTAAATACATAGTTTATGGGTAGATTATAACATATAAATTAGTAAAAAACATGGGTTTAGATGAAAATCAAGATTTTTGATAAAAATAAGATTTAACCACAAAATTTGTTATGAAATTCAGTAAAAATTATATATTCATGTTCCTAAGGTTACGGGTAACAACCTTTTTTAAATATTTTCGGAATCCGAGCATGTGGTCACGGGGGTGAATTTTAGGAATCTTGCAATTTTGGTTGGGTAATCACTTTAATAGTGGGGATATGAACTTTAGGCAATAGATTGATCAATTTATATTTTGTTTGGCTAGTTCCGAGTCGTTTGGCATCAAAGTTGGAGGTTTGAGTGCATTCTTGAATTGGGAAGTAAGCTTTGAGACGAGGTAAGTCGCTTTTCTAACCTTGTAAGAGGGAACTTACCTCATAGGTGAACTTAATTAATATGTGTTGTTATTTGTGGGGGCTACGTACGCACGAAGTAACGAGAGTCCGTACATAGCTACTATTCCTGTTTATGTCCGGGTAGTTCTAGGTTTACACCATATTTTGTGGACACCATTATTTGATGATATTTGTTAATTGTATCGGATCAAACTAAGTCAAGGATTTCTAAGGATTTAAAAGCTTCAATGTAAAATTGTCTTTAATTTGAAAAGAATCAAGAAAGGGTTATGATTTGTTGATAATTTATAATTGACCGCGTCACAAGTATATTCCGCGAGCGGGGTAATTATTTCTACTACTCTCATGGGAGCAGACCGTTCGCCTCGGCAGGTTAATAGATGCATCTATGGTTTGAGCCGTTTGACCCTAGGCAGTGCACAACTTATATTTATATTGGATCGGGCTGAACGTCCTCGGTGAAAATTTGTACATTATAATAGGAATGGAAGTCCTTTTGTTTTTTATAACCGGTGTCGAATTTCATTATTCGAAAGATCTATTGTTTTAAATGAAGGAAGTGATTTGAGCTCCTAATTATGGTGACGAATTATTCGGTTATTTATTTTTCTAAGTTTCATTGTTATATATCGTGTTTATTTAGAATTTCATATTATCGTATTGTTGGCCCTAGTAAGTGTCGGAGTCGACCCCTCGTCACTACTTCTTCGAGGTTAGACTAGATACTTACTGGGTGCATATTGTTTATGTACTCATGCTACACTTCTGTACTTAATTGTACAGGATCTGAGGCAGGAGCATCTGGTTACCAGTCTAGTGCGCAGTTTTGATCCCCATCTCGAGACTTCACAGTGAGCTGCCTTCCAAGCCGTCCTGCAGCAGTTGGGGTCTCTCTTATGCTTTATGTTTTTTGTCTATTTCCTTTCAGACAGTAGGCTAGTACTCTTTTGTATATTCTACTAAATCGCCCACATACTTGGGAAACCAGGTCTTGGCACGTACTCTAGTAGACTTATGATTTTGCATTTGTTTACTTGATTTTGATTAGTACTTGTCATTCCCGTTTAATTATGTCCCATTTGCAAATTTCCAAATCTTTTCAACAAATAAGGAAATGTATCCACTTAATAAATTTATTTAAACGGAAAATCACTAAGTTGTTTACTGTTGGCTAGTTAAAGCGGGATCGTAAAGATTCAAGGTAGAGCTGCTTGGTCGTCACAGTCCCTTGGAGTCTTTTCACTACATTGTACTGTTAATTATTATTCAAACAATATTAAGTATTCGATCCTTGAGATCATTTTATATATTCAGTTAGAGTTCGTGACTAAGTATTACTAGTCTTGGGAGGTTGCATTAAATTATACGTTTAAAAAAATGGCTTGAAATGTAATTATACTTGACTTACCTAGTCTTAGAGACTAAGTTCCATCACGATGCCTGTGGTGGGATTTTGGGTCGTGACAAGTTGGTATCAGAGCTCTAGGTTCATAGGTTCTACGAGTCACGAACGAGTCTAGCAGAGTCTTGCAGATCGGTACGGAGACGTATATACTTATCTTCGAGAAGCTATAGAACTGTTAGGAAATTTCCACTTCTTTCATTCTTGTCGTGCGGAATTTGTTGAATTTAGAATTTGAGCCTTTGTACCTCTATTCTCTCACGGGTAGTGAGGACACGTGCTACCGGGTCAGCTGAGCAGACACTCGCGCATACTGCTAGGGCCGCAAGAGGTTGGGGTCGAGGAAGGGCCCGTGTCACAGCTAGAACATCGGTTAGAGGGGAAGCTGAGGAGCCTCCAGTTGCTCCAATTGGGGGTCTGGCACCAGAGACACCTGTTGTTACCCCCGGACTTCAGGAAACTTTAGTACAGTTCCTAAACATGTTTGGTACATTGACTCAGGCGGGATTGATCTCCGTTTCACCAAATATTTCACAGGTTGGGGGAGGAGTTCAGACTCCTACCGCTCGTACTCCTGAGCAGCAAATTCACATTGGTCAAGTTCTGGGTGTAGTACCGGTAGAGCCTGTTATTTTGGTTCAGCATAAGGTCATGTCATGGGCATTAGAAGTAGAACAAAAGAGACTTGAGAGGTTTAAGAGGTATAGTCCTCCTACTTTCAGTGGCACAGCTTCGGAGGATGCCCAAGGATTTCTAGAAAAGTGTCACCGTATTCTCCGCACCATGGGTATTGTGAAAGTAAGTGGAGTTGCCTTTACTATATTTCAGCTATCAGGCGCAGCGTATCAATGGTGGCAAGTTTATGAAGAAGGTAGACCAGCCGATGCAACACCACCAACTTGGGCTCAATGTTCGGAAATATATTTGAAATAGTTTGTTCCCCAGACTCTCCGAGATGCGTGGAGCACAGAGTTTGAATGGTTGCGTCAGGGCACTATGACAGTGTCAGAATATGCTATCAGTTTCAGTGAATTAGCCCGTCATACACCTATCTTGGTTCCTACATTTAGAGAGCAAGTCCGCAGATTCATTAAGGGGCTCGATTATGATCCTAAAATATGCATGGCTCAAGAGTTGCAAACTGATACTCCATTTCAGCAAGTAGTGGAGATTGTGAGGAGGATTGAGGGTGTTCTAAGTGAGGAAAGGGAATCTAAGGAGACCAAAATGTCTCGAAGCTCTGGAGGGTTCAGTAGATTTTACTCTTTAGCTATGACCCATTATGGCGGAGGCTCGAGCAGTTGGCCAGCTTATTCAGCAAATCAGATTACTCGGGGTGCCCCAGTAAGTTCTTATAGTGCACCACCGACACGAGTTTCTTACAGTGGTTTTTTCAGTTATCCGGCACAGATTCAGTATGAGAAACTACGACCTTAGAGGGGCTGTTATGAGTGTGGTGACACTAGGCACATTATTAGAGATTGTCCCAGACTTGGGAGGGGTGGATTTTATCAGAACACTCAAACTATGGGCCCAGTGCAGCTACTACCTCACGTGCACAGCCAGTTAGGGCTGGAGGACAGACGGGTAGAGGGCGCCTAAGGGGTGGAGGCCCAATTCATTGATATAATCGCTATGATTTGGCTGAGACCGATACACCAGATCGTTTCGTTACAGGTACGATCTCGATTTGTTATAAAAGAATATTTTCCCTTAATTTGATTCGGATCTGAATATTGAGGTGAGTCCTCCTATTATGCTCCGCTTATGGGTGAGCTTCATAATTTTGTGACCCACATATATTTTTATCCCTATTGGGAGATTTGAAGATGTGAGCTCGTGTCTGACATTTTTATTTTTGGGCACCATTGAGGGCTATAAGTCCAAAACTAATTTTTATTATTCATTACAGTGGGTTTGATGTGTTTCGGAATAATTGATTCCCATTTTATGAATTATATGCCCTACCGGTATGAGGGTTCATTATGTGTTATGAAAAATATTTACGAAATTTATTGAAAAGAAGAAAGAAAGGAAATTGAAATTTCAGTTGGCACAATGTGCAAAATACTTGTAATTCGGAGTTGAGGACGAAATCCTCGCATTTACATATGATGTGAAATATTGAATACAAGCCGCAGTGGAAGTTATATAAGGACGAGGTCCTTGTAGTAAAATATTTATGAGTTTAAATTCTCCCTTTGTGAAGTTTAATATGTACTATAGTACTAATAGGGAGTTATGCTTGATAGGCTTATGTGATAATTCGTTTATGTGTTTATGTGCCATAATTGTGCTGTAATTATTGAGTTTTAGCCTATGAGGTGAGTGCCCAGGTGACAGTAAATGTGTCTCGTTAAGTCAGGTAAATAGTTATGAGGTCTTCATGTCTCACATTTTGGTGTCAGTGTTGTGAAAAAGCAAAACGAGGTTTTGGTTAATATGAGATTAATTGGCGATGTTGTAATCGATTATGAACAACTATTAAGACCAGAGATGTGATGATGGGCATACATATGTGTGCTTCATGTCCTGATATCATTATGATAATGTAGTGCTTGTAATGCTGAGCTTAGTGTTATTAATATATACATTTTGGTGCTTTGTGGGGTTGCGGATGTGTTGTTAGGAGTTATTTTGGTGTTACTCTGGCAGGTGGATGGGCCCAGTTACAGGGGAGACTCTACCGAAATTTCTGATAAGTTGATCTGTGCGTAGGCACGAGTTGCTATAGCCAGTTGAGACTAATATTGTGCGTTGATGTGAAAAATTGGACTTTTTGAAAATGTTTGGAGTCTAAGAAATTTGGTCTTAAAGTTTACAAATATGGATAAAAGAAATAATCTCAATTGAGATGGTGTTATTGGGTTTATCTCAAACGCGGTAACGTGGGATCAACCGTGAGTATATGTGTAAAAGTAAAATCATCAATTTGGTAACCTCAGAATAATTCTTAGCACGTTCGAGGACGAACGTTCGTTTAAGAGGTGGATTATGTAACGACCTGACTTGTCGTTTTAAGAATTTATGCCTCGTTCCGTGACTTAAGGTCTCGAGCAGCTTCGTAATATGTATTATGACACTCGGGTGTGGTCGAGTTTGATTTTTGGAAGATTCGGAACTAAATTAAAAGAACGATTCTTATTAATAAGCTCAAATGGAAAGAGTTGACCGGAGAGTTTACTTTTGAGAAACCGACCCTGGAATGGAATTTTGATGATGGAAATAGCTTCGTATGATGATTTCGGACTTAGGCGTATGTCCGTATTTGGATTTGGAAGTCCGTAGGACAAATCGACGTATTTTGGCGAAAGTTGGAAAATAGAGCATTTTTGAAAAGTCCGATCGAAGGTTGAATTTTTGATAACAAGGTCAGATTTCGATTCCGAAAATGGGAATAGCTCCATTACGTCATTTATGACTTGTATGCAAAATTTGAAGTCATTCCGTATTAATTTGATATGTTTCGGCGCAAGATATAGAAGTTGGAAGATTTAAAAATTCAGAATTCGATTCGATGTGTGATTCGTAATTTTGGCATTATTTGACGTGGTTTAAACCCTCGACTGAGTTCGTATTGTGTTTTAGGATGTTTTAGTATATTTGGTTAAAGTATCGAGGGTCTTGGGTGGATTTCAAAAGATTAACGGAGCAATTTGTACATAAAGAAAGTTGCTGGAAAATGGCAGTAGTTGTTGGAATCGCACCTGCGGAATTATGGGCGCAGGTGCGACCATCGCAGAAGCGAGATGAAGCTCGCAGAAGCGAAATTGGCTGGGTTGGACTGAGGTCGTAGGTGCGAAGAATTTTCCTCACCTGTGTGATCGCAGAAGCGGGTAGAGAAGGTGCAGAAGCGGAACCCATCGCAAGTGCCCACTGGCCATCGCAGAAGTGATGTGTGCAGATGCGGCATTTTGCCCGCAGGTGCAAAACTAGGCAGAATGTTAAGGACCAAAAATGGTTATTTCGCCATTTTTCGATTTAGATTTTGGAGCTTGGTTTTGGGGCAATTTTGGAGGAGTTCTTCAAGACTTTAACTTGGGTAAGTGTTCTATGTCCTAAAGTGATTATATTTCATGAATCTATGGTTATATTCATCGTTTAATTCGAGTTTAATGGAGGAAATGAGATATTTTGTAAAAACTTTTCAAAAATGGAGATTCAAGATTTGGAGGACGATTTATTATTGGAATTCAATAAAATTGGTATGGTCGAACTCGTATCGGAATGGGTGTTCGGATTTCGTAAAAATTATGCCGGGTTCCTAGAGGTGGGGGCCCTGCATTGACTTTTGTTGACTTTTTTGGAATAAATTTTTAAGTCTATATTTTATTGTCCGGAATTATTTTCAATGAATTTTAATGAAGTTATACAATTAATGTGGATAGATTTGAGCGGTCCGGAGGTCAATTCAAGCAAGAAGGCGATTTTGAAATATCGGCATAACTTCAAAAGGGTAAGTATCTTGCCTAACCTTGAGTGGGGGAATTACCCCTTAGGCATCGAGTCTTATGTGTTGTTTGTGAAATGTGAAAAGTCGTATACGCGAGGTGACGAGTATGTACTCGAGCTTATATGTGCAAAATATATTGGGTTAAAGTCTTAGGCATATTGTGTAGTAAATTGGATAATTTTTGGCATTTATTAAATCATCTATTTGCCATGCCTCAAATCACATTTATTAAATTTGTTTTTATATGATAATTTGATGTAATTATTACTTGTATATTTATGTGAATTCCGTGAGTTTGATGGTTTGATATTTATTGGAATTTAATTTCATTATGGATTTTCCCTATGCAAATAATTAATTAAGCAAGCTTAAGAAGAAGTGTTAATATAATTATCAAAATTTGGATTAAAGAAGGCGTTTCCCTATGCTGATTATTTTCTATCTTTGTTGATTTTTTTGAGGTTTTATATACATTGTGTTGAGCCTTGGGCTATTTGTTGTGAAATTAATTGATTTTATTATATCGTTGGAATTGGTTGTGACCATTGGGCAAATTGTGATATGAATTGATTTTGTTACGTTGTCGTGATAATATTCCGTGTAAATTGTTGTGTTAATTGAGTTATTATTTTGAGGATATAAGGGTGGTATTTCACTATTGATATTATAAGGGCATAAGGGAGGTATTTCACTGTTGTTCTATGTGTTGGGATATTGTCTGGGCGGAGTGATAAGGGTGGCTATAGGAGAGATAAGGGTGGCTATTGATATTGTCAAGGTGGAGGGATAAGGGAGGCAATTATAGGAGTGATAAGGGTGACTATAGGAGAGATAAGGGTTGTTATTGTGAGGGATGATATGTGATGATGTGGAGTTATTGTGTTGGTAATTTCCATGTGATGTTGGGGTATTCCTTGTGCTTATTTTTATACCTTGTGCAAATTTGTCTTGTTGTTGGTAAATTGATAACAATCTGATTTATGTTAAAATTGGGAGCTTGTGGGTATTGCCAAGCGGATTATGAAATGAAATGTGGATACAAGGTGCCGAGAATAAAATAAAATGATGATATTGGCACGTGAATTGTCCGTGCAGTTGTGATATGAAATGTGGGCACGAGGTGTCGTGGTTAAATGATGATGATATTGGCACGTGAGTTGTCTGTGCGGTTGGGATAAAGAAATTGGCACGAGGTGCGGTGGAAATATAAAATTGGGCTGAGACCCGTACTTTATGATTTTGAAATGAGGTGTCACATGATGACTTTTATTCGAAAGATACTTATTTGAAGGAATTATATTTGAAAGATATTTATTAAAGGAATTATATTTGAAAATAATTTATTTGAAAGAATTATATTTGAAAGATATTTATTGAAGGAATTATATTCGAAAAGATTTATTTGAAAGAATTATATTTGAAAGATATTTATTTGAAGTGAGTATATTTAAAATATATTTATTGAAAAGTATTATATCCTGAAGAGTATTATTTGAGAAGCATATAGGCGAAAGGTTTATATTTGAAGGACTTGATTTAATTGGGTGTATTTGTATTTATCCATGTTGAGCAATATTATTGGTTGATTTGTGTTGCCCTTATTGTTATTTATTTCCTATTATTTTGTATACTATATTGCACAGGTTATTAGACTAGTGAGTATCTTGACTGTACCTCATCTCTACTCCACTGAGGTTAGTCTTGATACTTACTGGGTACCGACTGTGGTGTACTCATACTACACTTTTGCACATTTTTGTGCAGGGCCAGGTATTGGAGCTATAGGACTTGGACAGAATTAAAGTGAGATCGCAAGGATTCAAGGTAGAGCTGCTTGGTCGTAGCAGTTCGTTGGAGTCTTTCCATTTTATTGTACTGTTAATTATTATTCAAACAATATTGAGTATTCGATCCTTGAGATCATTTCATGTATTTAGTTAGAGTTCGTGACTCAGTATTACCAGTCTTGGTAGGTTGTATTAAATTATATGTTTAAAAAAAGGACATGAAATGTAATTGTACTTGACTTACCTAGTCTTAGAGACTAAGTGTCATCACGACGCCTGTGTTGGGATTTTGGGTCGTGACAAACAAGAACTCAAAATCAGAAAAGGAAAATTTCCATATATATACATAAAAAAAAACTAATAATGTAGTTCTTTGTCCCTATGTTTATCCGAAAATCCTCCCAATTTTCTGCCCAAAAGTTCCCTTTTTTTCTATTGTCCCCCACTCCCTCTTTCTCTTCCCAAAAATCCTCTCCTCTCCTCAAAGACCTGTCCCCACTCCCTCTCTCTCTCTCTCTCTCTATCTTTTTTATTTATGTATGAGTGAATCGATATTTCCGCCTAAGTGATTATCTTGGAGAAGAAGCTAGAAAAATCCAAAACATGTGGACCCCAAATTGATGGTGAGTGGAGAGAAAAAATTTGTTTTGAGATGAATTGATGCGCACATGTATTGTGGAAAAATTAGAGAATTTGTGCATGTGTCCCCGCACTTTCAAAAGTTCCAGAACAACATCAGAGTGCCGAAACATATTAAATGAATCCAGAATGACTTCAAATTTAGTACATAAGTCATAAATAACATAACAGAGCTATTTCAATTTTCGGAATCTCAATCCAAGTCTAATATCAATAAAGTCAACTCCGCGGTCAAACTTTGGAAACTTTTAGCCTTAAGATTTCTAGTTTCCGTTAAATGGCTATAACTTGAGCTAGGGACCTCCGAATTCGATTCCGGACATATGCCCAAGTACCAAATCACGATACGGACCTACCGGAACCGTCAAAACACCGATCCCAATCTGTTTGCTCAAAATTTTGACCAAAGTCAACTCAATTGAGTTTTAAAGCTCTATTATGCATTTTAATCAATATTCATATAAAAACTTTCTGAAAAATTATACGGACTGCGCACTCAAGTCAAGGAATATGAATAGTGCTTTTAGAGGTCACCAAACACTAAAATAAATGTTTAAATTAAATATGATATTCTAAGACCCCGAAAAGTATTATTTATCATTTCTCGACTTGCGTGTACAATCCGTAAAATTTTCTAAAAAGTTTTTATGTGAAAAATGGATTAAAATATAAATTAGAGCTTTAAAACTTAACTGAGTTGACTTTAGTCAATATTTTGAGAAAATAGACTCGGATCAGTGTTTTGACAGTTCCGGTAGGTCCGTATCGTGAATTGGGACTTGGGTGTATGCCCGGAATCAAATTCCGAGGTCAATAGCCCGAGATATGGAATTTTGATAAAAAAAATTAAAAGTTTAAGTTCAAATAGTAACCGGATGTCGAATTATGTTCAAACGACCTCGGAATAGAATTTTGATGATTCCAACAGCTCTGTATGGTGATGTTGGACTTAGGAGCGTGATCGGAATTTTATTTGGAAGTCCGTAGTGGAATTAGGCTTGAAATGCCGAAAGTTAAATTTTTGGAGAGTTTGACCGAGGTGTTGACTTTTTGATATCGGGGTCAAAATCCGATTCTGAAAATTTGAGTACCTCTGTTATGTTATTTATGACTTGTGCACAAAATTCGAGGTAAATCGAACGTGATTTGATAGGTTCCTGAGTCATTTGTAGAAATTAGAAATTTCAAAGTTCATTAGGCTTGAATCTATGTATGATTCGCGTTTTAGTGTTGTTGGATGTGATTTGAAGGCTTAACTAAGTTTGTATGATGTTTTAGGACTTGTTGGTACATTTGGTTGAGGTCCCGAGGGCCTCGGGTGAGTTTCAGATGGTTAACGGATCAAATTTGGACTTAGAAGAAATAGCTGAAGTTTCTGCCCTCTGCTACATTCGCACCTGCGGAAATTCTATCGCAGGTGCTAGCTCGTAGAAGCGAGCCTGGCAAGCACAGATGCGCAAATGGATGATGGGGCAATGGTCGCAGGTGCGAGGGAAATTCCGCTCCTGCGTGAGCGCAGATGCGGAGGGACGCGCGCAAAAGTGACCTACGCAGGAGCGCAAACAGGCGCACAGATGCGGGACTTTTTCCACATATGCGGTTGGCGCAGAAGCGGCCAAGTTGCCGCAGAAGCGAAAATCCCTGGACAGTACAAAAATAGAGGGGTTCCGAGCTTTTGCCATTTTTGGGCATTTCAAGCTCGGGTTGGCCGATTTTGAGCAAGGTTTTCACGGGAAAACTTGAGGCAAGTCCCTTGTGATCATTTTTACTCCATAATATTGAATTATCATCAAATAATCCGACTAGATTACATGTTTTTGAGGTGTAAATCGGGGGTTGGAACTTAGGGATTTGAAAATAAGATTTGAAGGTTTGAGGGTCGAGTTAGGGTCGGATTTTGATAAAATTGGTATGGTTAGACTCGTGGTTGAATGGGCTTTCGGATTTTGTAACTTTTGTCGAGTTCCAAGACGTTTGAGTTAATTTCGGATTTTTATTGAAAAAGGTAGTATTTTCTTACAGAATTAATTCTATAATTTTTGTTGACTATATCGAATTAATTATGACTAGATACGAGTCGACCGGAATCGGAAAATCGAGGAAAAAGCATACTACTTGGTTAAATTGGAGCAAGTCGAGGTAAGTGACTTGTCTAACCTTGTGTGGGGGAAATTTTCCCTAGGATTGGTATTAATTGTAATGTGATAAAAGTCGTGTACACGAGGTGACGAGTGTGTACACGGACTAAATGTGAAGAATTATGTTTTTAAATTGTGAAGATCATTGTTGCATATTAATTAATTTATTAAATTTGCTTGACCTTTTTCGTGCTAATTGTTTTACCTGTTTGGTTAAAACTTGGTTTCTTTTATTTTGTGCATTATTTGCAATTGATTTTATTTAAATTAAATATTATTAATATGAAGTATTTGACATTTTAAATTTGGTATTGAAGAAACGTATTAAAGATTTTGAAATATTATTTTGCTAATTATTTATTCCTGAATATTTTTGTAAGATTTTTGTACTCACTGTGATGGAGCCGTGGGATCTTTATTGTGGAAAAATTTTATTGATGATTTATGTTTGCATGAGCCGTGAGCTCTTTATTGTGGAAAATATCGTTGATTTATTTTGGCAAATTGAAATATTTGGGCACTTGAGGTGCAAATTGTGATATATTGTGATATTGATACGCATGCGGTGGTATAAGGTCTGGGTATTGAAACGCATGTGGTGAGATAAGGGTGGCTTGATATGCGTGGCTAGTAGGGGGAACTACTAGAAGTCATGCAGTGTGATAAGGATGGCTAAAACGCGGGATGCTATTTCGGGGAAAATATTTTCTTTAAAATAAATTGTGAAGGCTCCTGCGGTGAGATGAGGAAATGACATATTGTGAATTTATTTATGATTTGGGACTACGAGGCGGTACCTCGGTAGTGCCCTTGTTGATATTGATTTATGGCCATAGTTGCCTTCGATTAATTGTTGTGATTTTCATAAAGTTGAAAGGAATTCTGTTTTGATTCTACGAGACATTATTTGCAATTATTTGGTGTCATTAAATGTGGCATACTATTAGATTCATTTCCATAGTTATTTTATCTTATTAAATTGTTTAAATATTTTTTTATGTCATTATCTATTCTCTAGTAGGGCCTGACCTGACCTCGTCGCTACTCTACCGAGGTTAGGCTTGGCACTTACTGGATACCGCTGTGGTGTACTCATGCTACGCTTCTGCACATCTTTTTGTGGAGTTCCAGGTACATCTTACCAGTCTAGACGTCAGTGAGTTACCTGCGCACGGAGACTTCGAGGTATATCTGCCAGCGTCCGCAGACTCCGTAGTCCTCTTCTATCATTTTTATGTTGCTTCCTTATTTTTCTTTAGACCTTGATACATAGAAACATTGAGAATAAAATTTTTAGAAGTTTGTGATTTATTTCTACCGGGTTTTGGGAGTTGTAATTATTTGAATTGTAGTTTATTTATTTCATATATTTATGATTATTCTGTATTGATAGGCTTACATAGTCTTAGAGACTAGGTGCCATCACGACCTCCTACGGAGGGAATTTGGGGTCATGACAATGTAGTGCGCACGGATTATGAATATTGCATATGTAGTTTAAAACTCAAGAGCTTGCAAGCAATAATGGTACACGTGTGAAGTTGATAAGTTACAAGTGATCCAAGGCTACGTATTGATGCCACACGAATCCTAGCATGTTATCTACTGCAACGAGATTAAAGACACCTCGAGATATGAAGGTGATTGAGTACCCACGAGTAGAATCCATTGAATAATAGGAAAACAAGGAGGTAATATTAATTGAATGGGGCATGATGACGTGAAGGTGTATATTAATTAGTCACAAAAATTTATGTTATGATGAGGACATGGAGATAGATTGCACATTCTTACATCTACCATTATGAAAATAGTGTATGTTATGGAAAGTTATATGAAAGTTATACGGGTATGGCCTGAGGCATGCAGTTGTATTTACTAGAAATGTAATTGAGCATGGACTGAAGGGCAAGATGCTAGAAAAAGATTTCTTAAAGTAAAATCGGCACGAAAAGGGATATGCTAAATTTATTGTTGTTGTAAGGACATGAAAGGATGATACTTGGGAACATGAGTTGCAGCTAGAAGTGCCATGATACTGGGTTACGAGAAGGGGCAAAGAAATCCTTGATGAGCATAACCATTTTTCTTCTATTGTAAGGATAGTAGGTACTAGTAAGTGTAATTGCAAAAAGAAATAGAAGTCAAGGCTTCATGAAAATTTGAAATGGTGAATTATGATTTCGAGTTGGGGAAATAAATAACTTGTAGTAGTATATGGGGGTGTGTATAATCATATGGAACGGGGTGCAAATTTATTAAAATCTTCGAGTATCAGTTTCGAGCTTTAGATTTGGTTTTTGCGCCTAAGTGGGGGAGCGTCAGAGCAAGTTAAAGTCACCTTAAGGGTGATGGTTGAAAAAATAAAATGGAGAAATATTTATTCATAAATGAAAGATTAAGGACACATCTTCGATAAGATTCTTGATGAAATAAGTAAAATTATCATACAATGCTGGTATAGGGATCACATGCTTATCACGAGCAATAGTTACAGTGTTCAATATTGGGGTTATTAAAAGGTGTTATATAATAGTCAAATATTTAATGGGCTATTTGAGTAGATTCTTATAACTTTGGAGCATGTGTCATTTGAATTAAATTCAATGCAAGGGCGAAAATAAGGAAGTACTTTGGTCATATATTGGACTTAGTAGAACAAATTAAGGTTATAAATGAGGATAAAGTATATAAACACTTGGCATGAAATGAAGCAAGTAAAAGGTTATATTATGCGTATTCCCAAATACGAAATACTTTTGCAAACCAAAATGATGTGCTCCAGTAAGAAGCACAGAGTCAGAAAATAAAAAGGGACTAAATGGTGCAAGTATTATCCTAATAGCATTGTCACTTGGGAGTTGGAAGCCTATAATCCATGGTAATAATCGTACGGTAAGCATAATAACAAATACAATATGAATCTATGGAAGAGAAATATCACAAAGAACATGGTGGTATCTATGAGTTGGTTAAGGTTAAGAAAATAGAAATATGTACATTGATGTTCGAGAATGGATGATAAACTTGCTCCACAAGGAGGAAGTGAAATGAATATTTGCCTAGTGAACTTGTAAGATATGATGTTATTCAAATTGAGATCTAAAGGAAACTCAAACATTACAAGTACAAATGAAGGTGTAAATCACCCACGTGATGGATGGACCTAAGCAAGACAAATATCTTGTTGGTATTCGGATGGGATAAAAGAAGTATTATAGAAAGAGTTGGCAACTAGAGAATCAAGGGTCCTATGAGGACAAACAATGCTTACAAGTAATTTTATATTAATGAGAAAGTCTTCGAATGGAAGAAATAGAATTTTAATGTATGCAAGAAATGCTCTTTCACGTGCGACATGGTGTATATATAATAGAAAAAGAATACAAATATTCATGATAGTAATATGTGTTGCAATATAGAGTAACCGGTGTTGGAATGAGCGAGGTATAAATGTGCAACTGTTTAAAATAATAAAGAATTATTCGATGCAGTTTTGGTATATGCGCAGCCATGTGAGGCTTAGATATTTAGTTGTTATACGTTGATGACGTATGTGTTGTCGTGCGGGTCCTAAATAGTTTGTTGTTGTACATTGTGCGGTCGTGTGGGGCTTAGACATCATAGTATGTAAAGATATTTGGTTGTTGAACTGTGTTGAAATTGGTGCCCGCGTGGGGGCTTGTTCTGAACAGGTTGAATTATTTGGATGGTCTCAGTTACAGGGGATACTCTGCCGAAATGTTTAAGAATTTAGAGAGTTAGCCAAATTTTGGGGCCTTAAGGAAGTCGAAATTTTGGAATAATATCTAAGATACATATGAAGTCAGGAATGATTAAGAATATAGTTAAGGTAAAAGGATGATAATGATGTTCCTAATAATGACTTGCAAAATATTCGAGGACGAATGTTCTTAAGTGGGGGAGAATGTAACACCTCGGAAAATTTCGAAGAGTTTTAAGACAATTAAGAAGATTGGCGGGGTGCTAATTATATTAATTCGGGTATGAACAAGACTGATAATTTGAATGATATCAATTGATCATGATAATATATGTATGAGGTGTATTAAGAATGGTTTATGGTCTAAAAAGATCCCTAAGGCTAAGTCAAGTTGAAAATTATATGATGGGATAAAGTTTCAAGTGAGTTCGCACAAAACCTAACTTCAAACGAGTATAACTCTCAAGATATGAGGATTTATATGGTTTATAACCTATCAAAAGAAAGGTCTATGTGTCTAGTTTCTAATTCTTCAAACCGTTCATCAATTGGAGATTCCTACAAGACGTTATGACCGTTTTACTAAAAGGTAGCAGAACAGCTATGCGAGTCTTGCGTAGCCTACGCACCATAGTAGCGTAGCCTACACACCATTGCGTAGGCAAATCCAGAAACTTCCAATTGAAGGGGAATGGAAGTCCACCCTGCGTAGCCTTTGTGCGTAGCCTACACAGGAGGCTACGCAGCTTCAAGGATCATTTTAAGGAGCTGAAAACATGGGTTTAGAGAGAGAATGAGTTAGTTCTTCATCTTGGAATGGATTTCTAGAGAGAAGGAGGAGCTCTTACACCATGGATACACTTCAAGGAAAGTATTTTGGTACAAGTATGATTATGTAACATCATTTAGTGATAACACTAACATTATTATGGATCAAATCCATAGGAAATGGGTTGAATCTTCAAGAACACCAAAAAGAGAAAAAGTTAGATTCTTCCACCAAGAGGTAATCCCTTCACTTGAACTTCATATATATATCATATTGGAGTATGGGTAGCATGTTTATAAGTTTTATTTGAAGTTATAATGGGATATTATATGAACCCTAAGGGAGGGTCTTGAAAATGATATTTTGGGCAAAGAAGAAGATGAATAATGGTGAATTGATATAAAAAGAATTGTTTTGAATTCCTAATGATTCCATCAGACTTAATAGCTTAACTGATGAACGAATTGAATAGGGAATCACCATTTGGACAAGATACAACACTAGTTCTTGAAATGGGTGTTCTTGAACATAGGGTTTTGTTGGAGAAGACAATGAATAGTGAGTTAATGATGTGGGGTAATTAACATAGTATTATTAATGACTCCAAATGAGTACTAAATGATACTAATGGAATTGAAATGGCTAATGGATAAGCCTATTGGATAATTTGGGATGGTTGAAGGCTTGTTGCCGAATTGTGAAGCCTAAATGGATATTTATGAATCTTTTCGTATTTATTTTGATGTAGTTGGGATATCTAATGGTAGGCATTGAATTGTAGTATTTTCGGAGCTTGAAGGTTGAGGTAAGTAACTCTTCTAATCTTGGAGCTGAGGGTATGAACCCTGAATATACGTATTATGTGAATTATTTGGAGGTGATGCACATGCTAGGTGACGGGCGTGTGGGCGTGCGCTATAGAAATTGTGACGTAATTAGTTTCATGAAATTTTGTAGTCAAATAATCTTGGCATTTTCTATGTAGTTTTATCTGTTAAAGAAATTGAGCTGAAAATCCTATTAAAAATCATGCTGAGGCTATGTGCCTGTATTATTGAGACCCACAGAGGTCATATTATTATTGAATTATTTGTTTAAATGGAAATTTCATACTCAGTCATGTTCATTCATTTCATATCATCTCTCAGTCTCTGTTGCTATTTATTGATTCATCATATCATCATTTTGGGCTAGTTTCATGATATTGTGAGCCCGAGAGACTGGAGAGATTGATGACTGAGTGAGGTCGAGGGCCTGATTGTGAGGATAATTATGGGATCGAGCTGCACGCCGCCGCAGTCCATATTGGCTTTATATACTTTATTACTATGGGATCGGGATGCACGCTGTAGTAGGCTAGATTGGCTTATTATAGCACGTGAGTTGTCCATGTGGATCCAGATATTGATAATATAGCACGTGAGTTGTCCATGCGGTTCCAAATATTTATACTATAGCACGTGAGTTGTCTGTGCGGTTTATAGCGCTTGGGATGAAGGAGCCCCTCCAGAGTCTGTACACACCCCCAGTGAGCGCAGGTACCTACTGAGTGCGAGTGCCGAGTGCTGAGTGACTGTGAGAAGTGAGTGACTGGGAGGACTGAGTGAAATGATACTCTGAGAGTATGCATATGGTTTTATCACTGAGCTGCATCGCATTGACATGCACACTTGACATACAAGCATAGAGATGCATTTTCCTCATGTTGTACGGATTCACGTCATTCATGACTTCTCACACATACTGGCCTATGGGCAAAATGATGCATTTTTCACTGGCTATCTGGAAAGAAAAATGAAACATCTTATTTATTGTGGAAAGGATTATTTTGGGAAAATTACTGTTTTCAAACTTACTCATGTTTTTGGCAACTTCGGTAAACGATTTGGTTTTTTTTCACTAATGTACTTGAAAGGCAGAACTATTTTCAGAAATAATGATTCAGCTGAGCATTTTATCTTTGGGTTACTTCTTTTATTACATGCTTTATATTGTTATGAATTGTTGTTGCTTATGGGAGTTGGACTCTCACCTTGGTACAAGCTCGTCACTACTTTCAACCTGAGGTTAGGTTTGTTACTTATTGAATACATGGAGTCGGTTGTACTCATACTACACTTCTGCACCTTGCGTGCAGATATTGGATGTTGATGTTGTTGTACTCGACGTGAGCTAGAATTGAAATCGTACACGCGTTCCGGTTGTAGCTGCCTCTTGTTCATGGTAGCCTTAGATTTATAAGAATCTGTTTATGTACATTTCGAACATATAATGTATTTATTTCATACCAGTTTTGTAAATTCTAATCTTAGAAGCTCATGATTTGTACAACTAGTCCTTGGGGAGTGTATTAGAGTCAGTTATATATTAATGGAATCGGATAGTTATTAATTGTCTTACCTGACGGGTTGGGTTATGTCACGACCCAAAATCCAACTAGTCGTGATGGCACCTAACCCAACATGTTAGGTAAGCCAACTATTCACTATCCAATTCCAATGTAATTTAACAAGACAATTATTAAAGAAAATATATGAAATCGTTATATTTTTCCAAGAACTGGTAGCACAAATCATGAGCTTCTAAGAATAGAATTTACAAAGCGGAAATGAAATAAATACATAGTCTGTTTGAATAGTACATAAACAGAGCTTTTATAAATCTAAGGCTACCATGAACAAAAGGCAGTTACAACAGGAACGCAGGTACATCTTCAAATCCCGCAACCATCTAGCACAGCAACAACAACAGCCAACATCTGCACGCAATATGCAGAAGTGTAATATCAGTACAACTGACCCTATGTACTGAGTAAGTAACAAACCTTGTCTTAGGTTGAAAGTAGTGATGAGCTTCTACCAAGGTCGGGTCCAAACCAATAGTCCACAACAGTCCATAACAACGTAAAACAAATAATACCAAAAGTAACTCAGAGATAAAATGCTCAGCTAAATCATGATTTCAAAATTAGTTCTTCCTTTCAAGTACATCAGTGAAAAAACCAAATCGTTTACCAAAGTTGCCGAAAATATGAATAAGTTTGAAATCAATAAGTTTTCCCAAAACTCCTTTCAATAATAAATGAATGTTTCATTTTCCTTCCAGATAACCCATGTAAAAACAAATGCATCACTATACCCATCTGTCAAAATGTGTGAGAAATCATGAATGATGTGATGCTGTACAGCATGAGGAAATACATCTCTATGCATGTATGTCATGTGTGCATGCCAATGTGATGCAACTCAGTGATAAAATAAAAAATAACCCATCGGGGCAGACCTCACAATCACTCGTATACAACCCCTCGGGCTTACCTCACAATCACTCGTAAACAACCCCTCGGGCTTACCTCACAATCACTCGTAAACAGCCCCTTGGGCATACCTCACCATCTCCCATGCCTCCCAGTCACTCAACACTCGGTGCTCGGTACTCGGCACTCAGTAGGTACCTACACTCATTGGAGGTGTGTACAGACTCTGGAGGGGCTCCTACAACCCAAGCGTTATAATCTACACGGACAACTCACTTGCTATAATATCATATCAGAATCCGCACAGACAACTCACGTGCCATAATAAGCCAATAAGGCCTGCTGCAGGCGGGCAGCCCCGATCCATATAATAGTAATAATATATATAAAGCCAACATGGCCTGCTGCGGTATGCAGCCCGATCCCAAATATATCCTCACAATTAGGCCCTCGGCCTCCCTCAGTCATCAATCTCTCCAGTCTCTCTCTCTCATGGGCTCACAATGTCATGAGAATAGCCCAAAAATGATGATATGATGTATCAATGAATAACAACAGAGACTGAAATATGATATGTAATGAAATGAGTATGACTGGTATAAATTTTCAATTTAAAACAAATAATTCAAAACAGTATGACCTCTGTGGGTCCCAAACTACTAGCACATAGCCTCAATATAATTTTTAATATGCTTTTCAGCTCAATTTCTTTAACACATAAAACCGCATGGAGAATGCCTAGATTATTTAACTATAAAATTTCACAGAAACAATTATGTCACAATTTCTATAGTGCACACCCACACGCCCGTCACCTAGCAAGTGCGTCACCTCCCAACAATTCATATAATACATATATTCAGGGTTCATACCCTCAGCTCCAAGATTAGAAGAGTTACTTACTTCGAACAAGTCAAATCCAATGTCTAGCAAGCTAAACAATGCTCCAGAAATTACATTATGCGTGTATCAACTTCCGAACGGCTCGAATCTAGTCACAATTAATTTGATTCAGTCCACACAATTTATAGGAATTAATTCCATAATAAAATACTAATACTTTTCCACAAAATCTGAAATTACGCCCCAAAAATCACTTGTGGGGCCCACGTCTCCAAATGTGACGAAACTCACAAAACACGACAACTGATCCAATTACAAGTTCAACCATACTAATTTCACTCAATTCCGACTCCGAATCGGTCTTCAAACTCGAAATATTTGTTTTGTGACATTATAGAAATTTCCTTCTATTTCTCTTGAAGATTCAATAATCTTACACTAAAAATGAAGATTAATTCATGAAATATAACCAAAAGGGAGTCAAGAACACTTACCCCAAGTTGTGTGAAAAACTTCCTCTCCAAAATAGCCCAAACCAATCCAAAAATGGGTGAAAATTACGAAACCCCAAATTTAAGCTTCTGCCCTAACGATTTCCGCATCTGCGGACAAGGGGTCGCACCTGCGACCCTCGCTTCTGCGGACAAATGGGCGCATTTGCGAGCCATGCCGCTTCTGTGGAGATCCTAGCGCGGATGCGACTCCGCACCCGCAGATAAAAATTCCGCACATGCGTTGCCCGGCTTCCTCACCCTTTTCTGCTTCTGCGCCAACCCTTCGCAGATGCGGCCTCGCAGATGTGAAAAATTCCTCGCACCTGCAAGCACTGTCCAGTTCCACACTTGGCTGCTTCTGCGACTGATTTTGCGCACATGCGGCTTCGCACCTGCGATCAAAAACTTCACGGGTACGATCACACCAGTAGGCAGCAGTTCCAGCATTTCCTTAAGTCCAAATTTGATTCGTTAACCGTCTGAAACTTACCCGAGCCACTCACGACCCCGTCCGAACATACCAATAAGTCCCATAACATAACACGGACCTACTCGAGGCCTCAAATCACACCTAACAACATCGAAACGACGAATTACACCTCAATTCAAAATCAACAAACTTTGAACTTTCAAATTCTACATCTTGTGCCGAAACACATCAAATCAATCCGGAATGACTTTAAATTTTGCACATAAGTCACATTTCACATTACGGACCTATTCCAATTTCTAGAATCAGATTCCGACCCCGATATCAAAAATTCAAATGCCCAGTCAAACTTCCCGAAAATTTAACTTTCGGCAATTCAAGCCAAATTCCACTACGGACCTCCAAATAATTTTTCGGATACGCTCCTAAGCCCAAAATCACCATACGGAGCTATTGAAATCATCAAAACTCAATTTCGGGGTCGTTTACATATAAATCGATATCCGGTCACTATTTTAACTTAAGCTTTAAACCTTGGAACTAAGTGTTCCAATTCATTCCAAAGTTGCCGAAAATATGAATAAGTTTGAAAATAATAATTTTTCCCAAAAATCCTTTCAATAATAAATGAGATGTTTCATTTTCCTTCCAGATAACCCGTGTAAAAACAAATGCATCACTATGCCCATCTGTCAAAATGTGTGAGAAATCATGAATGATGTGATGTTGTACAACATGAGAAAAATACATCTTTATGCATGTATGTGATGCGTGCATGCCAATGCGATGCAACTCAGTGATAAAATCATAAACAGCCCCTCGGGCAGACCTCACAATCACTCGTGTACAGCCCATCGGGCTTACCTCACAATCACTCATAAACAGCCCCTCGGGCTTACCTCACGTCACTCATAAACAGCCCCTCGGGCATACCTCACCATCTCTCATGCCTCCCAGTCACTCGGAACTCGGCACTCGCACTCAGTAGGTACATGCGCTCATTGGGGGTGTGTACAGACTCCGGAGGAGCTCCTACAGCCCAAGTGTTATAATCTGCACGGACAACTCACGTGCTATAATATCATATCAGAATCCGCACGGACAACTCACGTGCCATAATAAGCCAATAAGGCCTGTTGCAGGCAGGCAGCCCTGATCCATATAATAGTAATTATATATATATATATATATATATATATATATATATATATATATATATATATATATATATATATATATATATATATATATATATATATAAAGCCAACATGGCCTACTGCGGCGTGCAGCCCGATCCCAAAAATATCCTCACAATCAGGCCCTCGGCATCCCTCAGTCATCAATCTCTCTAGCCTCTCTCTCATGGGCTCACAATGTCATGAGAATAGCCCAAAAATGATGATATGATGTATCAATGAATAACAACAGAGACTGAGATATGATATGTAATAAAATGAGTATGACTAAGTATAAATTATCAATTTAAAACAAATAATTCACAATAGTATGACCTCTGGGAGTCCCAAAATACTAGCACACAGCCTCAACATAATTTTTAATATGCTTTTCAGCTCAATTTCTTTAACACATAAAACCGCATGGAGAATGCCTAGATTATTTAACTATAAAATTCCACAGAAACAATTATGTCACAATTTCTATAGTGCACACCCACACGCCCGTCGCCTAGCATGTGCGTCACCTCCCAACAATTCATATAATACATATATTCAGGGTTCATACCCTCAGCTCCAAGATTAGAAGAGTTACTTACCTCGAACAAGGCAAATCCAATGTCTAGCAAGCTAAACAATGCTCCAGAAATTACATTCTGCGCGTATCAACTTCCGAACGGCTCGAATCTAGTCACAATTAATTTGATTCAGTCCACACAATTTATAGGAATTAATTCCATAATAAAATACTAATACTTTTCCACAAAATCTGAAATTACGCCCCAAAAATTACCTGTGGGGCCCACGTCTCCAAATCCGACGAAACTCACAAAACACGACAACTGATCCAATTACAAGTTCAACCATACTAATTTCACTCAATTCCGACTCCGAATCGGTCTTCAAACTCGAAATATTTGTTTTGTGACATTATAGAAATTTCCTTCTATTTCTCTTGAAGATTCAATAATCTTACACTAAAAATGAAGATTAATTCATGAAATATAACCAAAAGGGAGTCAAGAACACTTACCCCAAGTTGTGTGAAAAACTTCCTCTCCAAAATAGCCCAAACCAATCCGAAAATGGGTGAAAATTACGAAACCCCAAATTTAAGCTTCTGCCCTAACGATTTCCGCATCTGCGGACAAGGGGTCGCACCTGCGACCCTCGCTTCTGCGGACAAATGGGCGCATTTGCGAGCCATGCCGCTTCTGTGGAGATCCTAGCGCGGATGCGACTCCGCACCCGCAGATAAAAATTCCGCACATGCGTTGCCCGGCTTCCTCACCCTTTTCTGCTTCTGCGCCAACCCTTCGCAGAGGCGGCCTCGCAGATGTGAAAAATTCCTCGCACCTGCAAGCACTATCCAGTTCCACACTTGGCCGCTTCTGCGACTGATTTTGCGCACATGCGGCTTCGCACCTGCGATCAAAAACTTCAGAGGTGCGATCACACCAGTAGGCAGCAGTTCCAGCATTTCCTTAAGTCCAAATTTGATTCGTTAAGCGTCTGAAACTTACCCGAGCCACTCACGACCCCGTCCGAACATACCAATAAGTCCCATAACATAACACGGACCTACTCGAGGCCTCAAATCACACCTAACAACATCGAAACGATGAATTACACCTCAATTCAAAATCAACAAACTTTGAACTTTCAAATTCTACATCTTGTGCCGAAACACATCAAATCAATCCGGAATGACTTCAAATTTTGCACACAAGTCACATTTCACATTACGGACCTATTCCAATTTCTAGAATCAGATTCCAACCCCGATATCAAAAATTCAAATGCCCAGTCAAACTTCCCGAAAATTTAACTTTCGGCAATTCAAGCTAAATTCCACTACGGACCTCCAAATAATTTTTCGGATACGCTCCTAAGCCCAAAATCACCATACGGAGCTATTGAAATCATCAAAACTCAATTTCAGGGTCGTTTACATATAAATCGATATTCGGTCACTATTTTAACTTAAGCTTTAAACCTTGGAACTAAGTGTTCCAATTCATTCCAAAGTTGCCGAAAATATGAATAAGTTTGAAAATAATAATTTTCCCCAAAAATCCTTTCAATAATAAATGAGATGTTTCATTTTCCTTCCAGATAACCCGTGTAAAAACAAATGCATCACTATGCCCATCTGTCAAAATGTGTGAGAAATCATGAATGATGTGATGTTGTACAACATGAGAAAAATACATCTTTATGCATGTATGTGATGCGTGCATGCCAATGCGATGCAACTCAGTGATAAAATCATAAACAGCCCCTAGGGCAGACCTCACAATCACTCGTGTACAGCCCATCGGGCTTACCTCACAATCACTCATAAACAGCCCCTCGGGCTTACCTCATGTCACTCATAAACAGCCCCTCTGGCATACCTCACCATCTCTCATGCCTCCCAGTCACTCGGAACTCGGCACTCGCACTCAGTAGGTACATGTGCTCATTTGGGGTGTGTACAGACTCCGGAGGGGATCCTACAGCCCAAGTGCTATAATCTGCACGGACAAATCACGTGCTATAATATCATATCAGAATCCGCATGGACAACTCACGTGCCATAATAAGCCAATAAGGCCTGTTGCAGGCGGGCAGCCCCGATCCATATAATAGTAATAATATATATAAAGCCAACACATGCAATAGTATAATATATATAAAGCCAACATGGCCTACTGCGGCGTGCAGCCCGATCCCAAAAATATCCTCACAATCAGGCCCTCGGCATCCCTCAGTCATCAATCTCTCTAGCCTCTCTCTCATGGGCTCACAATGTCATGAGAATAGCCCAAAAATGATGATATGATGTATCAACGAATAACAACAGAGACTGAGATATGATATGTAATAAAATGAGTATGACTGAGTATAAATTATATATTTAAAACAAATAATTCACAATAGTATGACCTCTGGGAGTCCCAAAATACTAGCACACAGCCTCAACATAATTTTTAATATGCTTTTCAGCTCAATTTCTTTAACACATAAACCGCATGGAGAATGCCTAGATTATTTAACTATAAAATTCCACAGAAACAATTATGTCACAATTTCTATAGTGCACACCCACACGCCCGTCACCTAGCATGTGCGTCACCTCCCAACAATTCATATAATACATATATTCAGGGTTCATACCCTCAGCTCCAAGATTAGAAGAGTTACTTACCTCGAACAAGTCAAATCCAATGTCTAGCAAGCTAAACAATGCTCCAGAAATTACATTCTGTGCGTATCAACTTCCGAACGGCTCGAATCTAGTCACAATTAATTTGATTCAGTCCACACAATTTATAGTAATTAATTTCATAATAAAATACTAATACTTTTCCACAAAATCTGAAATTACGCCCCAAAAATACCTGTGGGGCCCACGTCTCCAAATCCGACGAAACTCACAAAACACGACAACTGATCCAATTACAAGTTCAACCATACTAATTTCACTCAATTCCGACTCTGAATCGGTCTTCAAACTCGAAATATTCGTTTTGTGACATTATAGAAATTTCCTTCTATTTCTCTTGAAGATTCAATAATCTTACACTAAAAATGAAGATTAATTCATGAATTATAACCACAAGGGAGTCAAGAACACTTACCCCAAGTTGTGTGAAAAACTTCCTCTCCAAAATAGCCCAAACCGAGCTCCAAAATCCAAAAATGGGTGAAAATTACGAAACCCCAAATTTAAGCTTCTGCCCTAACGATTTCCGCATCTGCGGACAAGGGGTCGCACCTGCGACCCTCGCTTCTACGGACAAATGGGCGCATTTGCGAGCCATGCCGCTTCTATGGAGATCCTAGCGCGGATGCGACTCCGCACCCGCAGATAAAAATTCCGCACATGCGTTGCCCGGCTTCCTCACCCTTTTCTGCTTCTGCGCCAACCCTTCGCAGATGCGGCCTCGCAGATGTGAAAAATTCCTCGCACCTGCAAGCCCTGTCCAGTTCCACACTTGGCCGCTTCTGCGACTGATTTTGCACACATGCGGCTTCGCACCTACGATCAAAAACTTCGCAGGTGCGATCACACCAGTAGGCAGCAGTTCCAGCATTTCCTTAAGTCCAAATTTGATTCGTTAACCGTCTGAAACTTACCCGAGCCACTCAGGACCCCGTCCGAACATACCAATTAGTCCCATAACATAACACGGACCTACTCGAGGCCTCAAATCACACCTAACAACATCAAAACGATGAATTACACCTCAATTCAAAATCAACAAACATTGAACTTTCAAATTCTACATCTTGTGCCGAAACACATCAAATCAATCCGGAATGACTTCAAATTTTGCACACAAGTCACATTTTACATTACGGACCTATTCCAATTTCTAGAATCAGATTCCGACCCCGATATCAAAAATTCAATGCCCGGTCAAACTTCTCGAAAATGTAACTTTCGGCAATTCAAGCCAAATTCCACTACGGACCTTCAAATAATTTTTCGGATACGCTCCTAAGCCCAAAATCACCATACGGAGCTATTGAAATCATCAAAACTCAATTTCGGGGTCGTTTACATATAAGTCGATATCCGGTCACTATTTTAACTTAAGCTTTAAACCTTGGAACTAAGTGTTCCAATTCATTCCAAAGTTGCCGAAAATATGAATAAGTTTGAAAATAATAATTTTTCCCAAAAATCCTTTCACTAATAAATGAGATGTTTCATTTTCCTTCCAGATAACCCGTGTAAAAACAAATGCATCACTATGCCCATCTGTCAAAATGTGTGAGAAATCATGAATGATGTGATGTTGTACAACATGAGAAAAATACATCTTTATGCATGTATGTGATGCGTGCATGCCAATGCGATGCAACTCAGTGATAAAATCATAAACAGCCCCTCGGGCAGACCTCACAATCACTCGTGTACAGCCCATCGGGCTTACCTTACAATCACTCATAAACAGCCCCTCGGGCTTACCTCACGTCACTCATAAACAGCCCCTCGGGCATACCTCACCATCTCTCATGCCTCCCAGTCACTCTGAACTCGACACTCGTACTCAGTAGGTACATGCGCTCATTGGGGGTGTGTACAGACTCCGGAGGAGCTCCTACAGCCCAAGTGTTATAATCTGCACGGACAACTCACGTGCTATAATATCATATCAGAATCTGCATGGACAACTCACGTGCCATAATAAGCCAATAAGGCCTGCTGTAGGAGGGCAGCCCCGATCCATATAATAGTAATAATATGGGCAACCCCGATCCATATAATAGTAATAATATATAAAGCCAACATGGCATGCTGCGGCGTGCAGCCCGATCCCAAAAATATCCTCACAATCAGGCCCTCGGCATCCCTCAGTCATCAATCTCTCTAGCCTCTCTCTCATGGGCTCACAATGTCATGAGAATAGCCCAAAAATGATGATATGATGTATCAACGAATAACAACAGAGACTGAGATATGATATGTAATAAAATGAGTATGACTGAGTATAAATTATCAATTTAAAACAAATAATTCACAATAGTATGACCTCTGTGAGTCCCAAAATACTAGCACACAGCCACAACATAATTTTTAATATGCTTTTCAGCTCAATTTCTTTAACACATAAACCGCATGGAGAATGCCTAGATTATTTAACTATAAAATTCCGCAGAAACAATTATGTCACAATTTCTATAGTGCACACCCACACGCCCGTCACCTAGCATGTGCGTCACCTCCCAACAATTCATAAAATACATATATTCAGGGTTTATACCCTCAGCTCCAAGATTAGAAGAGTTACTTACCTCGAACAAGTCAAATCCAACGTCTAGCAAGCTAAACAATGCTCCAGAAATTACATTCTGCGCGTATCAACTTCCGAACGGCTCGAATCTAGTCACAATTAATTTGATTCAGTCCACACAATTTATAGGAATTAATTCCATATAAAAATACTAATACTTTTCAACAAAATCTGAAATTACGCCCCAAAAATCACCTGTGGGGACCACGTCTCCAAATCCGACGAAACTCACAAACACGACAACTGATCCAATTACAAGTTCAACCATACTAATTTCACTCAATTTCGACTCCGAATCTATCTTCAAACTCGAAAAATTCATTTTGTGACATTATAGAAATTTCCTTCTATTTCTCTTGAAGATTCAATAATCTTACACTAAAAATGAAGATTAATTCATGAAATATAACCAGAAGGGAGTCAAGAACACTTACCCCAAGTTGTGTGAAAAACTTCCTCTCCAAAATAGCCCAAACCGAGCTCCAAAATCCAAAAATGGGTGAAAATTACGAAACCCCAAATTTAAGCTTCTGCCCTAACGATTTCCGCATCTGCGGACAAGGGGTCGCACCTGCGACCCTCGCTTCTGCGGACAAATGGGCGCATTTGCGAGCCATGCCGCTTCTGTGGATATCCTAGCGCGGATGCGACTCCGCACCCGCAGATAAAAATTCCGCACATGCGTTGCCCGGCTTCCTCACCCTTTTCTGCTTCTGCGCCAACCCTTCGCAGATGCGGCCTCGCAGATGTGAAAAATTCCTCGCACCTGCAAGCCCTGTCCAGTTCCACACTTGGCTGCTTCTGCGACTGATTTTGCGCACATGCGGCTTCGCACCTGCGATCAAATACTTCGCAGGTGCGATCACACCAGTAGGCAGCAGTTCCAGCATTTCCTTAAGTCCAAATTTGATTCGTTAACCGTCTGAAACTTACCCGAGCCACTCACGACCCCGTCCGAACATACCAATAAGTCCCATAACATAACACGGACCTACTCGAGGCCTCAAATCACACCTAACAACATCGAAACGACGAATTACACCTCAATTCAAAATCAACAAACTTTGAACTTTCAAATTCTACATCTTGTGCCGAAACATATCAAATCAATCCGGAATGACTTCAAATTTTGCACACAAGTGACATTTCACATTACGGGCCTATTCCAATTTCTAGAATCAGATTCCGACCCCGATATCAAAAATTCAAATGCCCGGTCAAACTTCCCGAAAATTTAACTTTCGGCAATTCAAGCCAAATTCCACTACGGACGTCCAAATAAATTTTCGGATACGCTCCTAAGCCCAAAATCACCATACAGAGCTATTGAAATCATCAAAACTCAATTTCGTGGTCGTTTACATATAAGTCGACATCCGGTCACTATTTTAACTTAAGCTTTAAACCTTGGAACTGAGTGTTCCAATTCATTCCAAAGTTGCCGAAAATATGAATAAGTTTGAAAATAATAATTTTTCCCAAAAATCCTTTCAATAATAAATCAGATGTTTCATTTTCCTTCCAGATAACCCGTGTAAAAACAAATGCATCACTATGCCCATCTGTCAAAATGTGTGAGAAATCATGAATGATGTGATGTTGTACAACATGAGAAAAATACATCTTTATGCATGTATGTGATGCGTGCATGCCAATGCGATGCAACTCAGTGATAAAATCATAAACAGCCCCTCGGGCAGACCTCACAATCACTCGTGTACAGCCCATCGGGCTTACCTCACAATCACTCATAAACAGCCCCTCGGGCTTACCTCATGTCACTCATAAACAGCCCCTCGGGCATACCTCACCATCTCTCATGCCTCCCAGTCACTCGGAACTCGGCACTCGCACTCAGTAGGTACATGCGCTCACTGGGGTGTGTACAGACTCCGGAGGGGCTCCTACAGCCCAAGTGCTATAATCTGCACGGACAACTCACGTGCTATAATATCATATCCGAATCCGCATGGACAACTCACGTGCCATAATAAGCCAATAAGGCATGCTGCAGGCGGGCAGCCCCGATCCATATAATAGTAATAATATATATAAAGCCAACATGGCCTGCTGCGACGTGCAGCCCGATCCCAAAAATATCCTCACAATCAGGCCCTCGGCATCCCTCAGTCATCAATCTCTCTAGCCTCTCTCTCATGGGCTCACAATGTCATGAGAATAGCCCAAAAATGATGATATGATGTATCAATGAATAACAACAGAGACTAAGATATGATATGTAATAAAATGAGTATGACTGAGTATAAATTATCAATTTAAAACAAATAATTCACAATAGTATGACCTCTGTGGGTCCCAAAATACTGGCACACAGTCTCAACATAATGTTTAATATGCTTTTCAGGTCAATTTCTTTAACACATAAAATCGCATGGAGAATGCCTAGATTATTTAACTATAAAATTCCACAGAAACAATTATGTCACAATTTCTATAGTGCACACCCACACGCTCGTCACCTAGCATGTGCGTCACCTCCCAACAATTCATATAATACATATATTCAGGGTTCATACCCTCAGCTCCAAGATTAGAAGAGTTACTTACCTTGAACAAGTCAAATCCAATGTCTAGCAAGCTAAACAATGCTCCAGAAATTACATTCTGCGCGTATCAACTTCCGAACGGCTCGAATGTAGTCACAATTAATTTGATTCAGTCCACACAATTTATAGGAATTAATTCCATAATAAAATACTAATACTTTTTCACAAAATCTGAAATTATGCCCCAAAAATTACCTGTGGGGCCCACGTCTCCCAATCTAACGAAACTCACAAAACACGACAACTGATCCAATTACAAGTTCAACCATACTAATTTCACTCAATTCCGACTCCGAATCGGTCTTCAAACTCGAAATATTCGTTTTGTGACATTATAGAAATTTCCTTCTATTTCTCTTGAAGATTCAATAATCTTACACTAAAAATGAAGATTAATTCATGAAATATAACCACAAGGGAGTCAAGAACACTTACCCCAAGTTGTGTGAAAAACTTCCTCTCCAAAATAGCCCAAACCGTGCTGCAAAATCCGAAAATGGGTGAAAATTACGAAACCCCAAATTTAAGCTTCTGCCCTAACGATTTCCGCATCTGCGGACAAGGGGTCGCACCTACGACCCTCGCTTCTGCGGACAAATGGGCGCATTTGCGAGCCATGCCTCTTCTGTGAAGATCCTAGCGCAGATGCGACTCCGCACCCGCAGATAAAAATTCCGCACATGCGTTGCCCGGCTTCCTCACCCTTTTCTGCTTCTGCACCAACCCTTCGCAGATGCGGCCTCGTAGATGTGAAAAATTCCTCGCACCTGCAAGCACTGTCCAGTTCCACACTTGGCCGCTTCTGCGACTGATTTTGCGCACATGCGGCTTCGCACCTGCGATCAAAAACTTCGCAGGTGCGATCACACCAGTAGGGAGCAGTTCCAACATTTCCTTAAGTCTAAATTTAATTCGTTAACCGTCTGAAACTTACCCGAGCCACTCAGGACCCCGTCCGAACATACCAATAAGTCCCATAATATAATACGGACCTACTCGAGGCCTCAAATCACACCTAACAACATCGAAACGACGAATTACACCTCAATTCAAAATCAACAAACTTTGAACTTTCAAATTCTACATCTTGTGCCGAAACACATCAAATCAATCCGGAATGACTTCAAATTTTGCACACAAGTCATATTTCACATTACAGACCTATTCCAATTTCTAGAATCAGATTCCGACCCCGATATCAAAAATTCAATTGCCCGGTTAAACTTCCCGAAAATTTAACTTTCGGCAATTCAAGCCAAATTCCACTACGGACCTCCAAATAATTTTTCGGATACGCTCCTAAGCCCAAAATCACCATACGGAGCTATTGAAGTCATCAAAACTCAATTTCGGGGTCGTTTACATATAAGTCGACATCCGGTCACTATTTTAACTTAAGCTTTAAACCTTGGAACTAAGTGTTCCAATTCATTCCAAAGTTGCCGAAAATATGAATAAGTTTGAAAATAATAATTTTTCCCAAAAATCCTTTCAATAATAAATGAGATGTTTCATTTTCCTTCCAGATAACCCGTGTAAAAACAAATGCATCACTATGTCCATCTGTCAAAATGTGTGAGAAATCATGAATGATGTGATGTTGTACAACATGAGAAAAATACATCTTTATGCATATATGTGATGCGTGCATGCCAATGCGATGCAACTCAGTGATAAAATCATAAACAGCCCCTCGGGCAGACCTCACAATCACTCGTGTAGAGCCCATCGGGCTTACCTCACAATCACTCATAAACAACCCCTCGGGCTTACCTCACGTCACTCATAAACAGCCCCTCGGGCATACCTCACCATCTCTCATGCCTCCCAGTCACTCGGAACTCGGCACTCGCACTCAGTAGGTACATGCGCTCATTGGGGGTGTGTACAGACTCCGGAGGAGCTCCTACAGCCCAAGTGCTATAATCTGCACGGACAACTCACGTGCTATAATATCATATCCGAATCCGCATGGACAACTCACGTGCCATAATAAGCCAATAAGGCATGCTGCAGGCGGGCAGCCCCGATCCATAGAACTACGAATCGTACAACAAAACGAATGAAATTTTCAATAAAACTTAAAAACATGCATGTAACGACCCGGTCGATCGTTTTGAGTCTATTAGCGCCGACCCCCTATTTATTGCCTTCTTTGTGTTATACTATGGTTACGTGACTTGTCGGGAGGTTTGGTTTTTGGTTTTTGGTTTCGGGTTGAAATGAGACACATAGTCCCTAAACTGGAAGTTTAAGTCGTAGGAGTTGACCGTAGTTTGACTTGTGTGGAGATGACCCCGAAATAGAGTTTTGACAGTTTCAATAGCTCCGTAGGGTAATTTGAGGTCTCGACTAAGTTCGTATCGTGTTTTAGGACATGTGGGTATAATTGGTTGAGGTCCCGGGGGCCTCGGGGGTGATTTGGATTGATATCGGAACCAAATTTGGATTTGTACAAATGTTGAAGCTTCCAGTTCTGGTGTCATCGCACCTGCGGAGGGATTGGCCATAAGTGCGGACTCACATGTGCGAGCAGTGGAACACAGAGGTGGAGAAGGCAGCCCAGTCCAGGGCTCGCAGGTGCGGAAAAGGTTCCGCATAAGCGGCATTACTTCTGCGATAAGGAGATGCGCAGGAGCGACTGTGGTCGCAGGTGCGGCACACTTTGTCGCAGGCGCGCACGCGCAGGTGCAGCCCTTGGCTCGCAGGAGAGGACTCTGTGGACTTAAGTGAAATCCGCACGTGCGATAATTTTTCTGTGGGTGCGAAGCCGCAGATGCGACAGTAAGGTCACAGGTGCGACATAACTGGGCAGAAAAGAGGATTTTTCGAGGGTTTGCTTCATTTTCATTTTTAGGACTTTGAGAGCTCAGATTGAGGTGAGATTTTGAGAGATTTTCAGAGGAAGCATTTTGGTAAGGATTATTGACTCGTTTTTGATTAATTTCCATGAATCCACTGTTAATTACATATTTTAATTATGATTTTAGAGTTTAAAATTGGAAAAATAGTGTAGAAGTTCCTAGACCAATTTTGGGTTTTGAAGGCTAAATGAGGCCGGATTTGGATAATTCTTGTATGGTTGGACTCGATATCGAATGGGTGTTCGGATTTTATAATTTTGGTTGGGTTCCGAGACGCGGGCCCGGGTTGACATTTTGGGGCGATTTTTTAATTCTTTGCTAAAATCATTGTCTCATTATTTAAACTAGTTTCCTATAGTTATATTCATAGTATGAAATTATTTTGGCTAGATTCGAGCCGTTCAGAGTTGAAAAATCGAGGGAAAGGCCTTCTAATTGATTGATTGAGCATGGTCTGAGGTAAGCAACTTGTCTAACCTAGTGTGGGAAAATTCCTCTTAGGATTTGGTATTGTGGTGATAATTTGTGATATGTGAAGGTCGTGTACGCGAGGTGATGAGTGCGTACACATGTTAAATGTTAAAATTCCGATTTTTGCTATGTAGTTTTCTTTTCATGCCTTAATTGAGTTACTTTAGCACGTTATAGCCATCATGTTTAGCTTAATTTCACATGTCTACTTGTCTTATCCCCTATTTGCAACTTGTATCACAAGTTTAGTTGAATTACTTGCTTTTCTTGATTTCTGCATTCATTACTTAACTGTGGTAATTCTTTACTTGAAATTGCTATCCTTGAAAAATCATTTTTTTTTAGTTGTTGTATTTTGGCTTTCGTATTATTGTTGAGGTGATTGTTTGCACAAGGTTTTTGTCATGCTGTTGTTATTGTTGCACGAGATTTCTGTCGTGCGGTTGTTATTATTTGCACAAAGTTTCTGTCGTGAGGCTGTTATTGTTACACGAGATTCCTGCCGTGCCCTTGTGATTATTGATACAATGCAGTGGTATAAGGTCTGGGTGTTAAAATGCATACGGTGAGATAAGGTGGCCTTGATATGCGTGGCTAGTAGGGGAACTGCTAGAAGCCATGCGGTGTGATAAGGTGGCTAAAATGCTGGATGCTATTTCAGAAAAATAATTTTCAAAAACCAAATATAAAGGCTCCCGCGGTGATATAAGGAAAGACTGTGATTTGTTTTTATGATTTGGGACTGCGAGGCGGTACCTCGGGAGTGCCCATGTTGATATTCTTTATTTGCTATATTTTTTTTCTTGTTTTCTTGTCACGACCCAAAATCCAACTAGTCGTGATGGCACCTAACACAACCCACTAGGTAAGCCAGTTAACCACTAACCAATTCCAATAACAATCAATAAAGTAATTAAGTAAAGAAATTATCTAAATCTGACGCATTCCCCAAGAACTGGTAGTACAATTCATGAGCTTCTAAGAATAGAATTTACAAAGCTGAAATGAAATAAATACATTGTCTGTTTGAAAAGTACATAAACAGAGTTTTACAGATCTAAAGCTACCACGAACAAGAGGCAGCTACAACTGGGATGCAGATACATCTTCAATCCAGCTCCCATCGATCACAGCAGCATCAACAACCAACATTTGCACACAAGGTGTAGAAGTGTAGTATGAGTACAACCGACCCTATGTACTCAATAAGTAACAAACTTAACCTTAGGTTGAAAGTAGTGACGAGATTGTACCAAGGTCGGGTTCACACCAATAGCCAACAACACTCCATAACAACTTAAAGCAAATAATACAAGAAGTAACTCAGAGATAAAAATGCTCAGCAAAATCATGATTTTTGAAAATGATTCTGCCTTTCAAGTACATCAGTGAAAACCCAAATCGTTTAGCGAAGTTGCCAAAAATATGAATAAGTTTGAAAATAATAATTTTTTCCAAAATACTTTCAATAATAAACAAGATGTTTCATTTTCTTTCCAGATAATAAGTGTGAAATACCTTTCTATGCCCACATATCAATGTGTGTAAAAACATCGTGGATGACGTGATACCATATAGCATGAGGAAAAATGCATCTATATACATGTATGTCTTGTGTGCATGCCAATGCCATGTATCTCAGAGATGAATCAAGTACTCACACCCTCAGAGTAATCAATCTCACTGTCTCACGCTTTCCACACATCATGCTCAACCACTCGGTACTGTATATGGCCCATACGGCCCAGGAAAGATCCATCCCGGAATATATACATCACTGATCATCAGTCACTCAGTACCGAGGAAGGCCAATCCGGCCCCATGGAGAAGATCTATTTCCAGGTATATAAATGCTTCGGACAAGATCCATGTCCAGGGAAGATCCATCCCTCAATATAATCAACCACGCTCACTGGGGGTGTACAGACTCCGGAGGGGCTCTTACAGCCCAAGTGCTATAATCCGCATGGACAACTCGCGTGCTATAATATCAATATCTGTATCTGCACGGACAACTCACATGTTGCACGGACAACTCACGTGCTATAATATCAATATCTAGATCTGCACGCACAACTCACATGCTGCACGGACACCTCACATGCTATAGTATCAATATCCTCACAAATAGGCCTCCGGTCTCACTCAGTCATCAATCTCTCCAGACTCACTCTCGGGCTCACAATGTCATAAAACTAGCCCGACAACACTGATATGATGTATCAATAAATAACAACTGAGGCTGAGATATGATATCATTGTATGAATATGACTGAGTACAAAATATCAATGAAATCAGTAAAATGACAGCAAGAAACGACCACTATGGGTCTTAACAGTATCGGCGTAAAGCCTAAACATGATATCTAGCATGATTGACAGCTCATTTACTTTATCGCATGGTGAAAACACAGATATTAACAAAATATGACTACTATATAGTGCCATGAAAACAACAGAGTCCCAAATCACTTGGTGCATGCCCACACGCCCGTCACCTAGCATGTGCGTCACCTCAATATCAATCACACAACACGTATTTCGGGTATTCATACCTTCAGTACTATGTTTAGAAGAGTTATTTACTTGAACAAACCAATACCAATGCCAAGCAAGACAAGCGGTGCTCCAAAGATGCCATCCCGCGTGTTCCGACCTCCGAACGACTCGAAACTAACCAAAAACAAATCAAGTACATCAAACAAAGCTAAAGGAACCAATCCCGATTGAAAAAGATCAAATCTTAAATCAAAATCCCAAAATTGACCAAAAGCCCAACCCGGGCCCGCACCTCGGAACCCGATAAAATTTTCAAAATTCAACAACCCATTCAATTACGAGTCCAACCATACTAGTTTCACTCAAATCCAACTCCAATTCAATGTTCAAAACTCAAAAATGCATATTAGGAAACTTTAGGCCAAACCCCCCAATTTCTCTTTAAAATTCATAATCCAATTACCAAAAATGAAGATAGATTAATGAAATATAACCAAAACCGAGTAGAGCACACGTACCCAATTCTTGTGATGAAATTTGTTCCAAATATCGCCTCAATCAGAGTCTCACATCTCAAAATATGATAAAAGAACCAAAAACCTCAATTTTTATAGCCTCTGCCCAGAACTTTATGCGTTTGCAGACAAATAGTCGCATCTGCGACCACCGCATCTACAGTAACTATTCGCTTCTGCGACCATAACTAACCAGCTGGCCCCTTGCACCTGCAGAACAATTTCTGTTTCTGTGCACTCGCAGGTGCGACTCCACCTCCGTATCTGCGATGACCTCCAGCCATACACTTTTGCGGCCAATTGTCTACATCTACGGAATCGCATCTGCGCCCACTCTTCCGCAGATGTGAAAACACCAGAACCAGAAATCTTCAGCAATACAACATGAAATGAAAATGATCCGAACCCCGTCCAAAACTCACCCGAAGCTCCTGGGGCCTCGACCAAAGATACCAACAAATCCCATAACATCACACGGTCCTATTCGAGGCCTCAAAACATACATAAAAACATCGGAACGATGAATCACACCTCAATTCGAATTCAATGAACTTTGAAACTTCAAACATCTATAACCGATATCGAAACCTATCAAATCACGTCCAATTGACCTCAAATTTCGCACACAAGTCACATTCGACATTACGGACCTGCTCCAACTTCCAGAATCGAAATCCGACACCGATATCAAAAAGTTCACTCCCGGTCAAACTCTCCAAAATTTCAACTTTCGCCATTTCGAGCCAAATTCAACCACGGACCTCAAAATCACAATCCGGACGCTCTCCTAAGTCCAAAATTACCCAACGGAGCTAACAGAACCATCAAAATTCCAATTCGAGGTCAAATGCTAAAAAGTCAAATTTGGTCAACTCTTTCAAATTTAAAGCTCTCTAGTTTGAGAATCATTCTTCCAAATCAGTCCCGAATAACCTGAAAACCAAAACCGAAGATTCACACAAAATCACAATACCTTATACGGAGCTACTCATGCCCATAAACTACGGAGCGAAGTGCAAATGCTCAAAACGATCGGTCGAGTGGTTACATCCTCCTCCACTTAAACATATGTTCGTCCTCGAACATCTGCAGGGTTGTTCTCAAAGCCAGCAAACCTCCGTATAACCTTTCCATACACATACTCAGGGGTGATCTCACGTCACTCTATCCCATATAGGTCTGATAACATAACATAACTGAGATTTCCTTAATTCAACCCAGCCCATAAGCCTTAGAATCCAATTCCCAGCATCCGGAACTTTCTATAAGATCAGAATCTCGTATCTACACATTGTATAAGTCTGAACAAGTTGTATGAAGCCTTCACCATAACCCAAGATGTAATCACATGATATGCTGCATAACTCAAATATTCATAGCAATGATTTCTAATCACAGCAGTTGTCCAAAACAACCCAATTTCGGTAATAACCTCATATCAAACCAAACCTCGTCCTAAAACCTTCGTACACTGCCGATGATGAAAGAAACACGCGAAAACTCATAACAATTCATCAGATCAACCAGTCATGGAACTCCCTCTCCTTGGACAAGAACTATAGCAAATTGCTAAGCTCACTTTCGATATTATCCTTCCAACTATGCTGTAATTTATTCTGATAGTATCCATCCTAGGTCCAATGACCTCATCACATCCAACACGACCACTCTAGTGACATGACACATCAATACAATCTGAAGCCACAACCTGTGCAATCCGTGCACCAATAAGCAACAATCCAAATGTACTCAATCACGAAAATGACTCAAACAAGAGAACTGTCCCGCAAGCTCAATGGGTAATACCACAACGCGATGCTAAGAACCTATCACACATCGTAGAATCATAACACATGAATCTAACACAAAGGATCATATCTCAACATAACTCTGTCGCAATACGTGACTCCATCCAAACACTGGCCATATGAGACTCCTCGAGCCACCATACTCAAAATCAATAACCACACACAATTCAAAATCAAGTACCCAAAGTGCATTACCATAACCATGGAGAAGCCAATGAAACAATACCACCCAAAACTCGAAAGGACATAACCCATACGCAATCAATCATGCAATACCCAAATACTCACCTAAATTCCGCTATAAGGCCCTCAATAGAACCGCACCATATGTGCATATAACCAACGAATCACAACTACTCGTAGCATAGAAGAGTAACTCACAGATCATTTCAGAACACGAATAAGCTCAACAACAACCAAATGGCACGTCTCTCAATAATAGCAATATGGATCTAACCAATTCGGCGTCCTAATTGGGCCTACCAATGGACTCCCAAATCTACACTAGTCACCCACAGATAGATAAATAACCTCCGAAAGTCCGCAATGACTGAATAATAACACATTCTATCATCTGGCTAGCTTCGACCACAACTTCACAGTCCACAACGATGAAACAATCTGCTTCTGAGAACTCCCAATCTCCAAATCCATAGAACACATGAATAACCATATTTGATCTAACTCCACTGCCAGAATGTCTAACACATCTCTCATACACGGTCACCCCATGAAGAATACTTCTAAAATTCATCTGTGCCACATAGCAAAATTTGAATATCAGCAGTCAATCAACCAGGAAAGTACCGCAATACCAACGAAGTATCCATAATCAAAACACATTGCCCTTTCTGAAATGTATACTCTCATTAGGACATACCAATTAGTAATATCGTTTACCTAGTCATCTGAAACCGTCCATGCTGCCTACGAATTTATGTCCTTCCCTTCAAAACTGAATTGTGACCTTGCACATGCAAATCTCAATCCCACACAATACATCACATCTACCATGACATCATATGAAGAGTACAAGAATCTCATAACCAACTCTGAGTCACAAGCAGAATACATACTCGATCTGTCAGAAACCTTCCATTTTATCTCATCCCGGAGCAAATCCCAATAAGCCATATTCCTCATGACGGTAGGAAATATACTCCTCGAACCGTGGTAAAAACCATTGTGAACTCTTCGAAACCCATTTGCACTCAACCAAGCTATCAGAATCGAATCCCTCTAACTCAACCCAGCCACGCAGGTCGCCAAAACCCAAGAGCATTGCCACGAAACACCTGGGGAGACTAGCCACATCATAGGTCCCCAAAGAACTGAATATATCTATTACTGTGCTGATCCAACTTACTACCACGCTGTCCTATTTCTCTAAGTCCTTTCTAAATTGCCTTCAAATTGATACTCCTCCTTACTGGAACACCAGGATCCTAAACCAAAATTTACCACACAAGAGGCCCTAGTATAAAACCATAACGCCCTAAGGCCCATAAGCCACTAACTTCCCTCTTAAGCACTCCCAATGCACTACAACCGAGACACACAGTCTAAAGAGACCTTAGGTGAACCTAAAATTGTTTCCTTCACCTTCTTGATACTGAAATGCACAATCCACAATGATATAAAAAATGCCACAAGTCCCGACACCATCCAATGCAACTCCCAGCTTCTAGCCATATACAAATCTTGAAAATTCGAAATCACTACATATGTATCTTGAATCCATTAGAACCATTCTCGAGAGTCATCCACTATACTCAAATCTCAATTAAACCGACTAAACGGACCGAACGGCCTGTGTCCCATTAGCACACCAACACCCAAGGGAGTAACCCACACTCCTAAGCAACCGAGAAGATTCTTACTCCATGTACACAACATCCTTCACGAATAACCACTCAATTATTTTATGATTCTCAAATACCCATAGAGTGTAGTATGACCTGTATCCAGAAATTCCTTTACCCGAGTCATCCTCGATCTCGACCTCTGCAAGTCATAACTGATTCACCAGTATACCCCGAACCGAAACCAATACAACATATAACCATGAAATCAACTCGTCGATAGCAGACTCCCCCACTTGGCTCAAAGCCATGGAATAAAACATCTGACTACTTACAATAACCATACCCCATTACTACCATAATACCACAGTGAGATTTCATTTAATCCTTCATCCGCTCATGCAACACAAACCATCTCGTACCTTAAATCATCTCCAAATCTCGCGTTCATCCTCGTGATGGTTAAGCCAATATCCACAGGCGATCCAAACTTAAATTGCAACATATATCATTCACTGGTAAAAGGGAACTCTCTACAAAACATCTTAGGGATCACACAAACTCAGGACACCTCGCAGGGGATAACCCGCCTACTTTGCCTCAAACTAACATCTCTCTACACCCTTCCACAGTCACGACTACTACGCAATCACTTAATCTTCTCGATTCTGAACTCGTCAACAAGACATGAGAATCTACTTCTCTCCAACTCTAAACAACATGAGAGATCCCTCTATACACATATAACTCGAGACCATATGCCAAATCAAGACAGAAATCAGACACCCCATAGTCCTTTCTACATCTCAAGCAAACTCTTCTCGTCATATTCGAACAATCTGAACACACCTCACAGTTACATCATACTCACCACATAGTCATCCAATCACAAATTCCACTAATAGGGACACCAACAGACCTATAAGTCCCCAAAACACGTGCTCACACAATCGAAATCTTCGCGCTCAAGCTACCGTCAAAACCCGGCCTCAAGTCCTCCAGACTGGCCCATCATCAGCACGCCAAAATCACATCTCGCACCTCAACCATGGAATCAGAAGCCGCCGGCGCAATGCCGATACCGAGCGCTCACATGCGCATACGAATGCGTGGAAGGAATTCAAAGAGTTACGCTTCAAGCTGAATCAATACTGCACGATAAGGAATGAAAGATGGGAAGTATATCCTAAATGTCCCGTAGCCTGCAGAACAATTTCCGTTTCTGCGCACTCGCAGGTGCGACTCCTCATACGTATCTGCGATGACCTCCAGTCATACGCTTCTGTGGCAAATTGACTGCATCTGCGGACTCGTATCTGTGCCCACTCTTCTACAGATGTGGAAACACCAGAACCAGAAATCATCAGCAATGCAATATGAAATGAAAATGATCTGAATCCCGTCTGAAACTCACCTGAGGCCCCCGGGACCTCAACCAAAGATACCAACAAGTCCCATAACATAACACGGTCCTACTCGAGGCGTCAAAACACACATAACAATATCGGAACGACGAATCATGCCTCAATTTAAATTCAATGAACTTTGAAACTTCAAACTTACACAACTGATGCCGAAACCTATCAAATCATGTCCGATTGACCTCAAATTTTGCAAACAAGTCACATTCGACATTACGGACCTGATCCAATTTTTGGAATCGGAATCCGACCTTGATATCAAAAAGTCCACTCCCGGTCAAACTTTTTAAAATTTCAACCTTCGCCATTTCGAGCCAAATACAACCACAGACCTCCAAATTACAATCCGGATGCGCTTCTTAGTCCAAAATCACCCAACGAAGCTAATAGAACCATCAAAATTTTAATCCGAGGTTAAATTCTAAAAAGTCAAACTTGGTCAACTCTTTTAAATTTAAAGTTCCCTAGTTGAGAATCATTCTTCCAAATCAGTCACGAATAACCTGAAAACCAAAACCGACGATTCAGATAAATCACAATACCTCATACAGAGCTACTCACACCCGTAAACTACCGAGCGAAGTGCAAATTCTCAAAACGATCGGTCGGGTCGTTACATTTCCTTAACATGTATTCTTGTTTTCCTTTCGTATTGTATTAGCTTTTCCTTGATTCCGTGTTGTTATTTCCCTTAAATTATTTATTGTTCACTTCCTTGTCATTTTCATTATATCATATTATCTTTGCCTTTTTCTTATTATCTCCAATAGGGCCCTGACCCGACCTCGTCACTACTCTACTGAGGTTAGGCTTGGCACTTACTGGGTACCGTTGTGGTGTAGTCACACTATGCTTTTGTACGTATTTTTATGCAGATCTAGGTACATCCTATCATCCTCGGTGTTAGTGCACTGTGTTGCTGCTTTGGAGATTTCAAGGTACACCTGCCCGTGTTCGCAGGCCTCGGAATTCCCTACTACCCTGTTTTCCTTATTTCTTTATGTTTTTGATAGACAATGATGTATAGGATTGTTCAACATTGTATCTGGAGCTTGTGACTTATATCTCACCGGGTTTTGGAAAATTGTACGTATTGAGCTTATGATATTGATGAAATTGTTGAAGTTTTAAAATTTAAAATTTTTATTTGATGTTTCCACATATTGTTAGGCTTACCTAGTCTTAGAGACTAGGTGCCGTCACGACATCCTACGGAGGGGAATAGGGGTCGTGACAAGCACGAAGGCCTTTAATGAAAATATCGTTCACTTTTTTTACCCTTTAAAAACATATTTTAAATTGAATAAAATCTTTCCTTATATTTAATAAACTTTCCTTATATTTTAATTTAATAAACTTTCCTTATATTTAGGACTTCTAACTCAACTAAAATTTTAATTATTAAATATTTCTTATTTAAATTATGTAAAATATCCAAATATTCAGGATCTTAAAATGAATTAAAACGTTACCTTATACAAATCATTCTCTTATTTTAGCAAAGAAACATAATTTGAATTCTATTATGTTAGCAACAACGGTGTTCAAAAGTTATTCATACCCTCCTACTAAAAATCACGTATTTGAGATTTATTTTTCGAATAAATAAAAAGGAGTTTGAGATATATTTGATGGAACCTTGTATTCCCATAATTAAATAGAAGATCATTATGTTCAATGTATTAACATATACCATTTCTCAAAAAGAAATAAAAATATAAGCATATACCAAAAAGACTAATTATTTATGTCACGATCCCAATTTTCCTCTATAGATTGTCGTGATGGAATTTAGTAATTAAGACTAGGTAAGCCTAACACTTATTGAACTAATGACAAAATTCAACCAACAACTATTAAATATGAAACAAAAATTTCTATTCAAAACCAACAATCCCAAAACTGGTAGTACAAGTCACAAGCTCAACCGAGTTCACTAAAAAAATCTCTAAGTACAACTATTCCTGAATAGAATTAAACTGTACAAAAATAACTTCTGAAGATGACTCTGAGGCCTGTGAATGCGACAGCAGGTATACCTTGAAGTCTCCACAGCAATATTTGGTCCGCTATCTAACAATCAATAGACTCCGAGTACCTGGGTCTACACAAAAATATACAGAAATATAGTATGAGTACACCATGGTCGGTATCCAGTAAGTATCAAGACTAACCTCGGTGGAGTAGTGACGACAAGTCAAGACACTCACTAGATAAAATAACTTGTGCAGTGTACAAGTATAAAACTAATAATGGAAAGCGAAAATCGGTAAATGGCAAGAAGAATCAACAAGTGAAATAAACAGTAAAGCAATAAAAACATCGTGAAGTATCATTAAAATCAAATAAGGAACATAAAGGACAACCAATTATTCAAGTCATTTTAACACAAGTCTCGAAACGAAATCACTCCGTGATACTTCTTCTCATAGTCACAAGTCACAGGTCTCAACCCACCATCATATACTCACGGCACCTCGTGCCCACATCTCGAATCACAACTGCATGAAAAACTCACATGCCAATACCTCAAACCACCCAGCATGGTCACAGGTTCACAATTATAATCTGTCCGGCATGGTAACAGGCACACAATCACAATCCGCCCGACATGGTCATAGGCTCACAATCATAATCCGCCGGGCATGGTCACAGGCTCACAATCATAATTCGCTCGGTGTGGTCACAGGCTCACAATCACAATCCTCCCAGCATGGTCACAGGCTCAATATCAACATGGAAGCAGATAATACAAGAACACATGGGCATGTAACCATCTCATAGATGCATCTTACGTGGTATACATGACAGATGAATGGGCTCATATTCACCTTTCATATTTTCAGCATTCATGGGATTCAAACCCAATTTTAGTTGGTCTATTAATTAATGAGAATAAACAACATAAGAGATTCATACAGAACTTTTTAGTTCTTTAATATTTACTCATGTGAATTCTCGTTTATTTTTTTACATCATACTTAAATTAACATGGCTAAACCAATTATGCCAACTGAATAAATTATCAATATTGATAAACTTCAGATTTACACCATGACGTGTGCAATTATCAATAAACTCAAGTTTACCCAAAATGTCATCTTTAATTTAAACATTCATTTCTATTTTCTAAGACTTTGAAAAGTACTATTTATCATTCTTCAACTTACGTGCACAATCCGTATAAGTTTTTCGGAAAGTTTTTATGTGAAAAATAGATTAAAATATAAAATATAGCTTTAAAACTCAACTGAGTTGACTTCGGTCAATATTTTAAGCAAACGGACCTGAATAAATATTTTAACAGTTCTGGTAGGTCCGTATCGTGATTTGAGACTCGGGCATATGTCCAAAATTTAATTTAGAGGTCCCTAACTTGCATTATCGCTGGTTGACGAAAACTAGAAGCTTAAAGGCTTAAAGATTTCAAAGTTTGACCACAAATTGACTTTTATTGATATCGGAGTTGGAATCCAGTTCTGAAAATTTTTATTGGTCCGTTATGTCATTTATGACTTGTATGCAAAATTTGAGGTCAATCGGACTTGATTTGTTAGGTTTCAGTATCGAATGTAAAAGTTAAAAATTCTTAAGTTTCCTTAAGCTTGAATTGAGGTATGATTCATGGTTTTAGCATTGTTTGATGTGATTTGAGGTTTTGACTAAGTTTGTATGATGTTTTAGGACTTGTTGGTATATTTGGTTGAGGTCCCGGGGGCCTCGGGTGGATTCCGGATGGTTAACGGATCAAAATTTGGACTTAAGAAAAATCTAAAAATTTGATCTGCAGGTGTAATCGCACCTGCGGAATTTAGACCGCAGGTGCGAGCTCGCAGAAGCAAGCCTGGCCTCGCAGAAACGGATAGTCCGCAGAAACGGATGGGGCATCGCAGAAGCGCGACCGCAGAAGTGGCACACGCATCGGAGAAGAGGACAAGAAGAAGAGGCAGCCTCGTCGCAGAAGCAAGTCCGCAGAAGCGGACTCTTGCCCGCAGAAGCGAGCCAGTCCGTAGAAGTGACCACAATCTTCGCAAAAGTAGAACCGCAGATGCGGTTAAATGTCTGCAGATGCGAAAATGCTAAACAGAATGCTTATAAATCGGGAGTTAACCATTTTTACTCATTTTTGAGTTTTGAGTCTCGGATTAAGGCGATTTTTAGGAGATTTTGACGGGAAAATATTGGGTTAAGTGTTCCTTACCTTATATTGATTATATTTCATTATTCCATACTCATTTACATCATGAATCCGTGAATTTATGGAAGAAAAATGAGATTTTTATAATATCTTCCAAAAATATAAAATGAAGATTTGAAGGTCAATCCGATGTCGGAATTAAATAATTTTTGTATGGTTGAACTCATACCGGAACGGGTGTTCAGATTTCAAGAGTTTTTTAGGATTCGAGACGTGGGTCCCACTGTCGATTTTTAAAATGTATTTTGGATTTTAATCCAGAAAATTAATAAATTCATATGGAATTAATTCCTACAATTAGTGTTTAGTATATTAAATTGTTTGTGACTAGATTTGAAGCTTTCGGACATGAATTCGCGAGGCAAAGGTTTATTGAAATCTTGAAATTGGTTGCAAAGCGAGGTAAGTATCGTGGTTAACCTTGACTTGAGGGAACAAAACCCTTGAATTATTTGTTATGTAAAATTCATGTGAAAGAAGTATAGGCGAGGTGATGAGTGCCTATACGTCGTCAAATTAATTGTTTGCCTAATTATTTAAAAATCATAAATTATTTTAAATCATGAATTAATTATTATATTAATTATTTCTCTCATATTCCTTGCTCAATATTATGCCTTGAATCCATGATATAATTGCTACATGCTTATTTGAATTATGTGTCTTAATTGCTACTTGACATTTAGCATATTAAATAATAAATTGCCTATTTTCTCCCTGATTTTCACAATTAATTGCTACTTGTCATTACTTGTTTTCCTAAATAAATCATAATTATTGTATGTTTGTTGTCTTATAATTTCATATTAATTGTTGCATTTATTGGAGTAATTTATTTTATAAGAATTGGTAAATTATATTATTTGAGGAGCGGGTTGCACGCCGCAACAGAAATGAAAGTGAATATATTAGAGGAGCGGCTTGCACACCGCAATAGAATTGATTGAAATAAATATATTGGAGGAACGATGTAACGACCCGGCCGGGAGGTTTGCTTCTCCCATATCTTTTTCTGCTATTGTGACTTGCCGGGAAGTTTCGTTTTGGTTTTTGGAGTGTTTTGGGACACTTAGTCCCTAAAGAGAAGCTTAAGCCTTAGGATTTGGACCGTAGTCAGAACTGTGTGAAGACGACTCCAGAATGAGGTGTTGTCGGTTTCGTTAGCCCCGTTAGGTGATTTTGGACTTAGGGGCATGTCCGGATTATATTTAGGAGGTCTGTAGCTCATTTAGGCTTGAAATGGCAAAAATCGAAGTTTTGGAGATTTTGACTGGTAGTGAACTTTTTGATATCGGGGTCGGATCCCAATTCCGGAAGTTCGAGTAGGTCTGTAGGGTTGAATATGACATGTGTGAAAAATTTGGCGTCAATCGGACGTGGTTTGGTTGGTTTCGGCATCCCTTGTCGAATTTGGAAGTTTCAAGTTCTTTAAGTTTGAATCGGAGGATGATAAGTGATTTTAGCATTGCTTGATGTAGTTTGAGGGCTTGACTAAGTCCGTATAGTGTTTTAGGACTGGATGGTATGTTTGGTTGAGGTCCCGGGGGCCTTAGGTATGTTGCGAATGTTTAACGGATTGAGTTTGGGACTTATGCAATTGCTGAAGCTGCTGCACCTGGTGTAATCGCACATACGCACTTTGGGCCGAAGGTGCAGTGCCACAAAAGTGGCCATGGAGCCGCAGAAGTGGTTTAGGCCCTGTCAAGATGGGGTCGCAGGTACGACGATAGATCCGCAGAAGCAAACACGCAGAAGCGGAAGAGGAGCGCAGGTGCGGGCCCGCAAATGCGACCCTTGTTCGCAGATGCGGACCCAGTTCCCCATAAGTGATTTTCGCACCTGCGATGGTATTTCCGCAGGTGCGGTACCGCAGATGCGGTTGAAGGCTCATAGAAGCGAGATCTCATGCAGAAAAAGGGCTAAGTGTGAGGGATTTTTCGAGGGATTTTCAGAGGAAGCTCTAGGGTAATGATTCCTAACTTGTTTTTGGTTGTATTCCATTAATCTATAGTTGTCTTCTCCATTTAATTTCGGATTTGGGGTTGAAAATTTGGGGAAGAGTTGAGAAAAGTTCTTAGGCCGAATTTTGGGATTTTGATCGAGATTTTGGTATCGGATTTGAGTAATTTTGGTATAAGTGATCTCATGATTGAATGGGTGTTCATATTTCGTGACGTTTACCCGATTCCGAGACGTGGGCCGGGGAGAGTTTTTGGGGCGATTTTCTAATTTCTTGCTTTAGCTTTGATTTCATTAACTAGATTATATTTATGGTATGTAATTGATTTTGGCTAGATTTGGGCCATTTGGAGCCGGGTATTCATGGAAAAGGCATTGTTACCGAATGATTGAGCTTGGTTTGAGGTAAGTGACTTGCCTAACCTTGTGTGGTGGAACTCCCCTTAGGATTTGGTGTTGTTATGATATGTGAGTGCTGTGTACGCGAGGTGACGAGTGCGTACACGGGCTATTTGTGGAAAAACCTGATTTTCTTTACCGAATAATAGCCTGTTTTCATCGTATCTGAGTATACTAGCATGTGTAGTTATCCTGTTAGCCTAGAATAGCATGTATACGTGTCCTCATTGCCTATTTAAACTCCTTGTGGCATGTTTAGTAAATCCCGCTTCTTTCTTGACTTGTACTTAGTCTAAATTATAGTTTTCTTGTTGTAACTTTTATATTCATTTGCTTGAGCTGCGTATTTACTTTGGGACTACGGGACGGTATCCCGGGAGATCCCCCCCTGCATATTTACTTTTGAGACTACGAGGCGGTTCCTCGGGAGATCTCCCTGCACATTTACTTTTGAGACTACGAGGCGGTTCCTCGGGAGTTCTCCCTACATATTTACTTTTGAGACTACGAGGCGGTAACTCGGGAGATCTCCTTTCAATTTTATTTTGGGACTACGCGACGGTATTTCGGGAGATCCCCTGCTATTATCCATGTGTTCTGCGTTGCTAATTTGCTATGTTCTCATTGTTTAAATTCCAGTCTCTTATTATATTGTTATATTTTACTGCTTATTTATTATATACCAGTAGGGCCTTGACCTGACCTCATCACTACTCGGCCAAGGTTAGGCTTGGCACTTACTGGGTACCGCTGTGGTGTACTCACGCCTTTTCCTGTATATTTTTTTCGTGTGCAGATCCAGGTTCCTTTTACCAGCCTCGTCCTTAGTTGCAGTCGCCGCTGTTTTCGGAGAACTTCAAGGTACATCTGCCTATGTTGATCCTCGGAGTCCCCCTCTATCCCCCTATGTTGATTCTTCTCTTATTTCTATAGACATTGATATATAGAATAGTTATAACTTCATAGAAGCTTGTGACTTACGGTGTTCCGGGTCTTGGGAGTGTCATGTATATTTCGAGAGTTAATTATTGTATATGCCGAGTGGCATCTCAATTGCTTATTAAAATATCTGTTACTGTTAGTTGTTAAATTTTCATGTTTTTCATTTCATTTCCGCAAGTGTTAGGCTTACCTAGTCGTGGAGACTAGATGCCGTCACGACGATTCATGGAGGGAGAATTTTGGTCGTGACAAGTTAGTATCAGAGCTCTAGGTTCATAAGTGTCGTAAGTCACAAGCCGGTTTATTAGAGTCTCACATATCAGTACAGAGACGTCTCTACTTATCTTCGGGAGGCTATGGAACTCTTAGGAAAAATTATGCTTCTTTGATTCCTTGTCGTGCGAAATTTGTTGGCAGCAAAAAAATTCTAAACTTGTGTAATCTATTCTTTCTCACAGATGGTCAGGACCCGTACCGGAGGATCTGATGACCAGGCACCCGCGCCCCCTGCTAGAGCTGCCAGAGGCCGGGGCCGGGGCAGAGGACGAATACACGGTGCAGCTAAAGCACCCGTGCGAGTTACGACAGAGGAGCCACCAGTAGCTCCAGCTGGAGGGCAGGCACAGGAGGTTCCTATTGCTACACCAACCCTCCAGGAGACTCTAGCCTAATTCATGAGCATGTTCAGTACCTTAGCTCAGGCTGGATTGATTCCATTAGCTCTCGTCACATCTCAGGCCGGGGGAGGGGCACAGACTCCCGCATCCCGCACTCCTAAGCAGAGGGTCCAGGTTGATCAGGCCCTAAAGTTCATTTATATGCCGCCGATAGCTCCGGTTCAGCATGAGACTAGGACAACCGCTTCTGAGGCAGAGCAGCTCAGACTTCAGAGGTACAAGAAGTATCACCCACCTACCTTCAGCGGATTGTCTACAGATGATGCTCAGGGTTTTCTAGAGGAGTGTCATCGTATTCTCCGTACTATGACTTAGTTCTTGGACATGTTTTTGAGAGAGTATGTCCCTCAGAGCCTTAGGGACTCATGGCGCGTAGAGTTTGAGCAGCTGCGCTAGGGTGCTACAACTGTGTCAGAGTATGCAGTCCACTTCAGTGATTTGGCATGACATGCACCGTCCTTGGTTGCCACAGTTCAAGAGAAGGTTTAACGGTTTATTGAGGGACTCCACCCCAGTATCCGGATTATTATGGCTAGGGAGTTGGAGATAGATATCCCTTATCAGCAGGTTGTGAGTATTGCCAAGAGATTGGAGGGCATGCTTGCCCGGGACCGAGAGGAGAGAGAGGCCAAGAGGTCTTGAGAGACTGGTTCTTATTCTGGAGCTCGTGACCCAGCAACTCACCATGGTAGGGGTCATGTAAGTCGCCCCGTTCATTCTGCTCTTCCAGCCGTCAGTGGTATTCCAGCCCCCTCTAGGCCCAGGAACCTTACTATGCACCGCTAGTATCTAGTGTGCCTCCTGCTCGGGGTGCTTTTATTGGCCAGTCCAGCAGACCTGGCCCGAGTCAGTCGCAATAGCCATGCCCTCTGAGGGGTTGTTTTGAGTATGGCGACACCCGCCATATGGTGAGGGATTGCCCCAGTCTTAGGAGGGTTGCACCTCCACAGACTTATCAGCCACCACGTGCTCCACCGGGTCCTCAGGCTATAATTCCAACACCAGCTACCGCCCCACCTGCTCAGCCAGCTCGAGGTGGAGGTCGGGGAGGTCGACGTCGCCCTAGAGGGGGAGGCCAAGCCATGTATTATGCTCTTCCGGCTCGTACAGAGGCAGTTGCTTCCGACTCTGTCATTACATGTATTGTTTCGGTCTGTCATAGAGATGCGTTGGTATTATTTGACCCACGCTCTATGTATTCATATGTGTCCTCTTATTTTGCCCCATATTTGGGCATATCTCGGGATTCTTTGAGTTCCCCTATATATGTGTATACTCCTATGGGAGATTCTCTTTTTGTGGACCGCGTGTATCGGTCGTGTTTGATTGCTCTTAGTGGTTTTGAGACCAAAGCCGATTTATTATTACTCAGCATGGTAGACTTTGATGTTATCGTGGGCATGGAGTAGTTGTCGCCCCATTATGCTATTCTTGATTTTCAAGCTAAGATCATGACGTTGGCTATGCCAGGTTTACCGCGATTAGAGTGGAGAGGTACCTTAGAGTATACTCCCTGTTGAGTCATTTCATTTCATAAAGATCAACGAATGGTTGAGAAGGGGTGTGACACGTATCTAGCTTATGTAAGAGATGTCAGTATTGATACCCCTACAGCTGACTCAGTTCCAGTAGTGAGGGACTATCCAGATGTGTTTCTAGCTGATCTTCCGGGTATGTCTCCTGACAGAGATATTGATTTTGGCATTGATTTGTTGCTGGGCACTCAACCCATCTCTATTCCTCCATATCGTATGGCTCCTCCTGAATTGAAAGAGTTGAAGGATCAGTTAGAGGAGTTGCTAGATAAGGGCTTCATTCGTCCCAGTGTGTCACCTTGGGGTGTTCCTGTCTTGTTTGTGAAGAAAAAGGATAGTTCTATGTGTATGTGTATTGATTATCGCCAGCTGAACAAAGTTACAGTGAAGAACAGGTATCCATCACCTCGTATTGATGATTTATTTGAACAGCTACAGGGTGCCATAGTGTTCTCCAAGATTGACTTACGTTCAGGCTATCATCAGTTAAAGATTCCTGAGCCAGATATCCCGAAGACTGCCTTCAGGACTCAGTACGGTCACTATGAGTTTCTTGTTATGTCTTTTGGGCTAACCAATGCCCCGGCAGCCTTTATGCATTTGATGCACAGTGTGTTCCGACCTTATCTTTACTCATTCGTCATTGTATTTATTGACGACATCCTGAGGACTGTGCTTCAGACTTTGAGAGAAAAGAAGTTGTATGCAAAATTTTCTAAGTGTGAGTTTTGGCTAGACTTAGTGGCATTTTTGGGCTATGTAGTATCGAGTGATAGGATCAAGGTGGATCCGAAGAAGGTGAAAGTAGTGCAGAGTTGGCCTAGACCGTCATCGACTACGAAGATCCGTAGTTTTCTTGGGTTGGTGGGGCATTACTGTCGTTTTGTTGAGAGATTCTCATCTATTGCAGCACCTATGACCAGGCTGACCCAGAAGGGTGCTCCATTCAGGTGGACAGAGGAGTGTGAGGAGAGCTTTCAGAAGCTCAAGACAACTTTGACTATAGCCCCAGTTTTGTTATTGCCTATAGGTTCGGGGTCTTACATTGTATATTATGATGCGTCACGGATTGGTATTGGCGCGGTGTTGATGCAGGATGGTAGGGTGATTGCCTACGCGTCCAGACAGCTGAAGGTGCATGAGAAGAACTATCCTCTCCACGACCTTGAGTTAGCAGCTATTGGTCATGCCCTGAAGATTTGGCGCCACTATTGGTATGGTGTTCCTTGTGAGATTTACACTAATCATCGGAGTTTGCAGCATCTGTTCAAGCAAAAGGATCTTAATTTGTGTTAGCGGAGGTGGTTGGAGCTACTTAAGGATTATGATATCACCATTTTGTACCACTCGGGGAAGGCCAATGTGGTGGCCGATGCTTTGAGTCGCCGGGCGGAGAGTTTGGTGAGTTTAGCATATGTTCCAGCAACAGAAAGACCCTTAGCATTAGGTGTTCAGGCTTTAGCCATCCAGTTTGTAATATTGGATATTTCTGAGCCGAGTCGAGTGTTGGCTTATGTGGTCTCTCAGTCTTCTCTTTATGATCGTATCAGGGAGCGTCAGTATGATGACCCCCACCTGTTTGTCCTTAAGGACACTGTTCAGCACGGTGATGCTAAGGAGGTCACTATTGAGGATGATGGCGTATTGAGGATGTAGGGCAGGCTATGTGTGCCTAATGTAGATAGTTTGGATGAGCTGATTCTTCAGGAGGCTCATAGCTCACGGTACTCCATTCATCTGGGTGCCGCGAAAATGTATCAGGACTTGAAGCAGCATTACTGGTGGAGAAGAATAAATAAGGACATAATGGAGTATGTGGCTCGGTGCCTAAATTGCCAGCAGGTGAAGTGTGAGCATCAGCGGCCGGGTGGGTTGCTTCAGAAGTTAGAGATTCCGGAGTGGCAATGGGAGTGGATCACTATGGATTTCGTTATTGGACTCCCACGGACTCAGTGGAGGTTTGATGCAGTTTGGGTGATTGTGTATAGGCTAACCAAGTTAGCTCATTTCATTCCTGTGATGACTTATTCTTCCGAGCAGCTGGCTCAAATTTACATCCGCGAGATTGTTAGGCTTCATGGCGTATCGGTATCTATCATCTCTGACCGAGATACGCAGTTTACATCATGGTTCTGGAGGGATGTACAACAGGAGTTGGGTACTCAGGTTGAGTTGAGCACAACGTTTCACCCTCAAACGGACGGATAGTCCGAGCGCACTATTAAGATATTAGAGGATATGTTTTGTGTTTGTGTAATTTAGTTTGGAGGGTCGTGGGATCAGTTCTTACCACTTGCGGAGTTTTCCTACAATAATAGTTGTCAGTCGAGTATCCAGATGGCATCATATGAGGCTATGTATGGTAGGCGGTGTCCGTCCCCAGTGGGTTAGTTCGAGCCGGGCGAGGCTAGATTATTTGGTACACACTTGGTCCGGGATGCCCTGGATAAGGTGAAGGTGATTCAGGATCGACTTCGCACAGCCTAGTCCAGACAGAAGAGATATGCGAATCGGAGGGTTCGCGATGTAGCATTCATGGTTGGAGAGCAGGTCTTGCTTCGAGTATTGCCTATGAAGGGCGTTATGAGGTTCGGAAAGAAGGGAAAGCTGAGCCCAAGGGACATTGGTCATTTTGAGGTGTTGAGGCGTTGCCTTGCCTCCCAATCTTGCAGGGGTCCGCCCAGTATTTCATATTTCTATGCTCCAATAGTATCACGGCGATCCGGCTCATGTGTTGGATTTCAGCTCAGTACAGTTGGATAAGGATCTATCTTATGTCGATGTGCCAGTGGCTATTTTAGACAGGTAGGTTCGAAAGCTGAGGTCAAAGAACATTATTTCTGTGAAGGTTCAATGGAGGGGTCAGCTGGTCAAGTAGACGACTTGGGAGACCGAACAGGATATGCGCAGCTAATATCCTCATTTTTTCACAGCTTTAGGTATGTCTCTATACTCGTTCGAGGACGAACGATTATTTTAAGAGGGGAAGGATGTAACGACCTGGCCGTTCATTTCGAGAGTTATAACCCCGATCCCCTATTAACTGCTTCTCCGATATCTTTTTCTGCTATTGTGACTTGCCAGGAGGTTTCGTTTTGGTTTTTGTAGTGTTTTGGGACACTTATTCCTTAAATAGAAGCTTAAGACTTAGTATTTGGACTGTAGACGGAACTGTGTGAAGAAGACTCCGGAATGGAGTTCCATCGGTTCCGTTAGCTCCATTAGGTGATTTTGGACTCAAGGGTGTGTTCACATTATGTTTTGGAGGTCTGTAGCTCATTTAGGCTTGAAATGGCGAAAAATAAAGTTTTGGAGATTTTGACCGGTAGTGGACTTTTTGCTATTGGGGTCGGATCCCAATTCCAGAAATTGGAGTAGGTCCGTAGGGTTGAATATGACCTGTGTGCAAAATTTGGGGTCAATCGGTCGTGGTTTGGTTGGTTTCGGTATCGGTTGTCGAATTTGGAAGTTTCAAGTTCTTTAAGTTTGAATTGGAGGATGATAGGTGATTTTAGCGTTGCTTGATATGGTTTGAGGGCTCGACTAAGTCCGTATGGTATTTTATGACCGGTTGGTATATTTGTTTAAGGTCCCGGGGGCCTCGGGTGTGTTTTGAATGTTTACGGATTGAGTTTGGGACTTATGCAATTGCTGAAGCTATTGCACCTGGTGTAATCGCACCTGCGCACTTTGAGCCTCGGTTGCGGTGCCGCAGAAGTGGCCATTGAGCCGCAGAAGTGGTTTAGGCCCTGTCAAGATGGGGCCACAGGTGTGGCGATAGATCCGCAGAAGCGAAAGAAGAGCGCAGGTGCGGGCCCGCGGATGCAGCCCTTGTTCGCAGATGCGGACCCAGTTCCCCTTAAGTGATTTTCGCACCTGCAATGGTATTTTTGCAGGTGCGGTACCGGAGATGCGGTTGAAGGCTCGCAGAAGCGAGATCTCTGGCAAAAAAGGGCTAAGTGCGAGGGTTTGATTTCAATCTTTATTTTTGGACTTGAGAGCTCGGGATTTGGCGATTTTTCGAGGGATTTTCACAGGAAGCTTTGGGGTAATGATTTGTAACTCGTTTTTGGTTGTATTCCATTAATCTATAGTTGTCTTCTCCATTTAATTTCGGATTTGGGGTTGAAAATTTGGGGGAAAGTTGAGAAAAGTTCTTAGGCCGAAATTTGGGATTTTGATCGAGATTTTGGTATCGGATTTGATTTTCTCAAGGTGTTTGTTAATGAGGTTGAAAGGCAATTAGATAAAAAGGTAAAAATTGTTAGGTCAGATAGATGTGGTGAATATTATGGAGAATATAATTAACCGGGACAATGTCAAGGTTCATTTGCAAATTTCCTAGAGGAATATGGCATATGTGCACAATATACTATGCCAGGAACACCTCAACAAAATGGTGTTGCAGAAAGGCGTAATCGAACACTTATGGATATGGTTAGGAGCATGACGAGTAATTCCTTATTACCCAAATCATTATGGATGTATTCTCTTAAAATCGTTGTATATTCATTAAATAGGGTTCCTAGTAAGGAAGTTCCAAGGGGCCATTTTGAACTGTGGACAGGAAGGAAACCTAGTTTAAGGCACCTGCATGTTTGGGGTTGCCCAGCGGAAGCTAGAGTTTATAATCCACAAGAAAAGAAATTATATTATCGAACAGTAAGTGGTTACTTTATTGGTTACCAAGAAAAATCTGAAGGGTATGTGTTTTACTGTCCAAACCATAGTTCGAGAATTGTTGAAACCGGTAATGCAAGATTCATTGAGAATGGTGAAGTTAGTGGGAGTGTTGAAAAGCAAAGTGTAGAAATAAAAGAGGTGAGGGTCAATATTCTATTACCCACGAATGTGCATACTTCCACACAAATACCAAATATTGTTCCAGTTGTTGAAGAACACTTTGATAACACCGAGCAACATTTGGATGAAATACTTCATGAACAAATTGACTCACGCATATCTGACACAAATAAACCACAAGAAATGCCAGTAAGAAAATCTCAAAGAGTTAGAAAATCGGCTATTTAGGATGATTACATGATGTATTTGCAAGAGTCAGATTTTGACATTGGTCTTAATAAGGATCCGATTTCATTTTCACAAGCCATAAAAAGTAATGAGTCTGACAAATGGATTGATTCCATGAATGAAGAGCTAAAATCTATGGAATACAATAAAGTCTGGGATGTTGTTGAATTGCCAGAAAGTTTTAAAAAAATTGGGTGTAGATGGGTCTTTAAGACCAAACGTGATTCAAATGGCAATACTAAATGACACAAAGTCAGACTTGTTGCCAAAGGTTATACTCAGAAAGGAGGCATTGATTATAAAGAGACCTTTTCACCGGTCTCAAAGAAAGACTCGTTAAGAATTATTATGGCTTTGGTGGCTCATTATGATTTAGAGTTACACCAAATGGATGTGAAAACTGCCTTTCTTAATGGAGATCTTGAGGAGGAAGTTTATATGGACCAACCAGAGAGTTTCGAAAATAAAGGAAAAGGTCAAATGGTGTGTAAACTGAAGAAGTCAATATATGGACTTAAACAAGCCTCACGACAATGATATATAAAGTTTAATGATACCATAACATATTTTGAATTTGTGAAAAATACCGTTGATCAGTGTATATACCAAAAGATCAGTGTGAGCAAGTTTATATTTTTAGTCCTATATGTTGATGATGTTCTACTTGCTGCTAATGATTTAGGCATATTGCGTGAGACTAAAGATTTTCTCTCTAAGAATTTTGAAATGAAAGATATGGGTGAGGCATCCTATGTGGTAGGAATAGAAATATTCTGTAATAGATCACAAAGATTATTGGAATCGTCTCATAAAGGCTATATCGAAAGAATTCTAGAGAGATTTAATATGAACAATTGTTCAGCAGGAATTGTTCCAATTCAAAAAGAGGCCAAATTTAGTCTCATGCAATGCCCTAAGAATGATGTAGAACGAAAGAAAATGGAATCAATTTCTTACTCTTCAATTGTTGGTAGTATGATGTATGCTCAGACTTGCACAAGATCGGATATTAGTTTTGCGGTCGAAATGCTAGGAAGATATCAGAGTAACCCCAGAATTGATCACTGAAAAGCTGCAAAGAAAGTTTTGAGGTACCTGAAAGGAATGAAGGATTACATGCTCATGTATAGGAGATCCAAGCATTTGGAAGTTGTTGGATACTCGGATTCAGATTTCGCTGGATGTATTGACACTAGAAAATCCACGTTTGGTTATTTGTTCCAATTAGCTGAAGGAGCAATATCATGAAAGAGTGCCAAACAGTCTGTCATTGCTACATCCAAGATGAAAGCAGAATTTGTGGCATGTTTTGAAGCCACAATTTATGCATTATGGCTGCGAAACTTTATTTCAGGACTTGGGGTTATCGATACCATTACCAAGCCGTTAAAAATTTATTGTGATAATTCTGCAGCAGTATTCTTTTCCAAGAATGATAAGTACTCCAAAGGTGCCAAGCATATGGAATTAAAGTACTTTACCGTCAAGGAGGAAGTTCAGAAACAAAGAGTGTCACTTGAGCATATTAGAACTGATCTTATGATTGCAGATCCGTTAACAAAAGGTTTATAGCCAAAGACATTTAAGGAACATGTACATAGAATGGGTCTTAGCTATATTTATGATTGATGTATTTATGATTTTTGACACTCTAAGCTCATTTACGTGTTTTTGATATACATTAATGATTTCATGTTTCTCATAATGGTGTATACATGATTGTTTTGTGATGTTGCGGGATTAGTCTTAATGAGACATTATTGTGGACCATAATATTTTTTAGCTTATGAACCTGATACAATAAATTACTAATGATGTAGTATATGGAAGGGAGTATGTAGACAAATTATATATAACCGCCATAACTCATATTTACAAGTTTATCGTATTGTGGTATTTATGGTGGACATTATAGAAGAGATTTGTTTATGCGCAACTAATGTTCCTATATTAAATATTAATATTATGTGATTATTGGGCCAAGTGGGAGAATGTAAGATTTTCTTACGTTTTGGTGGCCCAATAAATTTAAGGCCCATAATTAATATTTAATTAATGAGTAAGTCTCATCCGTCCGATCGGTTACTTGATGGACGTATCGGATTAAATGAGAGCCTCTATAAATTGGTCTTCTCCCCACCCATTAGGGTTACCGTATTTTATTTTCTCTCTTCCATCACTAAAGTTGGCGGTAACGAAAGCTAAGGCAAGGGGCGAGAAATCAATTTGGATTAACGTTTCCGCTTCACGATGATGGCTTACGATTCAGGTATGTTTTCTGTACGATTTTATATAAAATTATCATGTTCAAGATCCTGATATACAAATAAAGTTTATGATAACAGCTCTCAAATATAATTTCTCGGGAAGCCATTGATCGATGAAGCAATGCCAATAAAAATGGCCATCTTATCGAAATCATGAAAGAGTAGAAAAAAGTGAAATCTCTTGTTCAATGTTATACACGCGAATTACACTATTTGAAGATATTTGACTGTTGTGGGGCCTTGTAGATGGTAGTGTACATGTTATCTTTAACAAATATATGTTAGAAACACTTTGTCATATTTTAGCTCGTTTTTCTATATACATGTAATGTGATCTGGGAATAGGAAAAAGAATTGAAGCTGCATGGTGGCACTTGTTCAAATAACCGAGGGAGTAATACTTGCACATTAAAGCAGAGAGGCTGTTAATTTTGTTGTCTAGTTTGCGAGCTGACAACTAGGTCCTCTTAGTTTCCCAAATAGAAGTTTAGTTATTTACGAATTTTGCCGATATTTAGCTTCTTTAATTTCTTTCTTTTTAGGGTGTGTTGACAGGAAGTCGAGAGACTCTCCTAGTCGTACTAGTTGTATTAGTACTAGTATTGTATTTTTCTATTCCTAATTTCTTGTTATTATATGATGTGTCATTTTACCGATAGTATTAGCACTATTCTTGTAGTTTCGTATTCCTAGATCTTTATTATTACACATGTGCCATTTGTTTTCATTGTCTTATTACGTACCTTGTCGTTGTTATTGTTTGTTTATTGTGTCTTTTTCACTGTTCTTGAACCGAGGGTCTATTGGAAACAGCATAACTACCTCCATAAGTGTAACGATCCGGCCGGTCATTTCGAGAGTTATAGCCCCGTTTCCCCCATTTCTGCTTTCTTTTGTGCTTTTTAGCTATATTATGATATACCGGGTTAGTTGGTTCGGGTCCGGAGTGGTTTCAGAGTGGATTGAGACGCTTAGTCTCTAAAGTAGAAGCTTAAGTTGGAAATATCAACCGGATGTTGAATTATGTGTAAACGATCTCAGAATTGAATTCTGGTGGTTCCATTAGCTTCGTTAGGTGATTTTGGACTTAAGAGCGCGTCCAGAATAGATTTGAGGTCCGTAGTGAAATTAGGCTTGAATTGGCGAAAGTTAGAAATTTGGTGATTTCAGTCGGCATTGGAAAATTTGATATCAGGGTCGGAATGGATTTTCGAAAGTTGGAGTAGGTTCGTGGTGTCATTTGTGACGTGTATGTAAAATTTGAGGTCATTAGGATGTGATTTGGTTAGTTTCAGCATCAGTTGTAGAATTTGGAAGGTTAGAAGTTCTTAGGCTTGAATTTGAGTGCAATTTGGTGTTTTGATGTTGTTTTAAGCGATTCGGTAATTTGTCTAAGTTTGTATGTTGATATATGATATGTTGGTATGGTTGGTTGAGGTACCGAGGGGCTCGGGGTGATTCCGGATGGTTAACGGATTGTTTGAAGTTAGAAAATGCTGCTACTGGTATTTCCGCACCTGCGGAGGGGGATCCGTAGGTGCGAGGTCGCAGTTGCGCGTGGGAGTTCGCATGTGCGGACAGTGTTGAGGTAGGCTGGGTCCGCAAGTGCATAGGAGAGGTCGCATCTGCGAGTCCGCATATGCGGATAGGTGCCCGTAGAAGCAGAAGTGAAGAGGTCAGGCAGTGGCCGCATGTGCGAGGTCTTTTCCGCACCTGCGTGGTCGCAGATGCAGATATGGAGTGCAGGTGCGAAGTTGGTTTTTTTTTATTGATTTCCACAGGTGCGCATATTTAGCCGCAGGTGCGAAAGACCTGTGTAGAAACTATAAATTGAACACTTTGCGAATTTTGGTTCATTTTCACCATTTTCAAGTCGGTTTTTGGAGCATTTGGAGTGATATTTGAAGGGGATTCAAAGGTATTCACTAAGGTAAGTTGCTTGAGCTCTATTATCATTAGCTATGGTATTTTTCCGTTAATTTCTCACCTAATTAGTAGGCTTTTTGGAGTAAAATAAGGAGTTAGGGCTTCGGATTTTGGAGAGAGTAATTTGGGTATTTGAGGGACCAAATGAGGTCAGATTTTGATGCATTTAGTATGGGTAGACTCGGGAGTGAATGGAATTTTGGGTTTTGTGACTTATGTCGGATTTCGAGTCGTGGGCCCGGGGGGCGGGTTTGAGTGAATTTCGGGCTTTGGCCTATAAATTGGTATTTTCCTTGTGAGATTCATTTATTTAGCTCATATTGATCATATTTTATTGCTCGTTGCTAGATTCGGGTCATTTGGAGACCGGTTCGAGAGGAAAGAGCATTCCGGAGTAGGAGTTCTACGTTGTTGAGGTAAGTAACAGTTTTAAATCTGGTTTTGAGGGTATGAAACCCGGAGTTTGGTATAATGTGACTGTTTGGAGGTGGCACCCATGCCAGGTGATGGGCGTGCGGGTGTACGCCGTGAGGGATTGAGACTTGGTCCGTCCCGGGAGACTCTGAAGTCTAATAGCCTTTAATTGTGTTTATATGCATTCCTCTCTACTAGAAATTGACTGTTTTCATGTTAGAAATCATGCTTAGGCTATATTTCTACTCATGGTAGTTATACTCGGTCATAGTGATTCTTGTACAAGTTTACCTCAGTCTCTGTTATTTGTTTTTCCCTGATGATATACTGTAACACTTTGATTTAGTCTGTTTTTCCTTTCTTTATTGAGAGCTGTGAGACTAGAGAGGTTCATGACTGAGTAAGGCCGAGGGCCTGGCTGTGAGGTATTGTTGTATGGCATGTGAGTTGTCCGTGCAGATCCTTACGCTTAGTATAATTCAGAGGCCGAAAAAAACCACTGGCTACTGCATTTGTATAATTCAGTTTTCAATCCATGTTAAGGTTCCCACGATTAGGTATTTGCTCGGAAGTTCCCCAGCACATGGTGCAAGATATGTTATCTTTTTCCTGAAAATGGGAGATAATCAAAGATAAAGATCATACTCGCACTCAGCATAGCAAAAGTGACTGTAATAAGAGGAGAGTTCGAGTTCACACCTATGCATGTCAACGTCCGTGACATAGATGAATCCGGCAACATTACTGTCATGGGAAGAAAAGAAGGAAGTATATGAGATACAAAAACAGTTTTTCCTTGGGAAGGAGGGAATGAAATGGCAGGAATAAACAGCACTTTGTATAATTCCAATGAACAGCATAATACACGATAAGGTAGATGCTTCAATAGCAGAAATATATTTTGTAAGAAACAGTGATGGAAATGAAATAGTAGTTACCTCGCCAGTGAATTTTACAAATTTTAGATTACGATACTACAATTGTTACAGGAGCCAAAAAGACTAAAGAGAAAAATGCCAAATTTCCAGGCTACGTCACTAATGGATGAAACTGAGGCTCACTGTTATGTCAAACTTGTGTTATTTAAGCTTTTTAATAATAAACAGGGGTTTCTTTTACAGCTAGGACTCACAAATTGAGAGCAGTAATTCTAAAAACGAACCTCATAACCTTAAACTCTTTTAGCTAAAACAGAATAATCAAATATCACTGAGCATAAGAATGACGATAGAAAAACGAACTCAGCCTTACCTGGAAATTATTTGATCTGGTTCATTGGCATACGAGACGGCAAGAACCAAATGAAGCAAGTCCCGGTTGATACTAACTGGAACCAATCTTGTAGGATCTGCAGCAGGCTCTGCACCAATAGGTAAAGCTGAGCGTGGAGCCTGTGGTCCACCCCCAATTCGGTAGATGAACAAGTCACCGAAGTTTACTACATTAGAATGTGGTGAGAGGCCACCTACGGCTTCTCAGTTCTCCCTCCCCAAAATGGCAAAGCTATTGCCTAAATTTCATTATAATCACTATCGAGTTGTTGTGCATTGCTTGGCCAGTCCCACATATGTTAAAGCCATTTTCTTGAGTGGGTGTTTTATCAGAGGGGTAGAAGAGGAAAGTATATCAGGAAACATTTGAAAATGGACCAAATAATACAGATATCAAAAGGAAATAGAGAGTGAAAGTATGGAAAGTTGAAATTTTGGTGTTGCCAAACTATTCTTGTTAGACATTAATTAAGCTTGAGAATTGGTTTCCAGCAATTACTCGTTTGTAGAGCTGTTTTCTACAGTGTAAGAGTTGATCTTGTTTCTATTATATGGTCGCACTCTGGACAGGAAAAACTTTGTAGCATGCTAAAAGATGTATTGAAGAATCGGCCTAATGTGGATGTGGTGAAACTTCAAAAGTCTGGTGGTGTTGTATCAAGGAATGCAAAAGTACGCCAGAAAGCAAGGGGCTACAGAATAAGGGTACAGATTTCTTTATTGATTAATAATAGAGAGAGTTCGGAGTCAATCACACTCACAGTTCATGCACTGGAACATGAACACTTGCTCTAGGGGAGTGTGGTCTTCTTAGTTTTCACCTTATCCTGGTAATGCAAAACTATATACTATGGCTCGTGAGTTGTCCGTGCAGCACGTGAGTTATCTGTGCAGATCCAGATATGATATTATAGTACGTGAGTTGTCCTTGCGGATTAGCGCTTGGGCTGTAGGAGCCCCTCATGAGTCTAAACACCCCTAGTGAGCGCATGTACCTATTGAGAGTGTGTGTTGAGGGCTGAGAGCCGGGAGTATGAGCTGTTGAGATGGGTTGAGTGATTGCTGCCTTGAGAGGATGTACTTGCTTTTATTTATTGTTGCACTCAGTTGTTATCTGTTGTTGTTGTGAAATTTCTAGAAGATTCATATCTGTTTTACTTGAGCGCGAACTGATTTGACTTGTACCATAGGATTTGAAAGCATGTTCACTGTTTACTGAAAACTTTTAAAATGAACTGTACTGTATAACTCGTTACTGCTTCTCAGTTCCTTATTTATTTCTGTTACTTGATGAGTTGGTTCTACTCATGTTACACCCTGCACTTCATGTGCAGATCCAGGTGTGTTTGATCACGAAGGTCGTTGAATTCGGGCGCGATCGAGTACCGGAGACTACGAGGTAGCTGTCGGCGTCCGTAGGACCTTGTCTCTCCTTCTATATTTCTTTCTGTCTTGTATTGATACTTAGACACTAGTTGTATTTGTTTGGTTATCTAGATGCTCGTGACTTAGTGACACCCCGATGTTGGGCTATTTTTCAGTACTTATATTTTATTTGGGGGTTACCCCGTATTTATTAGAGACTACGGTTATTTTAAATGTCTTAATTAACTTCTGTTAAATTTTGAAAGTATTTTGGAAAGGGCGGCTTGCATAGTACCACGATAAGCGCCATCACGACGGTTTAGGTTTTGGGCCGTGGCAAGTTGGTATCAGAGCCTAGGTTACATAGGTCTCACGAGTCATGAGCGGGTTAGTAAAGTCTTGCGGATCGGTACGGAGACGTTTCTACTTATCTTTGAGAGGCTGCAAAACCCTTAGGAAAATTTCACATTCTTAGATTCTTGTCGTGCGAATCTGTTTATTCTGGTAATTAAACACATGCTGTTTCATTCTCTCACACAAGGTGAGGACTCGTGCTACCGGTCAGAAGGGCCAGCCACCAGTACCACCAGCCAAGGCCGCGAGAGGCCGAGGCCGCGGTAGAGGCCATGGTAGGGGCAGAGGTGCAGCCCGTACAACAGCTGGGGCAGTACCTGCAGATCCACCAGTTGTCCCATATCACGACTAGATTCTAGTTATTGATGCACCAGCTCAGGCACCACCTGTGCCTTTTGTGATTCCAGGCCTCCAGGAAGCCCTAGCTCAGCTTCTGACAGCGTGTACCGGCCTTACTCATGCGGTCTTTATCTCGACTGTCGCAACCACTTCTCAGGACGGGGGAGGCACTCAGACACCCGCCGCTCGTACACCCGAGCAGGTTGATCAGAGACTCCAGGCACCAGAGGCACCACCAGCCTAGCCGGTTGCAGCTGCTCAGGATTATGTGGTTCCTGCTATGCCTGAGGATGATCAACGTAAGTTGGAGAGGTTTGGGAGATTCCAACCTCCACCTTTCAGTGGCACAGAGAGAGAGGATGCCCAGGACTTCTTGGACAGATGTCAGAGGATACTCCGTACAGCTGGTATTCTGGAGACTTGTGGGGTCTCATTCACTATTTTTCAGTTTTCCGGGGCCGCACTCAGATCGTGGGAGACTTATGAGAGGCGTAGTCCTGTTGGCGCAGCATCCCTTACTTGGCAGCAGTTCTCCATGGTCTTTTTGGAGAAGTTTATGCCTCAGTCCCACAGAGAGGAGCTGCGCAGACAGTTTGAGCAGCTTCGCCAGGGTGATATATCTTTGACGCAGTATAAGATGCAATTCTTGGAGTTGGCCCGCCATGCTATCTGGTTGGTTCCCACAGACAGGTGAAGAATCATTAGGTTTATAGATGGTCTTACTTTTCAGCTACGGTTGCTCATGACTAGAGAGAGGGTGTCTGGTGCTACCTTTGATGAGGTTATCGACATTGCTCGGCAGATTGAGATGGTTCGCGGTCAGGAGAGGGTTGAGAGAGAGGCCTTGTGGTCAGGGTGGATTCAACGGTGCTCCTTTTAGGGGTCAGTTCCAGCACGGTAGAGGTCGTCATTTCAGACAGGCTCAGTCAGCTCGGCCATTTCACCGTGGTGCATCATCTGGCCATGGTTCTCATAGTCATCAGCAGGGCCAGTCATTATTCAGTGAACTACCGGCGCAAAGTTCTCATCATGCCCCGCCCGCTCAGGTATCCTCGGGTAGTTCTTTTGGGCATTAGATGCAACCGTTTCGTCAGAGGAGGGGTTGTTTCGAGTGCGAAGATTTTGGTCAGATTATGAGAGATTGCCCTAGGCTATTGGGTGAGACTCCACAGTGGAGTACTCGGCCAATGGAACCAGCACCAGTTCCTCCACCACCCGCTCAGCCAGCTAGGGGTGGAGCTCAGCCAGCTAGGGGCGGAGCCCAGTCAGTTAGGGGTCGCCCGAGAGGGGGGAGGCAGATCAAGGGGTGGTCAGGCCCGTTTCTATGCCCTCCCTGCCAGACCAGATGTTATTGCTTCAGATGCTGTGATTACAAGTATTGTCTCAGTTTGTCACAGAGATGCCTCTTTATTATTTGACCCTGGTTCCACGTATTCATATGTTTCCTCGCATTTCGCCCATTTTCTGGATATGCTCGTGAGTCATTAGTTTCATCTGTTCATGTATCTACTCCTGTAGGCGATACTATTATTGTGGACCGTGTATATCGGTCATGTATGGTGACTATTAGGGGTCTGGAGCCCCGAGTGGACCTTTTGCTGCTTAGTGTGGTTGACTTTGATGTGATATTGGGTATGAATTTGTTATCTCCATATCATGTTGTTCTAGATTGTCACGCTAAGACCGTGACGTTGGCGATGCCGGGATTTCCGAGGGTTGAGTAGAGCGGCTCTATAGATTATGTATCTAGTAGGGTGATTTCATATTTGAAGGTTCAACGTATGGTTGAGAAGGGTTGCCTATCTTATTTGGTGTTTGTGAGGGATGTTAGTGCAGAGACTCCTGCCATTGATTTTCTTCCGGTGGTGCGTGATTTTCCGAATGTGTTTCTTGCAGACCTGCCGGGCATGCCGCCTGACAGGGATATTGACTTCGGTATTGATTTGGTGCCGGGCACTCAGCCCATTTCTATTCCACTGTATCGTATGGCACCGGCGGAGTTGAAGGAACAAATTCAGGAACTCCTTGATAAGGGGTTTATTCGGCCTAGTGTGTCACCTTGGGGTGCGCAGGTTCTATTTGTAAAGAAGAAGGATGGTTCCATGAGGATGTACATTGATTACAGGCAGTTGAACAAGGTCACAATCAAGAACAAGTATCCTTTGCCCCGTATTGATGATTTATTTGACCAGCTTCAGGGAGTGAGAGTGTTCTCCAAGATTGATTTGAGGTCGGGTTATCACCAGCTGAAGATTCGGGATTCGGATATTCTTAAGACAGCTTTCAAGACCTGTTATGGCCATTATGAGTTCTTGGTGATGTCTTTTGGGCTGACCAATGCCCTAGTAACGTTTATGCATGTGATGAATAGTGTATTCCAGCCCTATTTGGACTCATTCGTTATTATATTCATTGATGACATCCTGGTGTACTCTCGTAGCCAGGAGGAGCATGCTCAACATTTGAGGGTTGTATTGCAGAGATTGAGGGAGGAGAAACTTTATGCAAAGTTCTCCAAATGTGAGTTTTGGCTCGGTTCAGTAGCATTCTTGGGGCACGTGGTGTCTAGTGAAGGTATTCAGGTGGATCCGAAGAAGATATAGGCAGTGCAGAGTTGGCCTAGACCGTCCTCAGCCAAGGAGATTAGGAACTTTCTTGGTTTGGCGGGTTATTACCGTCGCTTTGTGGAGGGATTTTCATCCATTGCATCGCCCTTGACCAAATTAACCCAAAAGGGTGCTGCATTCAGGTGGTCGGATAAGTGTGAGGAGAGATTTCAGAAGCTCAAGACTGCTTTGACCACAACTCTAGTGTTAGTTCTGCCATCAGCTTCAGATTCTTACACCGTGTATTGTGATGCCTCGAGGGTAGGTATTGGATGTGTTCAAATGCAGGAGGGTAGGGTGATTGCCTATGCCTCACGCAAGTTGAAGACCTATGAGAAGAACTATTATGTCCATGATCTTGAGTTAGCAGCCATTGTTGACGCCTTGAAGATTTGGCGCCATTATTTATATGGGGTTCATTGTGAGATCTATACTGATCACCGGAGTTTGCAGTATCTGTTGAAGTAGAAGGATCTTAATTTGTGTCAGCGAAGATGGTTAGAGCTTCTCAAGGACTATGATATCACAATTTTGTACAATCCGGGGAAGTCCAATGTGGTGGACGATGCTTTGAGTCGCCGAGCGGAGAGTTTGGGGAGTTTAGCATATCTCTCAGAAACAGAGAGACCCTCAGCATTGGATGTTCAGGCCTTAGTGGGCCATCTTGTCAAATTGGATATTTCAGAGCCGAGTCGGGTATTGTCTTGTGTGGTCTCCGGGTCTTCTCTTTAGGACCATATCAGGGAGCGTCAGTATGATGACCCCCACCTGCTCGTTCTTTAGGACAGGGTTCAGCGAGGTGATACTGGGGATGTGACCATTGGTGATGACGACGTGTTGAGTATGTAGGGCTGGATATGTGTGCCTAATGTAGATGGACTTTGAGAGTTGATTCTTGAGGAGGCCCACATCTCGCGGTATTCCATCCATCCGGGTGCCGCGAAGATGTACCAAGATTTGAGGCAGCACTATTGGTGGAGGCAGATGAAGAATGATATAGTTGGGTTTGTGGCTCGGTGTCTCAATTGTCAACAGGTTAAGTATAAACATCAGAGACCGGGTGGCTTGCTTCAGAGGTTAGAGACCCCAGAGTGAAAGTGGGAGCGAATAACTATGGACTTCGTAGTTGGGCTCCCATGGACTTCGAGGAAGTTTGATGCTATTTGGGTGATTGTGGATTGGCTGACCAAGTCCACTCACTTCATTCCAGTTGGTACTACTTACACTTCAGAGCGGTTGGCTGAGATTTATATCCGAGAGGTTTTTCGCCTGCATGGTATTCCAGTTTCCATCATTTCAGATAGAGGTATTCAGTTTACATCGCAGTTTTGGAGGGTTGTGCAGCAAGAGTTGGCTACACAGGTTGAGTTGAGCACAACGTTTCACCCTCAGACGGATGGGCAGTCCAAGCGCTCTATTCAGATATTGGAGGACATGTTGCGTGCTTGTATCATTGACTTTGGGGGTTCATGGGATCAGTTTCTTCCGCTTGCGGAGTTTGCATATAACAACAGTTACCAGTCAAGTATTCAGATGGCTCCGTACGAGGCTTTAAATGGGAGGAGGTATAGATCTTCGGTAGGATGTTTTAGCCAGGTGAGGCTAGGATCTTAGGTACATACTTGGTCCAGGATGCATTAGATAAGGCGAAATCGATTCAGGAGCGGCTTCGCACGACGCAGTCTAGGCAGAAGAGCTATGCAGACAGGAAGGTCCGTGATGTGTCTTTTATGGTTTGGGAGAACGTTTTGCTGAAGGTATCACCCATGAAGGGTGATATGAGGTTTGGTAAGAGGGGCAAGTTGAGCCCCCGGTTCATTGGGCCTTTTGAGGTGCTTCAGAGGATAGGGGAGATGGTTTATAAGCTTGCCTTGCCACCCAGCTTGTCGAGTGTGCATCTAGTGTTTCATCTTTCCATGCTCCGAAAGTATATTGGAGATCCGTCCCATGTTTTGGACTTCAGCACGGTTCAGTTGGAGGGTGATATGACTTATGACGTGGAGCTGGTGGCCATTTTGGATCGGCAAGTTCGGAAGTTGAGGTCAAAGGACATAGCTTCGGTGAAGGTGCAATGGAGAGGTCAGCCTGTGGAGGAGGCCACCTGGGAGACCGAGCGGGAGATGCGAAGCAGATATCCATGCCTATTCGAGACTCCAGGTATGTATCTAGACCCGTTCGAGGACGAACGGTTGTTTAAGAGGGGGAAGATGTAAGGACCCGGCCGATCGTTTCAAGCGTTATAGCCCCGTTTCCCCCATTTCTGCTTCCTTTTGTGCTTTTCAGCTATATTATAATATAACGGGTTTGTTGGTTTGGGTTCGAAGTGGTTTCAGTATGGATTGAGATGCTTAGTCTCTAAAGTAGAAGCTTAAGTTAGAAAAGTCAACCGGATGTTGAGTTATGTGTAAACGATCTCGGAATTGAATTGTGATGGTTCCATTAGCTTCGATAGGTGATTTTGGACTTAGGATCACATCTGGAATGGATTTGAATGTCCGTAGTGGAATTAGGCTTGAATTGGCGAAAGTTAGAAATTTGGCGATTTTGTCCGGCACTGGAAAATTTGATATCCGGGTCGGAATGTATTTTCGGAAGTTGGAGTAGGTTAGTGGTGTCGTTTGTGATGTGTGTGTAAAATTTGAGGTCCTTCGGACGTGGTTTGGTTGGTTTCGACATCGGTTGTCGAATTTGGAAGGTTAGAAGTTCTTAGGCTTGAATTCGAGGGTAATTTGGTGTTTTGATGTTGTTTTGAGTGATTCGGTGATTTGTCTAAGTTTGTATGTTTATATATAACTTGTTGGTATGGTTGGTTGAGGTCCCGAGGGGCTTGGAGTGTTTCCGGGTGGTTAACGGATTGTTTGAAGTTGGAAAATGCAGGTAAAGCTGCTGCTACTGGTATTTTCGCACCTGCGGAGAGGGAGCCGGAGGCGCGAGGTCGCAGGTGCGCATGGGATTTCAGAGGTGCGGAAAGTGTTGAGGTAGGTGGAGTTCGCAGGTATGGACAATGTTGAGGTAGGCTGGGTCCACAGGTGCATAGGAGAGGTCACATCTGCGAGTCTGCAGATGCAGATAGGTGCCCACAAAAGCGAAAGTAAGGAGGCCAGGCAGTGGCCACAGGTGCGAGGTCTTTTCCGCACATGCGTGGTCGTAGATGCAGATATGGAGCGCATGTATGAAGTTGGGGTTTTTATTGATTTCCGCAGGTGCGGAGGTTCTTGCGCAGATGGGGCACCGCAGGTGCGCATATTTAGCCACATGTGTGAAAGACCTGTGCAGAAACTATAAATTGAACACTTTGCGAATTTTGGTTCATTTCCACCATTTTCAAGTCTGCTTTTGGAGCTTTTGGAGTGATATTTGAAGGGGATTCAAGGGTATTCACTGAGGTAAGTTGCTTGAGCTCTATTATCATTAGCTATGGTATTTTCCCGTTAATTTCTCACCTAATTAGTAGGCTTTTTGGAGTAAAATAAGGGGTTAGGGCTTCGGATTTTGGAGAGAGTAATTTGGGGATTTGAGGGACCAAATGAGGTCAGATTTTGATGCATTTAGTATGGGTAGACTCAGGAGTGAATGGAATTTTGGGTTTTGTGACTTTTGTCAGATTTCGAGCCGTGGGCCCGGGGGGGAGGGGGGGGAGGGGGTGGCAGGTTTGAGTGAATTTCGGGCTTTGGCCTATAAATTGGTATTTTCCTTATGAGATTCATTTATTTAGCTCATATTGATCATATTTTATTACTCGTTGCTAGATTCGGGTCATTTGGAGACCGGTTCGAGAGGAAAGAGCATTCCGGAGTAGGAGTTCTACGCTGTTGAGGTAAGTAACAGTTTTAAATCTGGTTTTGAGGGTATGAAATCCAGAGATTGGTATAATGTGACTGTTTGGAGGTGGCACCCATGCCAGGTGATGGGTGTGCGGGTGTACGCCATGAGGGATTGAGACTTGGTCCGTCCCTGGAGACTGTGAAGTCTAATAGCCTTTAATTGTGTTTATATGCATTCCTCTCTACTGGAACTTGACTGTTTTCATGTTAGAAATCATGCTTAGGCTATATTTCTACTCATGGTAGTTATACTCGGTCATAGTGATTCTTGTACAAGTTTACCTCAGTCTCTGTTATTTGTTTTCCCTGATGATATACTGTAACACTTTGATTTGGGCTATTTTTCCTTTCTTTATTGAGTTGTGAGACTAGAGAGGTTCATGACTGAGTAAGGCCGAGGGCCTGGTTGTGAGGTATTGTTATATGGAATGTGAGTTATCCATGCAAATCCTTATGTTTATACTATGGCTCGTGAGTTGTCCGTGCAACATGTGAGTTGTCTGTGCGGATCCAGATATGATATTATAGCACGTGAGTTGTCCGTACGGATTAGCGCTTGGGCTGTAGGAGCCCCTCATGAGTCTAAACACCCCCAGTGAGCGCATGTACCTATTGAGAGTGTGTGTTGAGGGCTGAGAGCCGAGAGTATGAGTTGTTGAGATGGGTTGAGTGACTGATGCCTTGAGAGATTGTACTTGCTTTTATTTATTATTGCACTCAGTTGTTATCTGTTGTTGTTGTGAAATTTTTGGAAGATTCATATCTATTTTACATGAGCGCGAACTGATTTGACTTGTACCACAGGATTTGAAAGCATGTTCACTTTTTACTGAAAACTTTTAAAATGAACTGTACTATATAGCTCGTCACTGCTTCTCAGTTCGTTATTTATTTCTGTTACTTGCTGAGTTGGTTGTACTCATGCCTCACCCTGCACTTCATGTGCAGATCCAGGTGTGTTTGATCATGGAGGTCGTTGAGTTCGGGCGCGATCGAGTACCGGAGACTACGAGGTAGCTGTTGGCGTCCGCAGGACCTTGTCTCTCCTTCTATATTTCTTTTTGTCTTGTATTGATACTTAGACACTGGTTGTATTAGTTTGGTTATCTAGATACTCCTGACTTAGTGACACCCCAATGTCGGGCTATGTTTTCGCACTTATGTTTTATTTGGGTTTTACCCCGTATTTATAAGAAACTCCGGTTATTTTAAATGTCTTAATTCATTTCTGTTAAATTTTGAAAGTGTTTTGGAAAGGTCGGCTTGCCTAGTACCACGATGGGCGCTATCACAATGGGTTAGGTTTTGGGTCGTGACAATAAGGTAGGGGTAAGGTCTCCGTACACATTATCCTCCCCAAACCCCATACGTGTAGGATTTCACTGGGTTTTTTATTGTTGTTGTTGTTGTTGTTGTTGTTTTTGTTGTTGTTGTTGTTGTTGTTATAATTTAGGAAAACATTATGGAAGATGAAATCGGTAAGGGCTTGGAGGGTGGTAGGTTGCGGTCTAGGGGGCGGGGGTGGGGGGATTAGGGGGTTTGGGGATAGGTGTGGGGTGGGGAATAGGGTGAAAAAGTATTTGGAAAAATATTTCCCCTCCTTTTGGTAGGGAAATTATTTTTCTCCAATTGGAGGAAAATGAATTCATGAAAAATATATTGTTTAATACATTTAAGCTAACTACATATGAAAAATTGAAACATATTTTTCAAAAAATAATTTCCTTCACGCCAAACTGTCACAACCCAAAATTTGCATGTCGTGATGGCGCCTATCTCAATACTAGGCAAGCCGACAACCGCAATAAGCTACAATTTCTTTTAAGTTTGAAAAATATAATATTTAGATTTAATAGAAAAACCCCACACATACTAATATAAATACACTCCCAAAATCCGGTGTCACTGAGTACATGAGCATCTAAATGATAATATAGTCTGACTAATACAAGCACTGTTTGGAAATGTAGGACAATACAAATAAATGAAAGGAAAGAGAATCAAGGTCTGCGGATGTCAAATAGCTACCTCGATAGTCTCTAACAGATAATCTTCCAAAAACTAGCAATCGCCATGTCCGGAAGTACCTGAATCTACACATGAAGTGCAGAGTGTAGTATGAGTACAATCGACCCCATGTAATCAATAAGTAACGAGACTAACCTTTGGGCTGAAAGTAGTGACGAGCTCCACAGGTACAGTCCAATTTAGAAATAACAGTACAGAAATATAGGCATGCTTTCAAGTTCAACAATTAAACTCGGTACAAGTAAAATAGATAAATTATGACTGATATGAGGAATATGACATCTCTATATCTACATGCCAATATAATGGTGTATGTGATGCTCCTCCGTGGACACCTCATGTACTCACAATCTCAAAATATTCAATCACTCAGTATTGTATATGGCCAATCCAGCCCAAGGAAGATCCATCCCGTATATATATACATCAACTGACAGTCATTCACTCAGTACTGTATAAGGCCAATCCAACCCAGAAAACATCCATCCCCAGTTATAATGATCCGGACAAGATCCATGTCCAGTGAAGATCCATCCCGCAATATAAATGAATCGCGCTCACTGTGGGGGTTGTAGACTCCAGAGGGGCTCCTTCAGCCCAAGCGCTATAATAGCCAGATTCAGGCATAAATAAATAAAATATGTTGCGGTGTGCAACCCGATCCCATAAATATCACTCAAAATCTCCAGTCTCTCGGGCTCTCAATGACCTGAAAATCAACCCGACATGATGATATGATATATCAATGAATGACAACAGAGACAGAGATATGATATGCAAATGATGAATGTGACTGGGTACAAAACATACAATTCAGACAAATAATTCAACAGCAACACGACCCTATGGGTCCCATAATATCGGCACGTAGCCTAAACATGATCTTTAACATGAGTCTCAGCTCTATTTGCTCTAACACATGGAGGATATGTGGATAATGGCATGATTCTTTAATTATACAACTCCACAAAATTTATTTAAGTCACAATTTCTATGGTGCACGCCCACACGCCCGTCACCTAGCATGTGCGTCACCTCCATACAATTTACATAATACAAAATTCAGGAATAAATACCCTCAGAACCAAATGTAGAAGTGTAACTTACCTCAAACCGTGTAATTATTTATTGCAATATACCCTTGCGTCGCGAATTGGCCTCCGAACGCCTCGAATCTAGTCACAATTAATTCGATACAGTTAACACAAATTATAGGAATTAATTACATATGAAAATACTAAGTTTTCCAAAAAAATTCGAAATTCCACACAAAAATTGCCAGTGGGTCCCACGTCTCAAAATCTGATAAAACTCACAAAATCCGACAACCCATTCAATTACGAGTCCAACCATACTAGTTTCACTCAAATCCGACTCCGAGTCAACATTCAAATCCCCAAAAATTCGTTTTCTACAATTTTTCCAAATTTTCCATCTCAAAATACTAATTAAATGATGAAAACAATGATATATTCATGTATTTTAACTAAATCCTAGTTAGAATCACTTACCCCGATGAATTTCTTAAAAATTTCATGAAAAATCGTCACAAACCGAGCTCCCAAAGTCCAAATATGAAATAATACTCTAACTATCGTTCATATAGTACAAAATCTGATCTCCCATTGTGCTGACCGCAAAAGTTTTGTGCGGTTTGCACATTCCAGGTTCTGCAGCCGCAACCCAAATTGTGCGGTCGCAGTCCAGCAGTGACTGCACTACCAAGTTTCAGTAAATTGACCATAACTTTCTGTACAAATATCCAACTGATGAATGGTTTAATTTTTTGTAAACTAGACCCAAAGGGCTACAACTTTTATTTTGGGATCATCTCTAAATTCCTTATATATCAAAAGATATAAGCTTCCTAAGTGAGACCATCGAACCTGCAGATACTCCTTTCTGCGGTCGCAAGGGGATTTCTGCGGTACGCAATTTTCCTCTAGGGTCCGTATCAGCACTCCAAAATGTGCCCCCGCACTGCAACTGTTCCCAGAACATCATCAGAGTGCCGAAATGTCCAAATTGTTCAAAACTCACCCACAAACACACCCGAGGCCCCCGATACCTCAACCAAATATACCAGTAAGTCCTAAAATATCATACGAACTTAGTCGAAGCCTCAAATAACATCAAACAACGCTAAAAACATGAATCATACCCCAATTCAAACCTAATGAAAACTAACAATTTTCAACTTCTACATTCAATACCGAAACCTATCAAATCAAGTCCGATTGACCTCAAATTTTGTACACAAGTCATAAATGACGATATGGACCTATTCCAATTTTTAGAATCGGATTCCGACCCCGATATCAAAAAGTCAACACCACGGTCAAAATTTCAAAATTAAATTTCCTATTTTTACCATTTCAAGCTTAATTTAACTACAGACTTTCAAATATTTTTTCGGACATACTTCTAAGTCCAAAATCACCATACAGAGCTATTGAAATTATCAAAATTCTATTTCAGGGTCTTTTATATATAAGTCAACATCCGTTCAACCTTTCCAACTTAAGTTTTCATCTTTGAGACTAAGTGTTTCAATTTCCTTCCGAAACCTCACCGGACCCGAATCAATTACCCCAGCAAGTCACATAACAACTGTAAAACACAAAATGAGCAGTAAATGAGGGAACATGATTGTAATACTCAAAATAACCGATCAAATCACTACATTCTCTCACACCTCTTTTGATCTAAATGAGGCTCGTAATTCTTTTGGATGGTTGTCTCGTTAAGTTTCCTTTACTAGAATGTATATCCTTGAGAAAACAAAAATTAGAAAAACACTACATTACCTTATTACTCCTGTTTTCTTAATGATTACGTAAGGTCAAAATAATATACTCATTGAGAAGAGTAGAGTAAGGCCTCATTTATTTTTTTTTTTAAGATTAAGACGTCTGAATCTGTATACACGTCTGAATATCAAAATATGTATTAAGATTAAGACATTTGAATCTGAATACACATCTGAATGTTAAGATGTGTATTGAGATCTGAATACTAAATGATTAAGACTGTTTGATTTTTAACATTTGAATGTATAAAATTTACGTTTATTTGAAAATTAATAAACATAAAATTCAAATAAAATACGAATTAATCTAATATTCCATCACTAAAATATATAACTTTTTAAAATATGATAGTTGCCTTGCTGGTAGTGATGGCTAACGGTAGTGCTTGTGAATGCCGACTAAAAGCGATGGTTGGTGGTAGATTTGGTTGATGGTAGTAGTTTAGGGTAGTAGCTAGTGGCAGCTATTATGATTGAGGATGGTGGTGGTGGGCGGTAATATTTAATAATGGCGGGTGGTGGTGATGGTAGTTGTGATTGAGGAAGATGGTGGTGGGTGGTAGTGGTTTATAATGATGGGCAGTGCCAGCTATGGTTGTTGATGGTGATTGGGTGGTTAGTTGTGGTAGTTGAGGTGGATGAGGGTTGGTTGTCGTTGATAATGATGGTGGTGAGAGTGGTGGGGATGGTGGGTAATGGTAGTCGACAATGGTGGAGGTTATGATTGAGGATGATGGTGGTGGTAGTGGGTGGCATGGTGGTAGTTGATAATGGTAGGCGATGATGACAGTTAATAATGAATATGGATGATAGCATCTTAATGAAACTAAGTCTCTGTTATATATCTTAATGATACAGATCTATTCAGACCCATTAAGTGATTGTGAAGTAAAAAAAACAAACACACTTAACGATTAAAATCTGAATAATTAAGATTCAAATTTTAAAAATAAACACACTTAATGTATGAAATCTGAATGAATAAGATTCAAACCTGCATTAAGTGTAAATGCGTAACTATATGATCATGGTTTTTGGTTCATGTTCACTTGTACGAATCTTAACTAAGAACGTTTTAAAGATGAAAGCATTGCTTACGTTTTAAAGGTACGAAAGGACATAAAAAAAAACTCGCAGAAAACGAAAGGAAAATTAAAGGGGCAATCACATGTCAGTATTAGATTCTACCTACAGAACAAAGAGGACTACATTCACGTCAAAATATCTAATTCCGACGTGGCCGCTAAAATAGTCTAAACATAGAATTTTAAATAGAACTTACACACAAAACAAGAGAAAAATGGAGCTATCACATATCAGTTTTAGATTCTACCGAAAAAGAACACTATATTCACGTGAAATATCTATATTTCCACGGCAGACAAAACAATCTGAACCAAGAACTTAAGGTATCCAGATGTATTGCAATCACCTATTTCCAACACCGTTCTCTATGTGCCATTTATTATAAGTTCAAAATAAATATACGGTTTTAGAATTTAAACTCTATGATTTTATTTTTGAGGTTTTTAGCATTGAACCTATTATATTTTTAAAATAATGAGTTCATATTTACTATTTTTATAATTTTAATGAATTTTTATATATAAATATTTTCTCTGTATCGAATGGTATGGGTTCAATTGAACTGGTTATTAATACATTAGATACACTCCAGAAGTACAAGTACTTACCTATTTTGTATATTATCGTACTTTCTCCATCCCAATTTAAGTAGCAGTGATTGACTCAGTAGGAAATTTACGAAAGAATTTTTTTTTTTGAAACTTGTAGTTTAAAATAAATTATTAATTTTTGTGTGGGTGTAAATTGTTTATTAGGATTAAAGTAAAAATTTTAAAGTTAAATTATTTTTATATAAAAAAATCTAGTATTCTTTTTTAAACATACCAAAAAAAATATGATTGATAATTTGGGACAGCGAAAGTAAATTTTGTGTCACTTTTTCTTGTGTTTGCATAGGCATTTTGAACCGGCTGTGCCACGTGATGAAACTAGGTGTTATTTCCCTTTAAAACTGATCAAGAGTGTGATAGTCTCATTGTTTGCACCAGAATTCAAGTAAATAAATATATGCTGGGGTTGTCTAGTTACGATAGAGATATGTGTTTTTGAATGGCAAAATATATAAGTTACCCCTAAATTATGGATTAAATTTTTGTTATATATTTTTTACGGACGAAAATTACATTACACACTCAATCTTTTTAAAATGTATCTAATACATATTACTTTTTCCTTGCCCAATTTTTCAGAATGTGTGTAATATCACGCACCAATCAAACAGTGACATGTGTCATTATTTTTTATTTAAAATATAACATAATTAAAATTATAACTATACCCCTCAGCGTCCCCATCTAAAGTTCTAAACCACCATGGTTGCCGTCCATCTCTCTTTGCCATCAATCATTATAGCCTCATAATCAAACCAAAATCAGAAATTGAAATTGAATTTGAAATTTTGAGTCCAGATCCAACTCATTTTTCATTTCTCTTCTGTAAAAGCTCAACCACCATTAACTGACATTACAATGTTTTAGTTTTCTGTTTTGTACCATTTCGACTCCCACAACTGAAGCAACGAATTTATAATAATAAGAAGCAAAGTATATTTATTAGAGAAGAAGACTAAGAACTCTACAATTCAGTTATTTAAAAATTTATCCATTAATAAATTATTAAAGAATGTGCTTATGTGCAAAAGCTTGAGCTGAGCTTTAATCGTTGGGAATATTTTTCGAAAAATTCGACTTCACATCAAAAGCTCAAGCTAAGATTCTCCACAAAAAAAAAATCTTCTATGCAAAAGCTTGAGGCAAGCTTTAATGTTTGGGGGAGCTATAAAAGCTTTAATTACTGAATCTAATCACAATTTCTCGCCAAAATATCTACAAAAAAAAACTAAAAACTAATCAACGAGGAGAGATATGAGAAATCATGGTGTGTTTAATTGAGAAAAAAAGGATGAGGTGGTGGAGAGAAGTGAGTCTAAGTGTCATGAAGTTCTCAAGGAGCAGCCATGGCAGAATTTTTTAAACAAGGAAGAAGATGACTTAATTTTAAAAAAATTTAAAACTAAAAGAAAATTTACATTTGACACAAAAATTCTTTTGTTCACGCGACTCATTTGTTGGAAAAAACACACATTGTCCCGTGGGAAAACTAGTGTGTATTAGATACGCTTTAGAAAGGTTGAGTGTGTAATGCGATTTTCATTTGAAAAAAGTGTATAACAAGGATTTGGTCCATAATTTAGGGGTAACTTATGTATTTTGCCTTTTTAAATTTACTTCCTTTGTTCAATGCATTAAGATTTATTAGATTTAATTTGCCATGCTTGCCATTCGATCCTCTTAATTCGTTTGAACCGATATATTACATGCAGTTTTTTTCTCCTGAAGATTTACGCGCAGGATTTGATTTGATGGTGTAAAGTTAAATATGTTAATTTCCCAAATGATCATTCAACTTGATGAAAGATCAATTTTAGCCTTATCAACTTCTATTCCTTTAGCAGAAATTTTATGTCCTAAAATAATTCCCTTTGTTACCATGAAGTGATATTTTTCCCAATTAAAAATCAAATTTGTCTCTTCACATCTTTTAAGCATCAAAGTTAAATGATAGAGACAATCTTCAAATGTCTTACCAAAAAGTGTAAAATCATCCACAAAGATTTCAAGAAACTTTTTAGTCATATTTGAGAAAATTGTGGATATGCAACACTGAAATGTAGTTGAGCATTGCATAGTCCAAATGGCATTCTTCGGTAAGCATACGCACCTTGGGGGCATGTGAATGTAGTTTTCTCTTGATCTTCTGGAGCAATTGGTATCTGATTATACCTAGAATATCCGTCAAGAAAACAGTAAAAATCATGGCTTGCAACTCTTTCAAGCATTTGATCAATAAAAGGCAAAGGAAAATGATTTTTCCTTGTGGCATTATTAAGTCATCTGTAATCAATACAGACTCTCCATCTCGTGACTGTTCTAGTAGGTATGAGTTCATTATTTTTTATTTTTATTATGGTCATACCTCTTTTCTTTGGTACTACCGGCACAGGACTTACCCAAGAGCTGTCAGATATCGGATAAATGATACCTGCCTCTAGAAGTTTCACTACTTCTTTCTTGACGACTTCTTGCATTGTTGGGTTCAGGCTCCTCTAGGGTGTAATGAACCGACCGGTCGTTTTGAGTATCACAACCTCATTTTCCCATTTATTGCTCAATTTGGGCTTTATAGTTATTGTGTGACTTGTCGGGATAATTGGTTCGGGTCCGGTGAGGTTTTGAAATGAATTGGAACACTTAGTTCCAAGATTTATAGCTTAAGTTAAAATAGTGATCGGATGTCAACTTATGTGTAAAAGACCCTGAAATAGAGTTTTGAGGATTCCAATAACTCCGTATGTGATTTTGGACTTAGGAGCGTGTCCAAAATTTTTTTTGGAGGTCCGTAGTGAAATTAGGCTTGAAATGACAAAAGTTAAATTTTTGGAAGTTTGACCGGGGGGTTGACTTTTTGATATCGGGGTCGGAATCCAATTACGGAAATTGAAATAAGTCCGTAATGTGAAATGTGACTTGTGTGCAAAATTTGAAGTCATTCCGGATTGATTTGATGTGTTTCAGCACAAGATATAAAATTTGAAAGTTCAAAGTTCATAGATTTTGATTTGAGGTGCGATTTGTCGTTTTGAGGTTGTTTGATGTGATTTGAGGCCTCGAGTAGGTAAGTGGTATGTTTTAGGACTTGGTGGTGTATTTGGTTGAGGTCCCGAGTGGCTCGAGTGAGTTTCGGATGGTTAACGGATCAAACTCGGACTAAAAGAAATGCTAGAACTGCTGCCTACTGGTGTGATCGCACATGCGAAGCTTTTGATGGCAAATGCGAAGCCGCATGTTCGCACAACTAGTCGCAGAAGTGGCCAAGAGTAGAACTGGGCAGTTCTCGTAGGTGCGAAGAATTTTCCTGCATCTGCGAGGCCGCATGTGCGAAGGAAGGGCGTAGAAGCGGAAAATGGTGAGGAAGCCGTGCAGTGTAGGTGCAGAATTTTTATCCGCAAATGTGGAGTCGCATCCGCGCTTGGCTCTCTGCAGAAGCGGCCTGGCTCGCAAATGCGCCCATTTTTTCGCAGAAGCGGGGGTCGTAGGTGCGACCTCTTTTCCGCAGGTGCGGATTGACTGGGCAGAACCCTTAAGGGTTCGTGATTTTTCGGATTTTGGAGCTCAGTTTGGGTGATTTTGGAGAGGAAGTTTTTCACACAACTTGGGGTAAGTGTTCTTGACTCCCTTGTGATTATATTTCATGAATTAATATTCATTTTTGGTGTAATATTATCGAATTTTAAAGAGAAATAGAAGGAAATTTCTATAATGTCACAAAATGAATTTTTTGGGTTTTGAATAACGATTCGGAGTCGGATTTGAGTGAAATTAGTATAGTTCAACTTGTAATTGGATAGGTTGTCGTATTTTGTAAGTTTCGTCGGATTCCAAGACATGGGCCCCACAGGTAATTTTTGGGGCGTAATTTCGGATTATATGGAAAATAGTAGTATTTTGATATGAAATTAATTCCTATAATTTCATGGACTGAATCAAATTAATTATGACTAGATTCGAGCCGTTTGGAAGTTGTTACGCGCAGAATGGAATTTCTGGAGCATTGTTTAGCTTGCTCGACATTGGATTCGGCTTGTTCGAGGTAAGTAACTCTTCTAATCTTGGAGCTGAGGGTATAAACTCTGAGTATATGTATTATGTGAATTGTTTGGAGGTGACGCACATGCTAGGTGACAGGCGTGTGGGCGTGCACCATAGAAATTGTAACATAATTGTTTTGTGAAATTTTGTAGTCAAATAAGCTTGGCATCTTCCATGCAGTTTTATGTGTTAAAGAAATTGGGTTGAGAATCATATTAAAAATCATGTTGAGGCTATGTGCCAGTATTATTGGGACCCACAGAGGTCATATTGCTGTGAATTATTTGTTTTAAATAGAAAATTCATACTCAGTCATATTCATTTCATTGCATATCATATCTCAGTCTCTATTGTTATTTATTGATACATCATATCATCATTTTCGGGCTATTTTCATGATATTATGAGCCCGGGAGATTGGAGAGATTAATGACTGAGTGAGGCTGAGGGCTTGATTGTGAGGATAATTATGGGATCAGGCTGTACCCCGCAGCAGGCCATATTGTCTTTATTATAGCACGTGAGTTGTCCTTGCGGATACATATATTGATACTATAGCACGTGAGTTGTCCTTGCGGATACATATATTGATACTATAGCACGTGAGTTGTCCGTACAGCACGTGAGTTGTCCGTACAGATTATAGTACTTGGGCTTAAGGAGCCCCTCCAGAGTCTGTACACACCCCTAGTGAGCGCAAGTATCTACTGAGTGCGAATGCCGAGTGCCGAGTTCCGAGCGATTGGGAGGATTGAGTGACTGTGAGTACTGAGTGACTGTGAGGACTGAGTGACTGGGAGGACTGAGTGAAATGATACTCTGAGAGTATGTATATGGTTTTATCACTGAGTTGCATCGCATTGACATGCACATTTCACATACAGGCATAGAGATGCATTTTTCTCATGCTGTACAGTATCAAGTCATTCATGACTTATCACACATATTGGCATAGTGATGCATTTTTCACTGGCTATCTGGAAAGGAAATGGAACATCTTACTTATTGTTGAAAGGATTTTTGGGAAAAATCATAGTTTTCAGACTTACCCATATTTTGGTGATTTCAGTGAAAAGAATTGAGTTTTACTATTATACTTGAAATGAAAATGTTTATTTTTCCGGAACTGTGAACGAACTGAGCATTTTATTATTGAGTTATTCTTTGTGTTGCCTCAATTTTATTGTTATGAGATTTTTTCTGGATATTGGCGTGGACCCGACCTTTGTGTTAGCTCGTCACTACTTTCAACCTAAGGTTAAGTTTGTTACTTATTGAGTACATGGGGTCGGTTGTACTCATACTACACTTCTGCACCTTGCGTGCAGATGTTGGCTGTTGTTATTGCTACGTTCGTTGGGAGCTGGATCTGAAGGTATACCTGCGTTCCGGTTGTAGCTGCCTCTTATTCATGGTAGCCTTGGATTCATAAAACTCTGTTCATGTATATTTCGAACAGATGATGTATTTATTTCATACCAGTTGTTTTGTAAATTCTATTCTTAGAAGCTCATGATTTGTACTACCAGTTCTTGGGGAATGTATAAGATTAAGATTTTTCTTTACTTAAATTTCTTTAATAATTGTTAATGGAATTGGATAGTTGATAATTGGCTTACCTAGCGGGTTGGTTTAGGTGCCATCACGACTAGTTGAATTTTGGGTCGTGACAGGGTGGTATCATAGCTCTAGGTTCATAGGTTCTACAAATCATGAGCAAGTGTCTAGTAGAGTCTTACGGATCGGTATGATGACGTCCATACTTATCTTCGAGAGGCTACAAGGCATTTAGGATAATTTTTCATCTTTTTTTCCTTATCGTGTGAAATTGATTCGCTTTGAGACATAACTCTTTGAATTCCTTCCATGCATTCGTGTGCGCGTGTGAGTGCTCGGTATCAGCTGTGCATTGCTGGCTTGTTATTCCACGTATGAGGTTCGAAATGTGTATTCTGTATTTTGTTGATGGGCTAGTTTGGAGGACTTGAGGCCAGGATTAGACCGCAGTTTAGGCTCGATAGTTTCAGTTGGGTGAACTTGTACAATTAGACTCATATGTCCGGTAGTGTCCCTATGAGTGGAATTTGTAGCTTGATGAATCGCTGGATGACCATATAATGATTATATTGTGACTGCGGGATGTGTTCAGATGGTTTGAAAGTGAAAAAAAAATGCTTGTTTGAGATGTAAAAAAGACTATTGGGTATTTGACTTCTGTCTCGATTTGACATAGAGTCTCGAGTTATGAATGTGTTGAAGGATCTTTTACGTGGTGTAATTGTGGAACAAATTAAATTTTCGTGTCTTGTTGATGAGTTCAAACTCATGAAGTTTAAGTGATTATGTAGGAGTTATGGCAGTAAAAAGGGTATAGAAAGATGCCAGTTTGAGGCTAAACATGCGGGTTATCACCTGCGGAATAAACTACAGAGTTGTGACCTTTATAATGTTGTGTGGATAATCTTCTTTTCTACCAGTGGGGCATATGTATTGGGATTTGAATTTGAATTGGTCAAGAAAGTTGACCTGACCGTCACGAGAATGAAGGCGGGCTTAGTAGACGATTTGAGGTACCATATAGTTTGTGATGCAGGAGCTTGGGAAGAATTTAGTTAAATCTCACTACGGTGTTATGGCAGTAATTGAATATGGGTATTGTGAATTATTGAATGTCTTTATCTATGGTTTTGAGCCAAGTGGGGGAGCCTACTATTGACAATTCGATTTCATGGTTATAGGTTAAATTAAGTTTTGGTCCGAGACATACTTGTGGAGCAGTTATGACTGCAGAGGCTGAGATCGAGGATGAATCGAGTAAGGAAATTTCCTGAATACGGGATATAATGCACTTACGAAAATATGAAAAAAATCATGGAATGATTAAGTTGTAAATTGCGAAGAATATAGTGCGCATGGAATATGAATTTGGCCAGTGGTGTTAAGGCATGGTTATTTCTTTGAGTATTGTTGTGCTAATCGGGCGTGTGTCTTTTGGCCCATTTGGGCGGTGCAATTCAATTTTGAACCAAGTGGGTGACTCTTGAGAAGTAACTAATGGGTCCGAGATTTATATATAGCAATTGAATATTTTTTCGGACTTGTGTATGGATAGAATCTAAGATTTGCGTTTGATGGTATCGGGACTCGCAGTAATTCTGTATGACTATGAATTCTACATTCCAGTATAAGAAAGGTAAAAGAATAATTTTAAGTTCACATGAGATTTCTTCAGAGTGGGTGTCTCGGTTGTGGTACTTATAGGGTGCTTAAGAAGGAATACAACGGCTTGTGAGCCTTAGAGAGATGTGGTTCTAAGTTAGGATGTCTTAGAATGAGGCCTTACTAGTGTTTCGTGGCAATACTCTAGGATTTGGTGACAAGCGTGGCTTGGTTGAGTTATTGCTCTTCATGTTGCAAGAAATGGTCTGCCTAAAATCAATGGTACCTCAGTATTTTCTTCCATTTCAAGTACTATAAAATCTACTGGGAATATAAATTTATCAACTCTAACGAGGACAATTTTAAGTATTCCTTTTGATTTTTTAGTACTTTGATAAGCCAATTGTAGAGACACACCAGTGTCCTTTATTTCACCAAGTTTGAATTTTCTGAAAATTAAAAAGGGCATTAGATTTATTGAAGCACTTGAATCACATAATGCTTTTTCAAAGTGAGCACCTCCCAAAGTACAAGGAATTGTAAAACTGCATGGATCACCAAGTTTCCGTGGAAGCTTATTTTGAAGTATAACACTACATTTTTTGGTAAGCTTAACTACTGAAACTTCTTCCAATTTTCTTTTACTTGACAAAATTTCTTTAAGAAATTTAGCATATGCCGGCATTTGCTTCAAAGCATTTGTAAAAGGTATGTTAATGTAAAGCTGTTTTAAAATTTCTAGAAACCTTGAGAACTGTTTGTCAAGCTTCTCTTTTTAGCTTTTGGGGAAAGGGGAGGGGTACAGAGTAAGGAATTGTCATCAATTCATTTTATTGTACCTTTTTTACCTTTATCTTTTTGTTCTTTTAGAAGTTCAGAGTCTCTTTTTTTCTCACCTTTATTTACCTGTTCCACCTCTTGTGACTTTCCTTGTATATCTACATATGGATCATCAAGAGTTTTACCTGACCGCAAAGAGATGGCTTTGAGGTGTTCTTTTGGATTTTCTCGGTGTTACTTGGTAGAGAACCTTTTATTTGCCCAGACATGAGGGTTGCTAATTGGCTCATCTGGATTTCCAAATTCTTGATGGCTGAATTTTGACTTTTAACTTTCTCGTCTCTAGCCTTAATGAATTTGTACATCATGTCTTCAAGGCTTTGTTGATGAGCTCTTTGGGGTTGTTGTTGATATTGTTGAAAATCTTGTTGCCCTCTATTTTGATTTTGAAAACTAGGTGGTCCATGCACCTATTGCTTTTGATTAAAAAAACTTTGAGGATTTTCAACACCATTTGGGTTACTCCATTGGAATCCCGGGCGTTTTTGTGCCATGGGACTACCAAATGGATAACTATTTCTATAACCAATAGCATTTGCTTGTTCTTCATTTTGCGTTGAAGCTTGAAACTCATGATTGTGATGATTACCTCTACAAACGTCACAGTTCTCATGTTGATATGATGATTGAGTATTTACCTGAAAAGCCTCAACTTTTTGTGTCAGGATTGCAATTTGTTGTGCTAATGAATTCCAAGCTTCAACTTGATTGAATCATGTTGCTTTCTTAACAATCATTCTGTCTGAGGGCCATTGAACAACATTTTCTGAAATTTTATTGAGCAATTGCATGGCTTCTGTAGTGGTTTTGCTCATTATGGATCCTCCTGATGCTGCATCAATTACATTTCTAGCAGCGAGTTTAACACCATGATAAAAATATATAAGATATCAGGATCTTGGATGCCATGGTGTGGGCATTTTCTTAACATTGCTTTTAATTGTTCCCATGCTTGGTATACAGATTCAGAATCTGTCTACATAAAAATATTGATTTCTTGCTTCATTTTAAATGTTTTTGCAGGTGAAAAAATTTTATTAAGAAATTTCTGAGTCATTTGGTCCCATGTAGTGACCGAACCTCTTGGCAGACTTCGCAACCATATTTTTACTTCACCTTTTAATGGAAAAGGAAAAAGTCGCAACCTGATAGCGTCTGTTGTGACTCCATTATATCTGCAAGTTTCAACTAATTCAAGAAAATCAATTAGATGGGTGTGAGGATCTTCACTCGCATCAACGGTAAACTAACATGACTGTTGAATGGTTTGAATCAAACCTGTGTGAATTTCAAAAGTTGTTTGCTGCAATTGGTGGTCTCCTCACACTTGATTCTCCTTCAAAATGATCCGGCCTTGCATAATCTCTTAGTATTTTGTCATGTTGTAGAGCCACCTCATCGAACTGTTCTTCCACCTGATGTGGTGGAAGTTGGTTATTGTTAAGCTTTTCATTCTCCATTTCTTCACAAGCTATACTTTGAGGAGATGATGTTTATCATTTCCTGCGCAAACGAAGAGATTTTTAAATTTCTGGGTCGTAACTCACCAACTCTTCTGAGAGAACTGAAAGGTAGTGAACGAGACCCTACTGGTCTCTAGAATACCTGCTGTATGGGGTATCCTCTGGCACTTATCCAAGAAGCCATGTGCATCCTCTCCTTCTGTACCATTGAAAGATGGAGGCTGGAGTCTCCCAAACCTCTCCAATCTACGCTGCTCATCATCAGGCATGACAGGAACCACACCGTCCTGAGCTGCTGCAACACGATGGGCTGGTGGTACCCCCGGTGTCTGGAGTCTATGTACCACCTGCTCTGGTATGCGGGCGGTGGGAGTCTGAGCATCTCCCCCATCCTGAGAAGTGGTTGGTGCGGCCGGAACAGAGACCGCCTGATCAAGACTGGTACATGCGGTCAGAATCTGAGCTAAGGCCTCCTGAAGGCCTGGAATCACAATGGGCACGGGTGGTGCCTGAGCTGGTTCCACGGGCTCATCCACAACTGTAACCTGCTCCTGAACTGGGGCAACTGGTGGATCCGCAGGTGCTGCCCTAGCTGTTGTGCGAGCTGCACCTCTGCCCCTACCGCGGCCTCTACCGCGACCTCGACCTCTTGCGGCCCTGACTGGTGGTACTGGTGGCTTTCCATCCTACCTCGTAGTACGCATCCTCACTATTTGTGAGATAATTAAAACAACAGAAATTTAGTTACCAGAATCAAAAGATCGCACAACATGAATTTAAGAATGTGAAGTTTCCTAAGGGTTCGGCAGCCTCTCGAAGATAAGTACAAATGTCTTCATACCGATCCGCAAAACTCTACTAAACATGCTCATGACTCGTGAGACCTATGTAACCTAGGCTCTGATACCAACTTATCACGACCCAAAATCATAACCTGTCGTGTTAGCACCTATCGATGGTACAAGGCAAGCCGATTCTCAAAAATACTTCCAATGTTTTGCAAACGATAAGTCAAAGCTTTTACATGACAAAGTTTTCGTAAAAACAAGAGTTAAACTCAAAATACAATGCGGAAAAATAGCCCAAAACATCGGGTGTCACCAAGTCATGAACATCTAAACAACCAGTCTAAGAAACAATATCTACAAAAGCCTGTGTCAAAGTACCAATACAGAAAAGATAACAAGGAAGGAGAGACAAGGACTGCGAATGCCGGCAGCTACCTCGTGAATCTCCGATACTCAACCACGCACGAGATCAACGTCCTCCGTGACCAGAAACACCTAGATCTACACACGAAGTGCAGGGTGTAGCATGAATAGAACCAACTCAGTAAATATCAATAATAATTAAGGAACTGAAAGGTATTGACGAGCTATACAAATACAGTTCATTTCAGTAATTTCAACAATAAAAATAGACATGTTTCAATTACGGCTATTTATGTCAAGTCAGTTACACATTACCAAGTTCAGGTAAAACAGGATACAATATTTTCTAGAAGTTTTAGAACAATGACATAAATCATCTAAGTGCAGCAACAAATGAAACAAGTGCAACCTCTCAGGGCAACAGTCCCTCAGGCTCTCTCAATAGCTCAACACTCGGCTCTCAGCCCTCAATATTCACGCTCAGTAGGTACCTGCACTCATTGGAGGTGTACAGAATCCGGAGAGGCTCCTACAGCCCAAGCGCTATAATCCACACGGACAACTCATGTTCTATAGTATCAATATGTGGATCCGTACAGACAACTCATGTGTTGCACGAATAACTCACGTGCTATAGTGTCATATCAAGATCCGCACGGGCAACTCTCGTGCTATGGTATCAATACCTCACAAATAGGTTCTCGGACTCACTCAGTCATCAACCTCTATAGTCTCATGGCCCTCAGTAATAAAGGGGAATTAGCCCAAACCAAAATGATATAATGTATCAGTAGGGAATAACAGAGACTGGGGTATATTATGCAAGTAATACTGAGTACAAGTAATAATAAGCAGGAAGGTTCAATACGTATCATGACCACTAGGGTCTTTACATCACCCACACATAGACTAAGCATGATTTCTAGCATGATTCACTATCAAATTTTGACTGCGCAGAAAGGGCACATAGCTAACAACAAGTTTATTCAACTTTCCAATTTCACGGAATGGACCAAGTCCCAATTCCCATGGTGCACGCCCACACGCCCGTCACCTAGCATGTGCGTCACCTCCGAAGTACTCATATAATCCAATAATCCGGGGTTTCATACCCTCAGGACCAGATCTAAAACTATTACTTACCTCAAATTGCTCAAAACTCTACTCCAAAGTGCCTTTGCCTCTCGAATCAGTCTCCAAACGCCCCGAATCTAGCCACAACCAGTACAATATAATTAATATAGGCTAAAGGAATCAATTCCATAAGAAAGACACGAAACTATAAGCCAAAATCCGAAATTGGCTCAAATCGGCCCAAGGGCCCATGTCTCAAAATCCGACAAGAGTCTTTTCTCGCTCGCATCTGCGGTCCCCAATCCGCAGATGCGATTACACCAGCAGCCCTCAAACTTCAATAGTTCTTCAACTTAAAATCTTGAACCGTTAATCAACCGAAATCAACTCGAGGCTCCCGGGACCTCAACGAAACATACCAACACGTCTTAAAACATCATACAAACTTAGTTGAATCTTCAAATCACCTCCAACAATATCGAAAACTCGAATTACACACGGATTCAAGCCTAATGAACTTCGAAATTTCCAAATTCTACAAATGACGTCGAAACCTATCAAATCACGTCCGATTGACCTCAAATTTTGCACACAAGTCAGAAATGACCCCACGAACCTACTGCAACTTTCGAAATTGGGATCCAACCCCGATATCAAAAAAGTCAACCCCCCGATCAAACTTCCCAAAAAATTTGACTTTCGCCATTTCAAGCCTAATTATACTCCCGACCTCCAAATCACAATCCGGACACGCTCCTAAGTCCAGAATCACCCAACAGAGCTAATGAGACCATCAAAATTCCAATCCAAGGTTGTTTACGCATAAGTCGACATCCGATCGACTATTCTAGCTTAAGATTTTAATTAAGAGACTAAGTGTCTCAATTCAATCTAAATTCACTACGGACCCTAACCAACTAACCCGGTAAGTCATAAAATAACAATGAACCAAACAAATGAGCAGAAAAGGGGAACGAGGCTAAAACTCTCAAACGGCCGGCCGGGTCGTTACAGATTTGGTCCCATGAACCTCCAAAATCCATAACATAAGCATGTAACATATCCTCTAAGATCTGAATGGTGCGCTCGAACTGTCTGTCTGTCTGAGGATGAAATATTGTGCTCAGCTCAACCCGCGTGCCTAACTCACGCTGCATGGCTCTCCAAAAATACAATGTGAACTATGTGCCCCGATCAGAAATGATGGAAATGGGCACGACGTGCATGCGGATAATCTCCTCAATGTAAATCTGAGCTAATCTCTCTAAAGCAGAGGTGGTCACCACCAGAATGAAATGCGCAGACTTAGTCAATCGGTCCACAATAACCTAGATTGCATCATACTTCTTCGAGGTCCATGGCAAGCCTACCACGATGTCCATAGTGATGCTCTCGTACTTCCACTCTAGTATCTCTAATATCTGATTTAGTCCACCCAATTTCTGATGTTCATACTTCGCATGTAACAATTCAAGCACTGAGATACATAAGCAATGGTGTCTTTCTTCATTTTGTGCCACCAATAGTGTTGTTTCAAGTCACGGTACATCTTCGTGACACCTCGGTGAATAGAACAGCGCAAATTGTGCGCCTCCTCGAGAATCAATTCTCTCAACCCATCAATATTTGGAACACAAATCTGGCCTTGAAGCCGCATAACCCCATTATCAAAAATCACAACATCCTTGGCACCACCCTGTGCACCATATCCTTCAACACCAACAAGTGAGGGTCATCAAACTGGCAAGCTTTAATACATCTCAGTAATGAAGACTGTGCCACCATAAAAGCAAGAATACGGCTAGGCTCCAAAACATCTAGTTTCACAAACTGGTTGGGTAAATCCTAAATATCCATGGCTAGTGGCCTCTTAGCTACCGGTATATATGCCAAACTACCCATACTTTCCGCCTTTGTACTCAATGCATTCACCATCATATTGGCCTTCCCCGGATGATACAATATGGTGATATAATAGTCTTTTAACAACTCTAACCTTCTCCGTTGCTGCAAATTAAGATATTTATGTTTGAAGATATGCTGGAGACTCTGATGGTTGGTATAGACCTCACAATGAACGTCGTACAAATAGATCTTCAGCACGTGAACAATGGTTGCCAACTCTAAGTCATGAACAGATTAATTCTTCTCATGAACCTTCAACTGCCGAGATGTGTATGCAATCACCCTGTCATCCTACATCAATACAGCACTAAACCCAATACGTGATGCATTACAATACACAGTGTAAGATCATGAACCTATAGGCAATACCAATACTGGGGTTGTAGTCAAAGCAGTCTTGAGCTTCTGAAAGCTCAACTCACACTCATCAGACCATCTGAAAAGGGCACCCTTCTGGGTCAATCTAGTCAATAGGGCTACGATAGATGAGAACCCCTCCATGAACCGGCGATAGTAACCCGCCAAACCTAGGAAACTCTGAATCTTTGTAGCTGAAGTAGGTCTAGGCCAGTTCTGAACTGCCTCAATCTTCTTATGATCCACCTTAATGCCCTCGAAAGATACAACATGGCCAAAAAAGGCAATCGAGCCCAACCAGAACTCACACTTTGAAAACTTTGCCTACAATTGACTATCCCTCGAGGTCTAAAGTACAACCCGAAGATACTGTTCGTGCTCCTCTCGACTGTGGGAATAAACCAATATATCATCAATGAAAATGATCACACGAGAATCCAAATAGGGCTTGAATACCTGATTTATCAAATCCATAAATGTTACTGGGGCATTTTTCAAGCCAAATGACATCACTAGGAACTCATATTGACCATACCGAGTCTGAAAAGCCGTCTTAGGGACATCTGATGCCCTAATCTTCAACTAATGATAGCAAGATCTCAAATCAATCTTCGAAAACACTTTGGCGCCCTTAAGCTGATCAAATAAGTCATCATTCCTCGGCATTAGATATTTGTTCTTCATAGTGACTTTGTTCAACTGCTGATAATCAATGATCCTCATCGTTCCATTCTTCTTCTTCACAAACAACCCAAATGCGAGACACTAGGTCTAATAGATCCTTTATCAAGAAAATCCTGCAATTGCTCCTTCAATTCCTTCAACTCAACTGGGGCCATACGGTATGTGTTAGATATAGATTTTAATGATGAAAAATAACATATTATTGTTTGTAGGGTCACTTGAGATGTAAAGAAGAATGCGAGCAAATATATCAATAATGTACGGACGACAAGAAAGGAAGGAGTAAAAGAACCAAGGCAAAATATCTGTCAAAAGAAGAAAAAAGGAAGGCCCAAGATTAAAGCGATATGACAACCAGGATAATGGGTATAACGAAAGAAGGACCAAAATTTAAGGAGATATGGACGAAAATTGCGCCTACTCTGATTACTGAGATATGTGTTGAAAAGGAAGGCTATCAATCCCATGGATCAAGGACAACCTAAGGACCAATTGTAGGGGATATATTTTCAAGAATGAAAAGACTGGTAGTCATGGACCATCCATGGAAGCTCCGCACTTATTCTTGGAATAAATCATAACAGATTCAACTCCATGGATCAATTCCCTTGGGATCAAAAATCTCTCAATGGTCTGCCAAAGATACGTCAATCCATGTTTAAGTATATAATGCAGATTATCAAGGAAGAACCATTTACTTTGATCATACCAACTTTGTACTCTTTGTTCTACTCTAAACAAGCATTGTAATCTTAGCAAAGTTTACTGTGTAATCAGTAGAGAAAAGAAAGAGAGAGAAACATTGGTGAGGCATTGTATCAAAAATATCATGAGCAAAAATGAGTTGGTGTTCAGAGATAACATCAACACAATAGTACGAACCTATTCAAGGAGCTTTAAAGCGAGAACACCCTTGCAACCCAAGGGGACTGGAGTAAGATTCACATTGAATCCGAACCAGTATAAAAATTTGGGTGTGTTTATTTCCTGCACTTTACTTCTGCTTTCAGTTATATTCTGTCTTTATTTTCAGTCGACTAATTGGTAAACTAGTCAACTACTTAGGATACAAAAAGAAAAATCATCAATTCATTCTCCCCCCTCCTTGTACTTTCAACCATCACTAGAAATGAGCTGACTGCCCGGAGCTAAGTCAATACAGAAGTCGATGTCTTTATCGGGTGGCATTCCCGGCAAATTTGTAGGAAACACATCTGGAAACCCGTGTGCAACTTGTACCGATTCCATGAAAGGAACCTCCGCACTAGGATCACGGATATAGGCCAAATATGCTAGATTACCCTTCTCGAACATACACCGAGCCTTCACATAAGAGATAACCTTGCTAGTAGAATGGCTAGGAGTCCTTCTCCACTCTAATCGAGGCAACTCCGGCATGGCTAACATCACCGTCTTGGCGTGACAATCCAAAATAGCATGATAAGGTGACATCCAATCCATTCCCAAAATAACATCAAAGTCCACCATATCGAGAAGCAAAAGATCTACACTAGTCTCAAGGCTCCCTATGGAAATCACACAAGAACGATAGACACGATCTACAATAATAGAATCTCTCACAAGCGTGAACACATTGTAAGGCCCCGTAAGAATTTCACCTATAACTCGAGATTTTGCGGTACAGACTTTTTGGGTTGAACAGTGCGTCGGGGAGTTGAAGAAAAAATATTGCAGAGCAGGGTATTTCTGCGGTCCATTATGCGACCGCAGAACTGATCTGTGGACTGCATATCTACCGCAGAGTGAAGTAGAGAAATGGGCAAATTTTGGAAGTTATTTTAGAGTCAATTATGCGACCGCATAATCATTTTGCGGGCCGCACAACCGTCGCAGAACCAACACGATGAATTTCGGAAGGAGGTTCTGTGGTACTTTATATGACCACATAGTTGGTATGCGGATCGCAGACCTGTGGCATACCTGCACAGAAGTGCCCAGTACTAGAGGACCATTATGCGGTCCATTTTGTGGACCACAGAAGTGTTATGCGGTCGCATATGCGACCACAGATCTGTATCGGGGCTTCATTTTTCTAATTTTATAACTCGACCCCATTTTGTTTTATTTAGCCATAGGGGTCATTTTTAGGGGCTATCTAGTATTTTAGAGAGAGGAGAGAGCTATTTTTGAGGGATAAAGGGGAGGATTCAAGGATCTTACTACTCAATTTGGATTAAGCCTTAAAATTTCATCTAAAGGAACTTGGTAGGGTTTCTAAAAGGTAAAAATTTCTTCCCCCAATTCTCCAATTTTGAATTCTGGGTTGGTTATGCGTGATGAGAGTAGACATATCACATGAATGAGCTAATAGGGATTGTGGGGAAGTTGTTGGACAACCTTGAATTGGTTGAGGAAAGGTTGGGTTGTCATTGTAGAAGCTCTTTCCATATGAATTCCTCTAATTGTGCTTGTAATTCTCCCCTCTTTTATAGATTGTCATCGTTAGGAGTATCAGGACGTTGTTGTTACACCACAGAAGGCTCTTTCGAGGTATCAAGGCTAAACTCTTCTCCTAGTATCGGAATTCTCATATTCTTACAAGACTCAATCGTGTGTGGTTCGAACTTGAAACACTGTTGAGGTGGCATATTCAAGCTAGTAAATTGATTCTCAAATTGCATAACGTGTCCAAACCCTCATGTGTTAATTATTTTTTATTTTGACTTAATTATGTTATATCCCTTTTTGGGAAGAAAATTTTGTACGAAATCAATGTGATCAAATTCTTGTTTCTCATATGATGAAATCTTATGAACTTATACTTGTTAAGGACAAAGGTGCCAAATGGTTGATTTGAAACAAAATCTTTTGTAAAAACAATTATCATTTTGGGAATATGAAGTGTGGCATTGTGAATACACCTCCACCCGCACACATTGGGGTGAGGCGGCGGGGTCGCTTTTTGTAGAGATTGTGATTTTGAGTACACCTCCACCCGCACACATTGGGGTGAGGCAACATGGCTTATTTGTGTAGAGCTTGTGATTGTGAATACACCTCCACCTGCACACATTGGGGTGAGGCGGCAGGGGCGCTTTGTGTAGAGATTGTGATTGCAAATACACCTCCACCCGCACACATTGGGGTGAGGCAGCAGGGGCGCTTTGTGTAGAGATTGTGGTATGGTGATTGAGGACATATAGAGGATTCCCAACTTGAATTTATAAATGTTATTGAAAGCTTTAAATTAACTTGCTATTGTTTTAATGGCTATTTAATCTCTTTTATTACTTTCATGATTTGTCACATCCATGTTGTGCTTCCAATCCTTGAAGGGGGTGTTTGGTTTTCATACTAGTACTATTCGACTTGTACTAACGTCCCTTTTGCCGGGGGCGCTGCATCTTTAATGGATGCAGGTGTTCTACAGCGGAGGATACTGACCAGTGATAGCGGTGCACTCTTCCCAGCTGACTTGGTGAGCCCCACTTCATTTTGGGGTCGTATATCTCTTGCTCCTTATGCAATTAGTTTTGAGGTACAGCAGTAGCCTTGTTTCCGGCACTATCATTGTACTCCTTTGTATATATTAGATGCTTCATAGACATAGTGTGGGTAGTATATTGGTGTTGGGAAGGTCAAACTAGTAATAATGTATTTGTACCACATGTTTCACTTCAAACCAAGAAAGTTCTTGTATTGTGAGACTTAAAAATGATGTAACTAATGAAATGTTTCTTCTCTTTATTCATGGATGAGTTTGGATAGAAGGCATTGTACAGGCTTGCTTGGCCAGGTTATCTCGGTTGAGCGTCGGTCGTTCTCCTCGAGGTCGGGGCGTGACAACATAGACATGAGCACTCAAAGAATCACGAGTATAACTAGATATGAAGAAAAATAGGATGACACGTATGAATAAGTAGAGCCCAGATCAAATAGAACTAAGGCATCTTTATAGCAAACTGGAATAATACCTTTGATGACAGCGTCAGATGACTCTGCCTCGGGTCTGGTTGGGAATGCATAAAAACGGGGCTGGGATCCACCACTTCGATCTCCGCCCCTCCGGCGACCTCTAACTGGCTGGCCTCCACCTCTAACGGCCTGACCACCACCTCTAGCTGCCTTACCTCCACCTCTAGCAGTTTGACCCCCGCATCTAGCTGGCTGACCGGACGGTGAAGCAACCGATACCGGAACTATGGCACAAGAACTTTATTGTGGCATGCCGTCCTGCGACCTAGGGCAAAATATATCAATATGCCTCAGATCTCCACATGTATAGCAAGCCCTTGGCCACTATGGCTGCTGAAGCTGAAGCTGAACCCGACAGTCTGGATACTCACTGTGATAGCTCCAAATCAGTTGTGCACTGATGAGAGCTGAAGGTGCACTATAGGCTAGCTGCTTCAAACGATACCCATATGAACCACGACTACTTGAAGCACCGTGGGATACTTGGAGAGCTGACTGAATTAGCCTGAAAGGATAGCCACTACCAAATGAACCGCCGCCTCCATATGAGGTACCATTGAAATCACCGAAATGACGAGGCCTCTTCTCAAATATAGCCCCATATCTTGACAACGAACCATCTTGATCCGTCTAGCAATCTCTACCGCCTTGTGGAAAGAAATATCATCTCTCGTCCCTTGGTCATCAATAGCCTAATACTGAAAGTAAGTCTATCAATGACCCTCCTCACTCTCTCCCTCGTAGTAAGGAGTAAGATAACTGCATAGCGAGCTAATTCCATAAATCGGGTCTCATAGTGGGTAACACTCAAGCGACCCTGCTAAAGGCGCTCGAACTGCCTTGTGTACTCCTCTCTCAAAGTGAAAGGAATAAAATTCTCCAGAAAAAGGTGCAAAAACGGATCCCAAGTGAGGGGTGGAGAACCTGCTGATCTACCCCGCTCATAATCCTGCCACTACCTCTTGGCAGAACCGGTCATCTAAAACACTCCAAAGTCTACTCCATTGGACTCAACAATGCCTATGTTGCGCAACACCTTGTAGCAACGATCAAAATAATCATGTGGGTTCTTAGAAGGTGCACCACTGAAATGAATAGGGAATATCTTTGTGAACTTATCCAACCTCATCAATCCCTCAGAAGACTTCGCGGGCCTCTCCCTGGTCTGTATAGCAACAATAGGCTGAACTACCCCAACTGGAAGAACAGCTGGAGTCTGCTGTATAGGAGCCATCTGCTCCATAGTGTGAGTAGCGGGAGTCTATGCTCCTCCCACAGCCTGAGAGATAGGTGGTGCCACCAAAAATGCACTGGTCTAGGCCACACTCTCTATAAGGCCTACTAAGCGGACTAAAGATTCCTAGAAGCACGGGAGTGGCTATAAATCCCTACGAGACCTGAGTGAGTCCAACTGGTGCTGTCTGAGCTGGGATCTCTTCCTCATGATTTGTCTGAGGCTCCACAGTGGATGTTGTTGCATGTGCTTTAGGCTGATATTTTCCCCTACCTCAGCCTCTAGCTCGACCTCGGCCCCGTCCTTTGGCTCGACCTCGGCCTCGGCCCCGGCCTCTACCCCTGGTACTGGATGCAAAAAGGGGCTCTGGATCCTACCCAGCTGTAGATGTCGTGCGTGTTCTCACCATCTGTGAAAGAGCAAGAATGGAATAATTCAAACATCAATAATAGAATAAAATCGCACGATAGGGAAAGAAATAAGTGAAATTTTCCTAAATATCCATAGCCTCTAGAAGATAAGTACAGACGACTCCGAACTCATCCTCCAAACTCTACAAAGCTTGCTTATTACTCGTGAGACCTAAGCAACCTAGTGCTCTGATACCAACTTGTCACGACCCGAAATTCCCAACCTCGGGTCCGTGATGACGCCTAATATCCACTTGCTAGGAAAGCCGATATTAATAAAGTATTTAACCAATTTTTAACAATTACTATAACTTAATGACATTCAATGAGAAATAAACCCAGAATTTAACACAGTGAGAATAAAAGTAATACGATGCTAACTACTCCCAAAAATCCGGAGTCACAAGTACATGAGAAACTAGAAGTCTACAAGTATAGTATGAAATAAATACAACTGTTCGAATGAGATAAACAGTAAAGATAGGAAGTGGAAAGGCGACTTCAAGGTCTGCGAACGCCAATAGCTCTACCTCAAGTCTCTGAAGCAAGTACGATCCGAGCAGACGCACCTCTAAAAATCGATGGGACCAATACCAGTATCTGCACAAGAAGTATAGAAGTGTGGCATGAGTACAAATGAGCCAATATACTCCGTAAGTGTCGAGCCTAACCTCAACGAGGTAGTGACGAGGCTATGACAAGACACCCACGTAAATTTTGTATATGAATATATATATATATATATATATATATATATATATATATATATATATATATATATATATATATAAAGCAACAAAATAACAAGTAGAAAAATTAAATATTAACTGGCGAGGGGACATACGAAAGAGGTAATATCATGAAAACGGCAAGTACGAAATCACCAAACAACATCTTTCGAAATAAGCAACAGTGTAACCAAGTAAATCACCAAAATCGGAAATCAAATAAGGCTATAAAATAAAAATTGTACGGCATCACCATTCGTGCTTTTACTCTCTGGCACGGCATCACCCTTCGTGCTTTAATCCTCGCAACCTATCGATATATTATAATGAATGCAAATAAGGCTCGGCGTCACCCTTCGTGCTTTTCACTCTTCCTCACCAATCAACAATACAAATCCAAATAATAAATGCAAGGCGGGAAACAATTTCACTTCAATTATAGTGCCATGATATCAAACTCAACTTTAAAAATTTTCCAACATTTTCAAAATAAATAATAAATATGAGACGAATAATTAAAAGTAATAATCTAACCTAAGAATGTAGAACAAATTCAAATAAGCAACTTAGAACAAAGAAACAATTCCCACCCGCATGCCTTAATCCAATAACAACGCAAATGTACTCGTCACCTCACATATACGTCATTCCCACACATAATTCACGTCGTAAATAAACCAACAAGTCCTAATCCCTCAAGTCAAGGTCAACCACAAGTAAGCAATCAATCAACCACGGCCTTACCTTTTGAACAAGTCTCCAAACCATCCAAATATAACCAATTATCGATAAGATAATTCAAAATAATCTTTAGAAACTACACACGAGTGAAAGAGATTCAATCTTTAACGATTTTGGAAAAAGTTAACCCGGGCCCACTTGGTCAAAACTAGAGATTCTGACCAAAACTCAATTACCCATTCACCCCCGAGACCGGTTATGTGATTAGTTTCGAAACTCAACCTCAAGTTGAGGTCTTAATCTCAATTTTACAAAATCTCCAATTTCTACCTAAATCCCTAATTTCGACTATGAAAATTCTAGATTTGATGTTGAAATCACATGAAAAGTAATGGGTAATTCAAAAAAAAGGTTTAAAGTTGCTTACCAATGATTTTGGGGAGAAAGGTCTATTTGAATAATCGCCTCTAGAGTGTTTAGGGTTGAGAAATGGTGTAAAATAAGCTAAGTCCTGATTTTTCCCTCTTTTACCCATATGCGGATGTCCCAATTGCGAAGTCTTGTTCACAATTGCGAGCATCGCAATTGCGAGACAAAGGTCGCAAATGCGAACCCTGACCCATAAGCCCAAAAGTTGCACATGCGACAAAAGGTTCGCAATTGCGAACTATTCCCCCTTTACAAATGCGGACAAATCCTTTGCAAATGCGAAGCTCACCCCTTAGAACACTAAGCCGCAAATGCGACTCTGAGACCGTAAATGCGACCTCTGATTGTTTGCAGATGCAAACTTATTCCTCGCAATTGCGAGATCACCCAGCCTAGGACCCTGCTCACAAATGTGATGTCTTGATTGCAAATGCGAGATATATAGACTACACCAGCAAGAGAAATGCACCAGCTATTCAAACTTCAACCAAACTTATCTGAAACGCATCTGAAACTCACCCGAGCCCCTCGGGCTCCAAATCAAATATACACACAAGTATAATAACATCATATGAACTCGCTCTAGTGATCAAATCACCAAAATAACATCTAAAATTACAAATTAAACATCAAAACGCGAAATTTCGAAGGGAAACTTAAGAACAACTAGAGTCACAACTAAGCGTCTGAATCATGTCAAACCAACTCTGTTTGACACAAAATTTTGTAAACAAGTTTCAAATAGCAAAATGGGCCTAACTAAAATCTAAACCCAATAGCCATAAAGTCAACCTACAGTTAAACTTATAAAAATTTTAAACGTTCAAGTTACTAGCTTTCGGCAAAATGACTCTAATCAAGTTAGGGACTTCCGAATTCAATTTCCGGCATAAGCCCATGTCTAAAATCACAATACATCACAAGGAACTCATAATGACCATACCGAGTCCTGAAAGCAGTCTTTGGGATATCTGGCTCCCGAATCTTTAACTGATGATAGCCTGAACGCAAGTCGATCTTAAAGAACACTCTGGCATCCTGAAGCTGATCAAATAAGTCATCAATACGTGGTAATGGATACCTGTTCTTCATTGTAACCTTGTTTAACTGGAGATAATCAATACACATTCGCATAGAACCATCTTTCTTCTTTACAAACAAGACATGAGCACCCAAAGGCGACACACTAGGCCGAATAAAGCCCTTATCGAGCAACTCTTGCAACTATTCTTTCAACTCTGTTGGGGCTATACGATAAGGTTGAATAGAAATATGCCGAGTGCCCGGTAACAAATCAATGCCAAAGTCAATATCCCTGTCGGGCGGCATGCCCGAAAGATCTGTTGGACATACGACTGCAAAATCCCTCGCTATCGGAACCAACTCAACGGTTGGAGTATCAACACTAACATCCCTCACATAGGCCAGATACGCATCACACCCCTTCTCAACCATTCACTGAGCCTTAAGAAATGAGAAAACCCTACTAAGAACATGATCTAAGGTACCTCTCCACTCTAGCCGAGGTAGACCTGGCATAGCCAACGTCACCATTTTGGCGTGATAATCAAGGATAGCGAGATAGGGCGACAACCAGTCCATGCCCAAAATAACATAGAAATCCACCATACTAAGCAATAATAAATCGACTCTGGTCTTAAAACCAATAAGAATAATCAAACATGACCGATACATATGGTCAACAATAATAGAATCATCCACGGGTGTAGACATATAGATAGATGAACTCAGAGAATCACGGGATACACCCAAATATGAAACAAAATAAGATGACACATAGGAATAAGTGGAGCCTAGATCAAATAAGACCGATGCATCTTTATAACAAACCGGAACAATACTTATGATAACAGAATATGATGTAACTACCTCAGTCCTAGCAGGAAAGCATAATATTTGGCCTGGCCTCCCACTCTGGGGCGACCTCTACATCTCCGACCTCCACGTCTAGCTGGTTGTGCAGGTAGGGTGGTAGCTGGTGCTGTAACCATAGCCTGAGGACCTGGTGGAGCACGCGGTGCCTGAAAAATCTGTGGAGGTGCGCCCCTCCTGAATCTGGGGCAATCCGTCACCAAATGACGAGTGTCGCCACACTCAAAATAAGCTCTCGGGGGACGTGGCTGCTGAAACTGGCCTGGGCCTGATCGTCTGGACTGACCACTGGAAGCACACCGTACAGAAGGCACACTAGACACTGGTTGTGCATAATAAGGATCCTGGGGCCTATTAGTGGACGAAGCACCGCTAGCGGCTGGAAGTGCTGAATGAACAGGGCGACCAATATAACCTCTAACCTGACGGGCTGCCATTGGGGCACGAGTACCACTATAAGTGCCAGAATCTCAATATCTCTTGGCATCACCATCTCTCCTCTTTATCCCGAGTCAGCATACCCTCCAACCTCCTAGCAATCCCTACTACCTATTGGTACACAATATCCATCCCCAACTCTCGGGCCATGCTCAATTTGATACTGGGGTTGATCCCCTCAATAAAACGACGAACCCGCTCTCAAACAGTAGTAACCAGGGCTGGTGCATGTCTGGCCAAATCACTGAAGCGGACCACATACTCTGACACGGTCATAGCAACCTAGCGCAAATTCTCAAACTTTGCAAGCTAAGAATCTCTGAGACTCTAGGGAACATACTCCCTCAAGAACATATCCGAGAACTGAGTCCAAGTAAGCGAAGCTGCCTCAGGCAGTCTGTCCACCTTGTATGCATGCCACCACTGATAGGACACCCCTCTACGCTGGAACGTAGTGAAAGAAACCCCACTAGTCTCACCCATAGAACATAGGATACGGTGGCACTCCTCAACAAAACCATGGGCATCCTTTGATGCCAAGCCACTGAAAGTCGGTGGGTGATACTTCTTGTACCTCTCGAGTCTGAGCTGCTCCACCTTAGATATTGCTTCCCTAACATCGGGCTGAACTGGAGCTACCGGTTGCATCGGTATGATCTCTAGAACCTGGTCGACCTGGACCTGCTGCTTTTGGGTACCGACGACGGGAGTCTGTGCTCCTCCCCTGACCTGAGATGTGGCAGGAGCAAGTGGTATCAATCCTTCTTGAGCCAAACTGCTGAACATACTCAGAAACAGTCTCCTAGAGGGTTGGTGCAGTAACAGGCGTCTCAGGTGCCTGCCCTCTAACTGGAGCTACTGGTGGCTCCTCTGTAGCAGCTCGTATAGGTGCTTTGGATGCACCATCTGTACGTCCTCGGCCTCTACCCCAGCCCCGGCCCCGGCCTCTCGCGTCTTTAGTAGGGGGCACGGGTGTCTGATCATCTGATCCAGCTGTACGTGTCCTCACCATCTGTGAGAGAATAGAAATACAGAAATTTAGAGTCCGAAACCAAAATCTCGCATGATAAGGAATCAAAGAAGTGAAGCTTTTCCTAACAGTTCCATAACCTCCCGAAGATAAGTACATATGTCTCTGTACCGATCTTCGAGACTCTACTAAACCTGCTTGTGACTCATAAAACCTATGAACCTAGAGCTCTGATACCAACTTGTCACGACCCCAATTCACCCTCTGTAGGATGTCGTAATAAAACCTAGTCTCTAAGACTAGGTAAGCCTAACAAATTTGCGAAATAATATAATATAAAACTGAAGCCCAATTCTCAACACATGAAATAGATATAAAACTGCAAATCAATAATTATAACTCCCAAAACCCGGTGGAAATAAGTCACAAGCTTCTAAGAGCAAATACTAAGTGTCTCTATATATCAGAGTCTAAAGAGAGCAAGGAAAACAACATAATAAAGATAGAGGGGGACTCCGAGGTCTGCGGATGCTGGCAGATATACCTTGAATTATCCACGTACAGTACAACTCACTGGTATCTAGTCTGATAGGAAAAACCTAGATATGTACAAAAAGATGTGTAGAGTGTAGTATGAGTATACCACAACGGTACCCAGTAAGTGCTAAGCCTAACCTCGGTAGAGTAGTGAAGAGATCAAGTCAAGGCCCTACTAGTTTAAAATAAAAGTAAGGCAGAAGATATAATAATAATATTTGACTGAGAATTTAAACAACGAGAAGTTTCAAAAAATAACAGCACAACAAATAGAGGTAGACAACAGGGGGCCTCCCGAGGTACCGCCTCGTAGTCCAAAATGTAAATATACATGACAGGGGAATCTCCCGAGGTACCACCTCGTAGTCCCAAAGTAAATATGCAAAACAGGGGGGATCTCCCGAGTAAACGTCTCGTAGTCCCAAAGTACATATGCAATACAGGGAGATCTCCCAAGGAACTGCTTCGTAGTCCCAAAGTAAATATGCAAGACAGGGGGATCTCTCGAGTAAATGCCTCATACCCCGAAAGAAAATATGGAATACAGGAGGATCTCCCGAGGAACCGCCTCGTAGTCCCAAAATATATATGCAGCAGATAACCGAAGGAACAACGAATTTACAGCAAGAAATCTTACAATTAAAGATTTAATTCAACTCCAGGGAAGCACATAATTCAACTAAGCATGTTGCATAAATTGCAAGTAAGAGCTAAGGCACGTAGACATGCGATACTAGGCTAAACATGATCCCTACATATGCTAAGGCAACTCAGTTTAGGAAATTTAAAAGAAGACAACGCAACAATAACCAAAATTTCCATATTTTTGCTCATGCACGCACTCGTCACCTCGCGTACATGGTGCTCACATATCACAGATTATTACAACAGTAAAAAGTTCTAAGGGGATTTTTTACCAAGGTTAGACAAGTCACTTACCTCAAATCTCGCTCAATCAATCGATAAAAATGCCTTTCCCTTGACTTTCCGACTCCGAGTGGCCCAAATCTAGCAAAAAGAAATTATATAACATGTATACAACTATAAGAAACTAATTTAAATCATAAATCTACGACTTTAGCAAAGAATCGAGAAATCTCCCCAAAAGGTCAACCCGGGCCTACGTCTTGGAATCGGGTAAAAGTCACAGAATACGAACACCCATTCGATATCGAATTCACCCATACCAAATTTACCAAAATTTGACACCAAGACGCCACTCAAATCCCCAAATTAAACTCTCCAAGTCCCTAGCCTCCAACTCCTAAATTAAACCTTAAACACACACAATCTAGGTGGGAAAATCAATGGGAAAACAAGGTTATTGATCAAAATAAGGTACAAGACACTTACCTCAATAAATCCCTCGAAACCTCTCTCAAAAATTGCCAAGACCCGAGCTCAAAATGTCCAAAATGATAAAAATCCAACCCTTAAGTTAATAGAGTCTACCTAGTGTTTCCGCTTCTGCGGACACTTGACTGCATTGGCGGTCCCGCTTTTGCGGGAATTTAACGGCTTCTGCGGTTTTTCCCAAGCTACCTTACCTCCGCTTCTGCAATCTCCCATCCGCTTCTGCGGACACGCTTCTGCGGCTCAAGCGCACTTGCGACCTCCTTGTCCACATATGCGATCTCGCAGATGCAGAATTGTCCTCGCATTTGCGACCTCTTCCCACACTGCTCCAGCCCGCTTCTACGATCAACATGCCGCTTATGCGGGCTCGCAGATGTGGTCAATCTTGCGCATGTGTGATTACACCAGAACTGGTGCCTTCAGCCATTCTCACAAGTCCAATTTTGATTCGTTAGCCATCTGGAAACCACCCGAGGCCCCAGGAACCTCAACCAAATATACCAACCAGTCCTAAAACAACGTCGGTCCTTTAAATCTCATCAATCAACGCTAAAACCACCAATTGTGCACCGATTCAAGCCTAATGAAATTTAAAACTTCAAACTTCTACATCTGACGTCGAAACCTATTAAATCAAGTCCGATTGACCTCAAATTTTGCACTCAAGACATTATGGACCTACTCCAACTTTTGCAATTGAAATTCCATCACGATATCAAAAAGTGCACTCCTTGTCAAACTTCCCAAAATTATCCTATTTTTCAATTTTCTCCAATTGACACTAAAATGACCTACGAACTGCCAATTCAACATCCGAACATGCTCCTAAGACCAAAATTACCCTACGGAGCTATAGGAACTGTCAAAACTCCATTCTAGAGTTGTATTCATACAATTCAGACTACGATCGATTCGTGCGACTTAAACTTCTATTTTAGGGACTATGTGTCCCATTTCACTCCGAAACCAAAAATAAATCCTCCCGGCAAGTCACGTAACCACAAAATAAAATGGAGGGAGCAATAAATAGGGGTTTGGGGCTAAATTTCTCATAATGACTGGCAGGGTCGTTACACTTTATTTATTATATTTGAAATATATAAACAGACTAAAAATTATTTTCACACAAATTTAAAAGGATATTCCTTAGTTTCGGAAGATGAGAGTTGAATTCAGGGATAAGAATATACTTAGAAGCACATTAACCAGTATCATAATTTTTGCATGTATGGCGTTATTGTCAAAACTTCTATATACCATCTGTGTGCTATTACATAAGCTATTGGGCGTATCTAAGTTTTTCAATAGCATGACAGGCATATTTTTCTTCAAAATTAACCTATATACAATGGAAGATCAATTTTAACTTAGTCTATTATATATACGGTGACACTAACATACGTAAGAAATAAGAAACTTGACAACAAACATGTAGGGTAGAAGGACATTTGGTATTAAAGTATTTAAGTATTCTTCGTGGTAATAATTATTGGTATCATTTTCTGCTGAGTCAAAAACTGAAAAATATTTTATTTTTACTATAAAATTTTGTAATTAACCTTTTATTTCGTTGATCAACATATTTATTTCTGTAAGCTAAGCTATCTTTTTAATTCTATCATTCGATTTGTACAAATTGCATTTTAATCTAATGATAGAAATATTTCTCTTATTAAATACACTACTATTACCATTGAAATTGATAACCAAGTATTCAGGAAGAACCAAATCATCTTTTATTGGATGCTCTTTTTCGTTTCTGATCCGAAGCAAGAAGACACTAAATTTTGGATTTGTTCTTAGTTTATATTTCTTGTCATATGAATCTTTTTCGTTTGAGGCTAGAAGTATAACTTTGGCAAGCTAGCTTTTACAGTCTCTGCTTTTGTCGATTTTGGAACTACTGGTAGTACTTGATAGAAATCACCTCCCAAACCATTAATGTTTCACCAAACGTGTAACGACCGGGCCGGTCATTTTGAGTATTATAACCCTGTTCCCCAATTTACTACTCAATTTATGCCTTACAATTGATTTATAACTTATCGGGTTAGTTGGTTCGGGTCCGGAAGGATTTCGGAATGAAATGAGACACTTAGTCTCATAATTGAAAACTTAAGTTGGAAAAGTTGACCGGGTATTGACTTATATGTAAACAACCTCAGAATTTAATTCTGATGATTCCAATAGCTCTGTATGGTAATTTTGGACTTAGGAGCGTGTCCGAAAATTTATTTGGAGGTTTGTAGTGGAATTGGGTTTGAAATGCCGAAAATTGAATTTTTGGGAAGTTTGACCGAGGGGTTTACTTTTTGATCTCGAGGTCGGAATCCGATTGTGGAAATTGGATTAGCTTCGTTATGTCATTTATGACTTGTGTGCAAAATTTGAAGTCATTCCGGATTGGTTTGATGTATTTCGGCACAAAATATAGAATTTGAAAGTTCAAAGTTCATTAGGCTTGAATTGAGGTGCGATTCATGGTTTTAGCGTTGTTTGATGTGATTCGAGGCTTCGACTAAGTTCGTATGATGTTTTAGGACTTTTTGGTATATTTGGTTGAGGTCCCGAGGGGCTCGGATGAGTTTCGGGGTGGTTTCGGACCATTTCTAGGCCATTTTTAATTGCTGGTTTCTGCCTAGAGAGGTTTGCATCGCGAACATTTGGTCGCGTTCGCGAAGAGCAAACAGCAGTTTGGGGCCTTGTGAATCGCGATCGCGGAAGCTCTTTCGCGATCGCGTAGAACAAAATTTCTGTTGCACTGACCCAACTTTAAAAGCTTATATCTTGCAATCTATAAGGAATTTGGAGATGATCCAAAAATTAAAGTTGTAGCCCTTGATGTCTAGTTTTTAGAAAAGTATATCATTTGTCATTTGGAATTGTGTAGAAAAGGTTATGGTGGATACACTATAGGCTATCTGGGAAGAGTTTGGAAATCTATGTTACACAAGGCTGACTTTGGAAGTTTATATCTAGTAATATATAAGGAATTGGGAGATTAAAACAAATGAAAGTTATAGCCCTTGGTATCTAGTTTTTAGAAAGTTAAACCATTTGTAATTTGGAGTTTTGTACAAAAGGTTATGACCATTATACTAGAGGCTATCTGGAAGAGTTGGGGAGTTTGTTCTTCGCGATCGCGATTGGTTTTCCGCAATCGCGAAGAGCAATTTTGGGGCTGAAAAATTTTGTGCTTCGCGATCGCGAAGAGTAAATGCTTGGACAGAAGATATATTTTGAGGTTTCGGCCATTTTAACACATTTGGAGCTATGGATCTCCGATTGAAGCGATTTTTTAGGTGATTTTCACCATATGGATTTGGATAAGTGATTCTAACTCGGTTTTGGTTAAATTATACGAATCCATTGTTGTTTTTACCGACAAATTAGTATTTTGGGTTGAAAATAGTAGAAAAATTCATAGACTTTAATTGAGGATTTGAAGGGCGAGTTGTGGTCGAATTTGAGTAATTTTGGTATGGTGGGACTCGTGGTTGAATGGGGGTTTGGATTTTGTAAGTTTTATCAAATTCCGAGACGTGGTCCTCACAGACGATTTTTGAGCTAAATTTTGGATTTTTATGAAAAATTAGTAATTTCTTATGAAATTAATTTCAATAAATTTTATTGACTGAATCAAATTAATTGTGGCTAGATTCGAGGCGTTTGGAGGCCAATTCACAAGGCAAAAGCATAGCGGAGTAAAGAATTACACGGTTTGAGGTTAGTAACACTTCTAAATTTGGTTCTGAGGGTATGAATTCCCGAATTTGGTCTGATATAAATTGTTTGGAGGTAACACACACGATATGTGACGAGCATGTGGACGTGCACCACATAAATTGTGTCTTGAATAAATCCTGTTCAGTTGTAAGATTAATGAATCATGTTATTATCTTAACATTCTCCACGTGTTAGAGAAATTGAGCTGAGGCAACTATTAAAGATCATGTTTAGGCTACGTGCCAATATTTTTGGATCATGGGGTCATGTTGTTGTTGAATTAATTGTTCAAAAATACACATTTCACACTCAGTAATATTTGTCCATTGTGAGGATATTTATGGGATTGAGCTGCGCAACACACTAGGCCATAATAGCTTTATACAATATTATTATATGGATCGGGGTTGCCCGCCTGCAACAGGCCTTATTGGCTTTATTATATAATGGATCGGGGTTGCCCGCCTACAGTAGGCCATATTGGCTTTATTATTAAATGGATCGGGGTTGCCTGCCTGCAGCTTGCCTTATTGGCTTTATTATTATACGGATCAGGACTGTCCGCCTGCAGTAGGCCATATTTGCTTTATATCACGCTTGAGCTGAAGGAGCCCCTCAGGAGTTTGTACACACCCCTAGTGAGCATAGATGATTATATATATTCGGGATGGATTTTCTAGGGCATGGACTTGCCTTACTTATTTATATTATGATGAATTTACCTGGACATGGATCTTGTCCGTATCATTTACATTTGGGGATAAATTTCCCAGGGTTGGATTGGCCTTATACGGTACAGAGAGACTGACTATTAGTCGATGTGTATATATATATATATATATATATATATATATATATATATATATATATATATATATATGGGATGGAATATCCCTGGGCCGGATTGGCCATAAACAGTACCAAGTGACCGAATGATTTGTGACCAGTATTACATGAGGTCTTTCCACTGAGATGTTCATATTCCTCATATCGTGCAGTATTGATCTATTTCACTTGTACTGAGTTTAACTGTTGAACTTGAAAGCATGCCTACATTTTTGTACTATTATTTATATTAGACTATACCTGCAGAGCTCATCATTGCTTTCAGCCCACAGGTTAGTCTTGTTACTTATTAAGTTAGTTGTACTCATACTACACTATATACCTCGTGTGCAGATCCAGGTACACCCGGATACAGCGGCTGCTAGATTTTGAAGTTAATTCTGTTAGGGACTATCAAGGTAGCTGCTTGACGTCTGCAGACTTGATTCCCTCCTCTTTATTTATTCTACTGTTCTATATTTTCAGACAGTGATTTTATCAGTCAGACTTTGTATTCATATTAGATGCTCATGTACTCAGTGACACCGGGTTTTGGGAGTGTTATATTTATATTTGTGAGATTTCTTCCGCTGAATTTAATTATTTTGTTTTCAAATTTTAAAAGATCTGGTGGTTTATTGATATTGTCAGCTTGCCTAGTATTGAGATAAGCGCCATCACGACAAGTGAGATTTTTGGTCGTGATAAGTTGGTATCAGAGCTTTAGGTGATATAGGTCTCATGAGTCATGAGCAGGTTTAGTAGAGTCTTGCGGATCGGTACGAAGACGTCTGTACTTATCTTCGAGAGGTTGTCGAACCCTTAGGAAATGTTTCCCTTCTTGTATTCTATCGTGCGGAATTGATTCAGGTTGAAACATAACTCTTTGAATTCCTTCCACGCATTCGTGTACGCATGTGAGCGCTCGGTATCAGCTGTGCATCGCCGGCTTGTGATTCCATGAATGATGTTTAAGATGTGTATTCCATGTTATGGTGATGGGCCAGTCTAGAGAACTTTAGGCTAGGTTTAGACCGCAGCTTAGGCTCGGTAGCTTCAGTTGTAACATGTACATTTGGACTAATATGTCCAGTAATGTCCCTACGAGTGGAACTTGTGGCTCGATGAACGGTGGAATGGCTTTATGATGGGTATGATGTAACTGCGGGATGTGTTAATATGATTTCAATGTGACGAGAAGTGTTTTCTTTAAATATAAAGGAAGGCCATTGGGTGCTTTATTTTCATTTTGATGTGACGTACAATCTCGAGTGTGAATGTTTTGAAAGATATTTCACGTTGTTAAATTTTGGGGCAAATTAAATTCTCGTGTGTGGTTAATGAGTTTGGACTTAGAAATATTAAGTGATTTCATAGTAATTGTGGTTGCGAAAGGGTATTAACAAGATGCCAATTTGAGACTAAGCAGGTGGGTTATCTCCTGCGGAGTAATTTATGTAGATGTGTTTCTTATGATGTGAATAGAGAGTTTCTTTTCTGCCAGCGGGGTATATGTGTTGACACTTGAATTTGAATCTGGTTGAGAAAGTTGACTTGAGTGTTAAGAGAATGAATGCGAGATTAGCGGATGATTGAGGTATTTTATGGTTGGTGTGTCTTGAGCTTGAGAAGAATTTTTGTTGAACTGACTGCAGTATTAAGGCAGTAATAAAGTATGGGTATTGTGAGTTATCAAGTATTTTAATCTATGGCTTTGAGCCAAGTGGGGGAGCCTGCTATTGAAAATTCAATTCATAGTTATGAGTCAAATATTTTGTTTTGGTCTGAAGTATACTTGGGAATCAGTGATGACTTGCAGATGTGGAGTTCGAGAATGACTCGAGTAAGGAAATTTCTGGATACGAGTTATATTGCGCTTTATGAGTGAGTTGTTATTTGTGAATAATGTAGTGCGCACGGAGTATGAATTTGATAGGTGGTATTAAAGTAGAGTTACTTATTTGAATGTTGTTGTGCTAATGAGGCACGTATCTTTTGGCCCATTTGGGCGGTGTAATGTGGATTTGAACAAAGGGGGTGACTCTCGGGAAAGTTCTAATGGATTCGAGATTAATATGTAACAATTGAGAATTTTTGGCGGATTTGTTTATGGCTAAAATCTGAGATTTAAGTTAGATGGTGACGAGACTTGTGGTATTTTTGTATATCGTTATGAGTTTTATATTTCGATATAAGGAAGGTGAATGAAACGGCCTTAGACTGAAATAAGGTATTTTCAGAGTGGGTGTTTCGGTTGTGATATTTATAGGGGTAATTATGATGTGGTGAGACTCTATAGATGTTTTGGTGGAAATATTCTTGGGTTTTGGTGACCTACGTGGTTTGGTCGAGTTAGAGAAATTTAGTTCTAATAGCTTGGTTATGTGTAGATGGATTTCAAAGTGTTCTTAATGGTTTCTATCATGGTTTAAACCAGATATTTTCTATTGGTGTGGGAAATGTGTTGTGTATTGTGATTTTCTCCTGGAAGGAAGCAAGAGGAATGTTTCTAACTAACCGGGTATGTAATTTGCTGGTGACTCAGAGTTGATAATGGGATTCTTGTTCTTTTCACATGATGGCATAATAGATATGATTTATTGTGCGGGATTAGGATTTACATGTACAAGGTGACAGTTCAGTCTTGAAGAGAAGGTAACGAATGTTGTACAACATGGTCAGTTTCAGATATTTCGATGAATGTTATAACTGCTCGGTAATTCCTGAGAAGGGTGTGCATTTCAGAAGACGCGTTGTGTTTTGACTTACAGATGTTCATCAGTATTGCAGTACTCACCTGGTTGATAGACTGCTGATACTTAAATTATTGCTATGTGGCACGGAAAAATTATGAAAGTATTCCTCATGGGATTATCGTGAATGGAAGGTATGTTAGTCATTTTAGTGCTGGAATTGGGATCAGTTACGGTGATTCATGTGTCCGATGAATTTTGAGACTGGGAGTTCTCAGAAGTATATTGTTTCGGGGTTGCAACCTATTTAAGGTGACTATTTTATTTAAAACTCGGTGGAGGCACTAGTTGCGTTAATTATTTGTGATAGCTATGCGCTATGAGTGCGCATATATGTAAGGTTTGAGCCTATGTGCGGGCATTAGAGCAAGTATTCATACTCGGAAGAATGCTTAGGCTATAATATGCCTAGAGTTGACTGTTAAGCGTAAAGTTATAACGGTTCCCGTATTCGTACCTTTTGTTGAGAAGTATCTAGGCTATACTTTAGGTTACAAAGAAGATGATTCCTTAAATAAATGGGGTAGTTACTAATTTTGCGTTAAAAATTGCCGATTTGAAGTGTGATAGCAGACTTTGCACATGCTTACACTATAGTGTGCTATTTATACCAGTCCAGGAGCATGAGAATCTTATTTAATTATCATATACAAGTGTACTTGTTTAATTTCTCTTGTATGATATGCTGGGACTGGAGGCATGTGACTATGTCGGGCGATTCATATTATTGGCACGCGAGTTGTCCGTGCCGTGTGTGGGAATTCTATTTCTATAATAATTTATCTGATCTATTAATTTTCTTCCTCTATAATTGTGCACATACACCTACGGTTATCCTCTTCACGAAATTTGAGGAGTTGGTTGTATCATTGTGGTTGTGGTGATGCATGCTGAACTTGCAATATGGTTCTCTTCCTTGAGACATCTCCCATATTTAGGTACACAGATTGCGCAGTTATGGCTTGAGTTATATTGATGTGGCGTGTCTGTGGGATAGTTGTGTTTAATAAAATAAGGTTATTGGACCTAGAATGGGTACTATCGGGCTTGATTATGGTATATTCGGGAGGATAATATTGAAAGTCGCTTTAGGAGAGGATTGTGGTTCTGGTTGGGGTGAGAGAGCTCCATGGCTAGTTGATATGATGAGTGGTTATGAGTTTTTGATTGTTTCTTTCATCTTTGGCAGTGTACGAAGGTTTTGGAATAAGGTTCTATTAAATGCGGGGTTTTATGCTAGTACTTGATTGGTTTTGAGTAGTTACTGTGATCAGAAATGGTGCTACGAGTATGCGAGTTGTGTAGTATGTTATGTGATTATATATGAGATTATGGTTATGGATGGATACAGCTTGTTCAGGCCTATATGGAATAGGGTGCCATGGGATCACCCCCGGGTACGTGCGTGGTAAGATGGAATAGTGATGTGGTGGCTTGGAAACAACTCCTGGCATGTTCGAGGACGAATGTATATTTAAATGGGGGAGAATGTAACGACCCGACCGGTCGTTTTGAGTATTATAATCCCATTCCCCAATTTACTACTCAATTTATGCCTTACAATTGATTTATAACTTATCGGGTTAGTTGGTTCGGGTCCGGAAGGATTTCGGAGTGAAATGAGACATTTAGTTTCATAATTGAAAACTTAAGTTAAAAAAGTTGACCAGATAATTGACTTATGTGTAACCAACCTCGGAATTTAATTTTAATGATTCCAATAGCTTCGTATGGTGATTTTGGACTTAGGAGCGTGCCCGAAAAATTATTTGGAGGTCCGTAGTGGAATTAGGCTTGAAATGCCGAAAGTTAAATTTTTGGGAAGTTTGACCAGGTGTTGACTTTTTGATATCGAGGTCAGAATCCGATTGTGAAAATTGGAATAGCTTCGTTATGTCATTTATGACTTGTGTGCAAAATTTGAAGTCATTCCGAATTGATTTGATGTATTTGGGCATAAAATATAGAATTTGAAAGTTCAAAGTTCATTAGGCTTGAATTGAGGTGCGATTCATGGTTTTAGCGTTGTTTTATGTGATTCGAGGCTTCGACTAAGTTCGTATGATGTTTTAGGTCCTGAGGGGCTCGGGTGAATTTCAGAGTGGTTTCGAACCATTTCTAGGCCATTTTTAATTGTTGGTTTCTGCCTACAGAGGTGTGCATCGCGATTGCGAACATTTGGTCGCGTTCACGAAGAGCAAACAACAGTTTGGGGCCTTGTGAATCGCGATCGCGGAAGCTCTTTTGCGATCTCGTAGAACAAAATTTCTGTTGCACTGACCCGACTTTGGAAGCTTATATCTCGCAATCTATAAGGAATTTAGAGATGATACAAAAATAAAATTGTAGCCCTTGATGTCTAATTTTCAGAAAAGTAAACCATTTGTCATTTGGAGTTGTGTACAAAAAGTTATGGTGGATACACTATAGGTTGTCTGGGAAGAGTTTGGAAATTGCAGTTGCACAAGGCTCACTTTTGAAGCTTATATCTAGCAATATTTAAGGAATTGGGAGATGAGCAACAAATGAAAGTTATAGCCCTTGGTATCTAGTTTTCAGAAAGTTAAACCATTTGCAATTTGAAGTTTTGTATAAATAGTTATTCCCATTACACTAGAGGCTGTCTGGAAGAGTTGGGGAGTTTGTTCTTCGCGATTGTGATTGGTTTTCCGCGATCGCGAAGAGCAATTTTGGGGCTGAAAAGTTTTGTACTTTGCGATCGCGAAGAGTAAATGCCTGAACAGAAGAAATATTTTGAGGTTTCGGCCATTTTAACACATTTGGAGCTATGGAGCTCGGATTGAAGCAATTTTTGAGGCGATTTTCACCATATGGATTGGGGTAATTGATTCTAACTCGGCTTTGGTTAAATTACACGAGTCTATTATTGTTTTTACCATCAAATTAGTGTTTTTGGTTGAAAAAAGTAGAAATATTTATAGACTTTAATTGAGGATTTGAAGGTCGAGTTGTGGTCGAATTTGAGTAATTTTGGTATGGTGGGACTCGTGGTTGAATAGGGGTTCGGATTTTGTGAGTTTTATCGGATTCCCAGACGTGGGCCCCACGGGTGATTTTTGAGCTAAATTTTGGATTTTTATGGAAAATTAGTATTTTCTTATGGAATTAATTTTAATAAATTTTATTGATTGAATCGAATTAATTGTGGCTAGATTCGAGGCGTTTGGAGGCCAATTCACAAGGCAAAGGTATAGTTGAGTAAAGAATTACACGGCTTGAGGTAAGTAACACTTCTAAACTTAGTTCTGAGGGTATGAATCGCCGAATTTGGTATGATATAAATTGTTTAGAGGTGACACACACGATAGGTGACGAGCATGTAGACGAGCATCTGAACATTCTCCACGTGTTAGAGAAATTGAGCTGAGGCTCCTATTAAAGATCATGTTTAGGCTACGTGCCAATATTTTGGGACCATGTGTCGTGTTGTTGTTGAATTAATTGTTCAAAAATATACATTTCACACTCAGTAAAATTTGTCCATTGTGAAGATATTTATGGGATTGAGTTGCGCAACGCAGCAGGCCATAATGGCTTTATACAATATTATTATATGGATCGGGGGTGCCCGCCTACAGCATGCCTTATTGGCTTTATTATATAAGGGATCGGGGATGCCCGCCTGCAGCAGTCCTTATTGTCTTTATTATTAAATGGATCGGGATTTCCCGCCTACAACAAGCCTTATTGGCTTTATTATTAAATGAATCATAATCTGATCTGGATATGGATCTTGTCCGTATCATTTAAATTTAGGAATAAATTTTTCAGGGCTGGATTGGCCTTATACGGTATAGAGAGACAGACTATATATATATATATATATGTGTATATATATATATATATATATATATATATATATATATATATATATATATATATATATATGAGGGATGGAATATCCCTGGGCCGGATTGGCCATAAACAGTACTGAGTGACTGAATGATTTGTGACCAGTATTACATGAGGTCTTTCCACTGAGATGTCATATTCCTCATATCTTGAAGTATTAATCTATTTCACTTGTATTGAGTTTAACTGTTGAACTTGAAAACATGCCTACATGTTTGTACCATTATTTATATTAGACTGTACCTGCGGAGCTCATCATTGCTTTCAGCCCACAGGTTAGTCTTGTTACTTATTGAGTTAGTTGTATTCATACTACACTCTGCACCTCGTGTGCAGATCCAGGTGCTTTCGGATACGGCGACTGCTAGATTTCGAAGTTAATTTTGTTGGGGACTATCAAGGTAGCTGCTTGACGTCTGCAGACTTGATTCCCTTCCTGTTTAATTATTGTATTGTTCTATATTTTCAGACAGTGATTTTGTCAGTCAGACTTTGTATTCATATTATATGCTCATGTATTCAGTGACACCGGGTTTTGGGAGTGTTATATTTGTATTTGTGAGATTTCTTCCGCTGAATTTAATTATTATGTTTTAAAATTTTAAAAGATCTGGTGGTTTATTGAGATTGTCGGCTTGTCTAGTATTGAGATAGGCGCCATCACGACAGGTGAGATTTTGGGTCGTGATAAAACGGTTCATTAATATCCAATATATCTCTAGAACAACGGGCAATTATTTCGACCGTTTGACACTTAGCCATAAATGTTTCATCCCATATTATTAATTTTGCTTTCCTTATAAATTTAGCATCATTGCTCTGCTTTGATATATTTGAGATGGTTATTTAAGTTGTTTGATGAGGTATATCAAATTTAAAGTGGGTGGCCTCACAATAAATAATTGTTGGTACAACACTTGCTATTATTGCTAACAGTGGCATGCCTCTTGATATGATATTTGCACGTAATGCATGACATAGTAATATTATTTCGATTTCGCCGGAGACATCTACAAAGAATAATCTTGTTATACCAGAGTCGACTCTTTATAATATAGTTTTGAAAGCTTGTTCTTGTTTAGGATTTAGCTTTGATTGTGCTTCCTCAGACACTTGTATAGCATTTTGATTCTTAATAATATATACTAACCTTTTTACTTTGTATTCGAATGCTCTTTTTATGGAATAAATTTATGAACCCTAATATTTGTTTTAACTTGAATAAGAATTTTACTGATATGATGAATTTAAAAATAATTAAATTAGATTCTCTTGCTAATTAATTGATTAAAATATTTAATTATTTAGTTTTAACATAAAAAATAATCTATTCTATGTTAATTCAGATCTTAATATTAGTTCATCTCTTGTTTTAAATATTTAATCTTCATTATAATTTTATCCACTATAAATTTTATTTTCAAAGAGTAAAAGATTGATATGACATTTCACTTTTAGATCTTTATGTTTGTAGAATCATTAGTGATATTGACTCTTACCAACCATTTTTTTTCTCTTTCTCACACATTTATATTCTTAAATATTTTCTTAGTTGTTGTTTAATAATTGGGTATTTTTCAATATTACACAAATAATTAATAAAAAATATTATTTGAGTAGAAAAATAGTTCAAATATAATATAAAAATAAATTATCGTGGGGGTATTTATTTTCTGAATTTCAACTCTTTATGCAGTCTATTTAATATTAGTTTTATTTTTTCTTCGTATTGGACATTATGTAGTTGTAATGCATTGCCAATACGGAGAATTCTTATGAAATTGATTTTATTAAACCTTCCTACATATTTTTAATAAGATTTTAATAGAAAAAATTTTATTAATTTTAAAACATAAATATTAAAAATTAGCAATGAAGGTATCGTAGTCCAAAAAATAGGTTATTGCAATTATATTATTTTTCTATGAGTTCTTCCGTTTAATATTTTAGGGCTATTTTGATATATTAATATTGTATTTATACTTTTATAATAATATAGGCTCTCAATTTTCTAAATGAATTTGGACAATATAACATATTCTCAAATTAAATTAGTAATAGGACATTATAATACGTTTTCAAATTAAATTAGTAATAGAAATTTTTAAGAAATATATTCTAAAAGTAATAAGATTATATGAGTAAAGATATTTACTTGTTCAATTTTATATGAATTAGACAGTCCGAAAGTAATTATACTAATAGGATTCCTAAAGGTAATCATGTAGGATTTCTAATGTGTAGTATTATGTCCTAAAACTAATAGGATTATAAGACTATTATCTAAAACTCCGGTTTTATCCTTTTATTATGAATTATTAAGCTTAATATTATAAGGTTATTTTTGTAAACCGACATTGTATTCATGCTTTTATAATAACCAGTTTCTATGTACGTATTTCACACGTAACAACCCAACTAAGAAGAGAAAAAAGAAACAAAATAAACCGGTAAAATAAGTATAGTACAATATACACGACTAATAATAAACAATGTTAATTTAATGCAACTTATATCTTATAAAATATCACTTTTTTGCATATTCATACCATATATGTTTAACTTTCACTATTATATTTTAATTATTTATATAAACAATGCGGGTAAGGAAGACTTTGGTGTGCATTCATTTACAGATTGAACGATAAGAACTTGTGTTTTCTTGTAGCTTTTTACTATAGGAATGAGAAGAAGCTTTTAATATTAAAATATATAAATAACATGACAACAAACATGTGTGGTGAAAAGTTATTTTGTGTTAAAATATTTTAGTATGTATTACTATCATATTTTACGGAGTCAAAATAAGAAGGATTTTACTTTCACCGAATAATTTGACAATCGACATCTTATCTAGCTGATTCATATATTTATTTTTGCTAGTTATTATAGTTGTTGCCATATATATTGGAGAACTTACATTTTTATTTAATGATGAAAATTATTAAAAATTCTGTACTACCATAATTGCTGTAATTGACAACTAATTATTTTGGAAGGAGACCAAATCTCTTATTATATATACGCAGTTCTATATTTGTCATGAATGTTGGATCTATTATAACTCTTGTATATATTGTTGGTTGAATCTTTTTTATTTGATGCTAGAAGTATGAGTTTTACCAAACTTTTATTTACATTCTTCGCTCTCGTCGATTTTGGAATTACTTGTAACACTTGATGAAAATTACTTCCAAAATCTCTTTACTTTATACCAAACGATTCATCAATGTTCATTATACCTCCAAAGCTCTTGATAACTATTTCGATTGACTGACACTTAACCATAGGGGTGTTCATGCCAAATTATTAAATTTTCTTTTCTTTCCGATTTAGCACCATCACTATGTTTTAGTATATTTATAATAGTTATTTTAATTATTTGAAAAAGTATGTCGTACCGACAGCGGATAAATTATTTAAAGCAATTAAGTTTGAGCATACACATGTTCTAAGAACCTTTTTAACCATGCACTGCAAATAATACATTGCTAACAATAATCTATGGCCTTTTTGTTTTTATTTGAATATAATTGAATGCAAATTTTAAATTTGAAGATAATTCATGGCATAAGAGCATTTAATTGTGAAAATAAACCAATCAAAGGAATATTAAACTTCAACATATAGGTCATTTCAAACCTAATCTTAATATGTTACGGAATCAAAACTAAAAAAGATTTTACTTTCGCCGAATACTTTGACAATCAACATTTCATCTACTTGATCGACAATTCATTTTTGCCAGTTATTTTAGCTATTTTCATAACGTACTTTGGAGAATTTGCATTTTTAATTAATGATGAAAATTATTAAAATTCTAGCACTAACAAACATGTTGGGATTGACAACCAATTATTTGGGAATAAGACCAAATCATCTCTTATTATACACTCTTCTTTTGTTCCTCATGAATGATGGATCTATTCTAGCTCTTATATATATTGTTGGCTGAATCTTTTTTATTTAATGATAGAAGTATGATTTACCAAACATCGATATACAGTCTCATTTCTCGTCAATTTTGGAACTACTCGTAACACTTGATGAAAGTTACCTCTAAATCTCATTACTTTTTCACTAAACGATTCATCAATGTTCATTATACCTCCAAAATCCTTGTTAACTATTTCAATTGTCTAAAGGTTAACCATAGGCAGGCGGAGCTAGAATTTCAAGCTAATGGGTTCGAGATTCTAGCCCTTCTAAGTAAATTACTGGGTTCTAAATTAATAATGTATGCATATTCAATGAATTTTTAAAGACAAATATAAAGTTTGGACCAAAACTACTGGGTTCGGCCGAACCCGCGTCCGAAACAGTACTAGTATTAATCGGTATTTAGTAATCTAGAATAAATTGTAAGTAATTTTTTATAATTAATATGTTAGATTACATTAATAATATAAGAAACTATTTACGCTATCAACATATATAACTTAAATCCAAAGAAAAATATAGAAAGAAGGAAAAAAAAACTCCGCTCCAGATGGCATAAACTGCCTAGCAAATACATACACCAGTATATACATCTGTCACTAAGCCAGAGATGGTTTTACTTTATATATAGTTTGTAACGCCTCCATCATTTGCAGTCATGCAAAAAATTAAACCAGCAATTTTTTTCCCATTCTTGTTCTTCCTCGTAGAAAAAGAAAAGAAATCTCGAAAATACAAATATGGTGGTTTCATCTAAACCAATTCTTGAAAATTCTTCTCACATTAAAACATGCAAACCTCATGTCTCTGATGATCATTTCAGTATTGATATTCCAGTGATAGACATGTTAGACCCTCAAGCTAAATTCCATATTACAAAAGCATGTCAAGAATTTGGATTTTTTAAGGTTGTCAATCATGATGTTCCTAAGGAAACAATTACCAAATTAGAAGGTGAAGCTGTTAAGTTCTTTGATTTGCCGCAGTGTGAGAAGGACAAAGCTGGTCCTGCTAATCCTTTTGGTTATGGTAACAAAAGAATTGGCACAAATGGTGATGTTGGTTGGATTGAATATCTTCTCTTTTCTACAAATTCTGAACTCATTTCAGAGAAATCCGTTAATATTCCTGGAAATTCTCACCTTTTCTGGTAAGTGCAACAAACTCTTGAAATTTCTGAATGTGTTGTTTTTTTGACAAAACCAAGAACGTGTCTTCTAACTATTTTTCCTTTTACCTAAGTACTGTATGCTATTTTTTGTCCACGGATATTATTGCCGTTAGCAAATCTCTTTCAGCAACCATACTCTTTTTTAGTAGAAACACGAATATCACTCAATTATCCATAAGTCATTTATTAGTATATTCACTTATGCGGCTTTCTTGAGTTACTCTGCTGAAAAACATCGGTTAATATTTAATGTGTGTCGATGTGTTTGGCCATGACTTCAGTTGCGAACACCGCGTCATTATTTGCAAGTCGAAGTATACAAAATACTGAATTTTAGTATTTAAAATATCAATGAAATATTAAATAACTTGTCTGAATAATATTCTCACAAAATTTTAAACTTCTTTCGAGTGAAACTCATGTTAAAACACAACTACAACATTGATATACTTTTTTTAAAAAAAAAACAATCAACTTCTAATATTTTTCTTGGAATTTTATTTTCTTCCACCTTTTAAAATAGTAACATGGGAATTGAGTAAAATATTCTTTTAGGTAGTTCCAGCAGATTCTCTTTTGTCTTGCAAACCTCTTGTTCTGTACTCCCCTATTTTTAAAAAGATTGCTATGCACCTTGACCTTGGGCTTTTCGTTCTTTCTGCTACAAACTTCAACCAAATATCATCTGCACACGCCTACTTAATTATATCTTTTGAGGGAGATGTTCCACCTTCTTCTTCGATTTCTACATTTAGGATTCGAATATATAATATTATTACTCCCTCTGTTTTAGTTTGTGAGACTCTTCGATCTCTTTTTAGATAATTTGAAAAAGAATTGAAACATTTCTATATTTAGTAGTAAGTACGTAATAATTTAACTTTAAACTCTTAATCTGATTATTTACAGCGACATAAATTTTTCATGCCTTACTTTTAGAATACAAGTTTCAAAAATTATTCTTAAACTCCATGCAAAATAATTAAACATCAGCACCATTTCCTTTATTTTAGTTAACTCCTTTCCTTTTGTGTTTGTATACAGGTGTGCAGTCAATGAATATGTGTCAGGAGTTAGAAATATAGCATGTCTTGTGCTGGAAATGATAGCAGAAGGATTAAAAATTGAGCCAAAAAATGTGCTAAGTAAGCTGCTAAGGGATCAAAAGAGTGACTCTTGTTTTAGGCTAAATCACTATCGACCATGCACACAACTTGAAGCATTGAGTGGAGGTAGAAATTTGATTGGTTTTGGGGAGCATACAGACCCACAAGTAATATCAGTACTAAGGTCTAATAACACAACTGGTTTGCAAATCTGTCTAAAAGATGGGACATGGGTCTCAGTCCCACCTGATCACTACTCCTTTTTCATCATTGTTGGTGATTCCTTGCAGGTAATAAAAATTTTCGTGTCTATAAATTAATCACAAAATGGGAACGTCAACTCTCACATCTTACAGTCTAGTCATACATGTAAAAGTAAAAGGGCAGTCGGAGGATCCGGGAAGGACCGTACTCTAAAAGGTGTGATATAGACGACTAACTCTAATGCAAGCATTAATATATAGTTTGTTTATATGGTTCTAAATCATGACGTTCAATTCTCACTGTTCACCTTCCTTTCTAGTCCTTGTGTAATAAAAAAATTTAAATAAAGAAATAATAAAATGTCTTAGCTTATAGATTTTTCAATCCTAGAAAAAGGTTTCTATTTTTTTTTCCTTTCCTCCCGCCGTGGGTTTTCGTTCTTGCTTATCCCAAATGGCCAAATCTACGACGGTTTAGTTTCTTTCGTCTGTTTTTCTTTCTTTTCCTATTACAGTACTTAATGTTTTTATCCTTTATAAACTGATAATGCAAAAATATTTATATAATCAGATTATTTGTATGATAATTATAAGTAAATATCTATATAAGCACAAAGTTTTAAAATGGTAGTAATCTTCTATAATTGGTTAACTTCATTGATTTGGTAACAACACTTTTAATGATATCCGTGTATATAACTTAAATACATAATAATAATAATAATAATAATAATAATAATAATAATAATAATAATAATAATAATAATAATAATAATAATAATAATAATAAACTAACTATATACCTTATTACTAGGAGTACAATTAGGGATTTTTTTTCTCATTGAAATTTTTGATTATTTTAACTTTTGTTTGTCTATATTTTGATGGCAGGTAATGACTAATGGGAGATTTTGGAGTGTAAGGCACAGAGTTTTGGCGAACAGTTTGAAATCAAGGTTGTCAATGATCTATTTTGGTGGACCACCTTTGAGTGCAAAAATAGCACCTTTATCTTCTTTAATGGAGGCAGGAGAAGAAAGTTTGTACGAGGAATTTACATGGGGTGAATACAAGAAATCAGCATACTTGACAAGGTTGGGTGATAATAGGCTAGGACTGTTTGAGAAGAAAATTAAAATACGTCAATATGGTCATAATTTGCTAATTTAGGAAAGATATTTTAGGATCTTGTCATCCAATAGACAGGTTTGGAAAGATTTTGGCCTTGGTTGGAACCCCAAGGTAGAGAAAACCAAGATTTTGTTTTGTTAATTTCATCACCTACTTCTTCTTCTTTTTTGTGTGTGTGTTTAATGGAAAAAGATAACCCTGTATACTATAATAAATATCATGTAATCATCATCGTGTCGTCTCTTTGTATACTTGTGGTGAAAGCTCTCGTTTTCTTAGCTAGTTTAATATCTACGCATGTTCAGTAAGGCCTACTCTTAGTAGAAAGAATAAATTGCTGGTACGCTTCGTTAAATAAGAGAGAATCTTAGGCCGAACATATCACCGGCTCGAAGGATCAAATAAGAGAGAAAATCTTAGGTCGAACAGATTATCGACTCCATAGGCCTGCAGTGATAACTTTAGTTCTAATGATTCGCTTTGCTGCTAGGTGCAATTGCTTTTTGTGTCACTTGAAGCGTATGTAATGTACCATCTTTTTCGCACCATAGGATTAAAATGTCTTACATGTAAAAGTCCACAATATGGCCTTGGACGCAGTGATGTTTTTTCAACAGATAATACCATTATTGGTTGACACGTTTTCAGACAAACGACTTCCACTTGTATAAGGTTAAAACTATTGTATTTATGTAATGATGGATTAAACATAGTTAATGATAACATCTCTAGGTGCGACTTCAAAACATATGTATAATGTGGAACAGATCTAGAGAGAGACCGATAATAACATACATTAAATATTCCAAAAGGTATTAGTAATAATGGAGGAGTATCTAACAATAAATAACAATAAATGACATTTAAGTAAATAGGAAAAGTGGTTCACCCAATAATGAATGAGCTAGATGATTGTTCTTCCTACAATGATGAGTGACAGATCTATTCTTCTCCAGTAAAAATTACATGCCCCTTTTCCCTATCTTTTTCCTCTTTATATGGGACACATCCCTAAAAAACCCTAATAGTACATATGCCTAAAATATTCTTTAGAATATCCCCGCTATTATACTATTTTAAAAACTAGTCGTTACAGTCCTTTCCACGGTGCTCGACCTCGATCATTGTTGACATCCTGATCACGAGCTCCGCCGTTTTCTGATCGACTCTTCCCTTGATACTACCTCGCCATTAATGCTCGGCAGTAGATTTCGACCTATACAGTATATATTCTTGCATATATTCTTGCAGTTGTGCTCTTCCCTTCACTTGAGTCGGATCGAGTTCCATGTATATGGTTCAGCTAGGTTTGTTAGGCACATGAAGTATAACTTAATTTTTATCTAGCCTATATATCATGACATGCATGTTAGAATTATCTTGTAATTCTTGTGAGATATACAATTACGTGTAGCTTAGTTTACGAAACCATACTAATTCATAGGTATATGGAAATGCCGATCCATGAGTTGTGGCCTTGGACATCTAAGTTCTTGTCAGTGTGGTTAATAGTGGAAGGCTTAACTCATAAGACTGTGATGAGAAGGCACTAGCTAGGGTACTACTGCCAACATATTTTTGGCTTGAGTTTGTTGGATTTATATTTTGGCTAGTTCTACTCACTATAGGCATTTGGATGATATTGGTTGAAATTTGAAAATAGAGTATTTGAAATTAAGTTGAAGTTGAAAAAAAGTACAAAAGTTAATTCAATACATAACTAATTCTTATGTCTTTTTTCCATATCAATATATATTCAATAGTATTCGATGATTGTATTGAGACCTCGACTAATCTAGTTTCATGCCGCCTCAGGCCCATTAATAAGTGAAATGCTCATTACCAGAATTTTTCCATTCTGATTAAGGCAATGAGAATTGATAAAAGGTGAAAAATGCATATTTTTGGGTGTACTTTCATCTCATAACTTGTGTGAATACGGGAGATTATATGAGTTTTTGTAGTAATTATGCGCATTAAGTACATTTTTGTGTGTAGGAGCAGGTTGGACGAAACAAGAGCAAAAGAAGTTTATTTGGGACCAAAAGACAAAAGAACTTTGCTTGTTCACTCTTGCATGCACACGAGAGAGTGAACGAGCTAGATGAGGAAAGCTTGAAAATAACAGTGAACTAAGCTAAAGAGGCGTGGAAGTGCACACGAGAATGGGGAAGTCTATGTATTATTTCGCCCCATGCTAACCCTATCCCATATAAATAGTCTCTAAACTCACTTTTTGAGGGGAGGCGAACGGAAGGAGAAAGAATACACAAAAAAAAAGAGCAAGGCGGAGAATTCTTCTACGAGTTTTTCACTTTCTTCTTCATAGTTCCATTGTTGGTCATGACTTTTTATATTGTAATCTTACATAATATTATGAGTAACTAAACCCGTCATCTAGGATTGATGGAACCAATTGTTGAATGAAGGCTTGATTGTGTTTTGATATAATTGAGCCGTTTTTACTCTTTAATTGTTCAACTATGTGTTTCTTGTGGTTAATTGAAGGGCCCTTGATTAATCCTGTCTAGATATCTTGTGTTGCTTGAGAGAGAACACTTGATTAGATTGTTGTTGAACAACGCCACTTTCGAGTAAGTTAAGAGATTAATTACTTGAATTTAAAAGTGGGATTAGAGATAACGAAGCTTTGACGTGATATTTATGAGTTGTTCGAATTGTCAGCTAGAGTAGTTCGAGAGAATACTTCTAGTAAATTATCGTAATTGATCGAGAGATAATTGCAGTAAACCAGAACTCATCATGTTTAGAGAGTGTTGCGGCGAGATTATAGCTAACATGTCAGGAATTAATTTGACAATGGGGGAAATCGTAAACCCTAGATCTTTTTACCTTTAATTCAACCTTATTCTTGCTAATTGATAGTTTTTATTGTCATTTTTCTTTAGTTAAGTATTTTTTGTTAATTCACAAATCAATTGTTGAACTCTAAAAGTTGTCTGAGCTTATTATTAATGATACTGAAAAATTATAGCAAATAGGTTAGCTCCCTATGGAATTCGACTCTGGACTCTTGAATCGGATAATTTTTGCAGCGACCGCTTAGTCCTTTTTATAAGGCATAGTTGGGCGTAATTAAATTTTTGGCGTCATTGCCGGGGAACTAACGATGTTATTCATTACAACGGAGTTCTAGGATTTGTAGTTTAGATCAATTTTTCGTGGTGCTAAAAATATTTCCATTGAAATTCTCACGTATGAATTCTTCTGTGCCTCAGGTGCATACCTAGAAGCTCCTTGAGAACTGGTGAACTATTTAAAGGTCTCTCAAGTCCCGAGAAAGCATCCAAGACATTGAATCGGGATAACAGGAAGGGCAAACAACTAAAACAAAATGAGCAAATCGAAATTGAAATGAACAATATAAACAAACCAAGTTGACCCAAACATCAGAGTGGTAGCACCCTTGGTGCCGGAGGCTACTCTATATGATTAGGCACAACCAACTGCTGACAATCTGGCAACTGCAATTGTAGTCCCTACGATAAAAGCGGAGACTTTTGAAATTACAAACAACATGCTGCACTTGCTGCAGAACAAAGATTTGTTCTCCGGGTCTTACGTCGAAGACCTATAGCAATATCTAAAGAATTTCCTATCAATTTGTTTCACTCAAAGACATCCGAATGTGACACCCAAAGCAATCAAATTATTACTGTTTCCATTTTTAGTGGCTGGGGAGGCTCAAACTTGGCTGAATTCGCTCCCAATAAACTCCATTGCTACATAGGAGGAACTAGTCAAGAAGTTCTTAAACAAGTTCTATCCAATCAATAAGACTGGAAGGCAAATTGATGAGATATTGCAGTTTATGATGAAACCAACTCAAACTTTGCAAGAAACCTAGGAAAGGGTATGCTAGTGAAGTGTCCACACCATGGCATTCCAGATCAGATGCTAGGACAAATATTCTATATGGGTTTGGTTGACGGTCTGAAGGCCAACGTAGATGCTTTAGCCGGGGGTTCTTGAGCAAATCATTCACAGAGTATAAGATTCTTCTTGATAAGATGGCTCAAACTTCAAGCTGGATGACGAGAGATACGACACTCACTCCAATAGTACATTCTGTTTCTCTTGACCCAAACAATACAAATGCAAAAAATATAGCCACTCTCATGACCCAGATGATCTAGTTGACAAAGAAAATTGATGAGATGGGCACGAAAAAGGTTCATATTGTTGATACAACAAATGGAGGCATATGCACTCCCTACATAAATCAGTCGTATGTTTTTTCGTGGAGTGGAGAGAATGATAACTAGGGCTTCAAAGAAGACATGAATTACGTAAATAATTTTTGGGGTCAGAAGCAAGGTGGACAGCAATGGGGACCTCAAAATCAGCAGTAAAGACCAACCCAACAACAGTACAATACAAATCCTGGGGGAGCAGGACCACAAGGCCAAGTTGTGCCCTATCAAAGGCAACGCGGTTACAATCAACAGCACTAATAACAGTTGGCTTACCAACAGCCTTATCAACAGCAGGTGACCAGACAGGACGACAGTAATATGATAGAAATCAAGGGCATGCTGCAACAAATCATTGGGACAAATAGAAGGATGCAAGAAACGTTAGTCGCACATGACTCGGCTATTAAAGGCATTGAAACTCAGTTAGGCCAGATCTCCATGGCTTTGAACAATCTCCCACAAGGAACGTTGCCTGTAGATACAGACATCAATCCAAAAGAGCAGAACCCGAATTAGTTAATGGAAGTGCGTCGCAAGAATGGAAGGGATTTGGATAGAAAGCAAGAAGTTGCTCAATCTAATAGAGATGCCGTGCCACTTACTCCAGTACTATCCGAGATCAATGAGTTGAAGGAGCTCAAGGAGGTTGTAATTGAACAAGCACAAGTTGACAAAAGCAAGGAGAAGGAAATTGAACAGTTCGCAGAACAGGTAGTGGAAAAGACTTCTAATCAGGAAAAGACACAGAGCAGTGGACGGAAGCTAATTCCAGCACCATTCCCTCAATGGTTTGCAAATCAAAAGAAAGATGATCAATACAGAAAATTCATGGAAATGCTCAGACAAATTCAATTGAATATTCCACTTATGGATGCTTTGAGGGAAATGCCAAGTTATTCTAAAATGATGAAGGATTTGATACCTTGAAAGTTTTACTTCCAAGACCTGTCTACTGTAACTCTGACACAAACTTGTATTACGTTAGTGACAAGACCTGTGGCTCAAAAGTTTCTGATCCCGGTAGTTTCACTATCCCATGCACAATTGGAAGTTATGCTTTTGCTAAAGCCTTGTGTGACTTGGGAGCCAGTATTAACTTGATGCCCTTAGCAATCTACACAACGTTAAGCATTGGCAGAGCTAGACCGACCTCAATGTTATTGTAACTGGATGATCGCACAGGGAAAAGGCCAACAGGATTGCTGGATGACGTGCTCGTCCAAGTGGGGAATTTTGTATTTCCTGCTGATTTCATTATTCTTGACTTCCAGGTTAACGAAGAAATACCCATAATTTTGGGAAGGTTGTTCTTAGCCACCGGGAGAGCATTGATTGATTGTGAGACCGGAGAGTTAAAAGTGAGGTTGAATAATGAAGAAATAATATTCAATGTTCAACAATCCATGAGGAGGCCCAACGAATTTGCAAATTGTTCGCTAGTGGAGGCAGTTGATGTGATACTACAAGAGGAGGATGAGACTCTTAATGTTAGAGACACATTAGAAGCTTGTTTGGTGAATTTTGAAGAAGTGGATGGTATTGGAAGAATGGGTTATGGCCCTCGAAGGTCAAGGGTTCTGGAAAAGGGAACCTCAGTTTGAGCCACTACAATTAGAAGAAAGAGAAACACCACATGTGAAGCCGTCAATAGAAGAGCCACCACAGTTGGACCTTAAACCACTTCCATCTCACCTCAGGTATGCTTTCTTAGGGCCTAAGTCTACTTTACCTGTTATTTTCTCATCTGGTTTGTTGGTTGTGCAGGTAGAACAACTCCTACATGTGTTACATGAATGTAAGATTGCTATTGGTTGGGCCATGGCAGACATTAAAGGTATCAGCCCGGCCTTTTGCATGCATAAGATTCTCTTGAAAGAGGGCACAAACCTTCCAGGGAACATCAAAGAAGGCTGAACCCGAATATGAAGAAAGTGGTGAAGAAGGACGTGATTAAATGGTTGGATGCGGGCATCATTTTTCCGGTTTAGGATAGCATCTGGGTAAGCCCAATCCAATGTGTTTTGAAGAAAAGTGGCATGACTCTTATATAGAATGGGAATAATGAGTTGATCTCCACTCGTACAGTCACGTGCTAGTGAATTTGCATGGATTACAGAAAACTGAATACTGCCACCTGGAAAGACAACTTTCCCCTACCATTCATTGACCAAATGTTGGATAGATTGGCAGGGAGGTCTCACTTTTGCTTTTTGGATGGATATTCAGGGTACAATCAGATCATAATATCCCCTAAGGATAGAGAGAAAACGTCATTCACTTGTCTGCATGGCATCTTTGCCTTTCGAAAAATGTTGTTTGGCCTGTGCAATGCACTGGCCACTTTTCAGAGGTGTATGTCATCTATTTTCACTGATATGGTTGAAGTTATTATGGAAGTCTTTATGGATGATTTCTCAGTGGTGAGGAACTCATTCGATGACTATCTTCACAATTTGAGAAGAGTGCTGAAAAGGTGTGTGGAGACTAACCTGGGGCTGAATTGGGAGAAGTGTCATTTTATGGTACAAGAAGGTATAGTTGTGGGGCATCGAGTGTAAAGTAAGGGTATTGATGACCATGCTAAGGTTGACATGATTGAGAAGTTGTCACCACCAACTGCAGTTAAGGCAGTAAGAAGTTACCATGGGCACGCCAGTATCAATAACTTATTGATGTTTTATACTTCAATGTCATATAAGAGGGGGTGATTTATGTGGTGTCCAATTTTCGCGTGCACTGATTATAGAAGGACCTGGTTCTTCTAAGTGTTCCTTATACTACTGTTGCAGAAATAGTAAATGCAGAAAGTAAAGAACACAAGTATTTTATGTGGAAAGCATCCGGCTCAAAAGATGAAAAAACTATGACCTGCTACTCAGTAGGATTTTCCCCAACACTTCACTAAATCAGTGAGCCAAAATATCATTTACAATACTCTTTGTAAACCTAAGGATTAACTCTAATTCCGTTGTGGCAACCAACCTCTAACTGTTGCGACAACTTCAAGTTAACTCTAACTTGAATACTCAGAGCACCTAATACAATTTCTTCTAGATAAAGCTAAAAGGTAGAACTTGAAAACACATACTACAATTGAACTAGTATAAAAGATAGATGCTTGGAACTGGTTCTTCTATCTGGTTCATGTAGCTTCAGGTTCGCACAATTGAATTACACAAAAATTGTTTGCAAAATGCCTTGCTATATTTTCTCTCAACTCACGTTTAACTTCAGCGGTTGTGTATGCCTATAGAATGAGAACATCCTGCAATATATAGAGTTAGTAGAATGGGAAATAACTAGAGTTGTAATGCTACTCTTCCTTGGTGGAAGAGTTCTAGTTATCCTCAACTTCTAACTCCTCCCTTATCTTGGATAGTGTTCTCTTTGAGTAAGGAGTCCTTCTCCTTATCAATTGTGCAACCTTTTCGATCAAGAGATATCAGATATAACAAGTTAAGCTTATCTCCTTCATGTGCATCCCTTATGCTCGAATCTCCACGCTGTGTACACAGGGGATGGACATGGTTCATGCATGAGTTCATTTATCAATCATCAAAACAAACTTTACTTGGGCCAACAAATTTCCACTTTTTGATGATAACAAACTATGTGCTTTTCATGGCGTAAACCCTGTTTCGACTCAGCTCAACATCAACACAATATTAGAATATTTTACCTTTTTAATCACTTATCATCAAGGACCAAGTTCATTAGGTTATAAACATCACAGTACAAAGTAAAAGCACAACCTAATTCCCTCTTTTGGCATCATCTTAAAGTTGCATAAGAATGTTAGATAACCAGATTTTAATAGAAATTACTCATGGCCACTGGGGCTACTTCAAATGCAATCATGGAGTCAAATATCATTGATCAATCTAAGAATATTAGCCATCTAAGAAATATTAATAAACAGTTAGAGCAAAAGCAGTGAATTCCATTGATTAATAAGATCCTACCACAAAACATAAAAAGAAATAAAAATACTGGATCATGAGCAAAATAATCAAAAATAAATCCCGAACTTGGTTACTAGTTGATCTACACAAGGCTAGGAGGCTTAAGGCTGGGAAGGACCAGGTTCTTGACTTTTGGCTTTGAGCAGTTTCAGCTTATCCTCAAGAATGCCATCATTCTTCTGCTTTTCTTTTGCCAGCTCAACTCTGAGAGCATCTCTCTCAGTCTCTATCTCTGCCAACCTCTTCTTCAGCCTATCAATCTCAGCATCTTTATCACCACTTTCTTGCACCAAAGCTCGCACTTTGTTGTTCACTGGTACCTTTTTGGATGAACCAAGTTCTTTGGGAGTGATTTGGACTTCATAGTCACAAGCAGTTAGAGTGTTTGCCCCAAAATGATCCTTGCCTATACCAATTTCCCATTTCTTGATGGGTATCTTGACATGTGCAAGTACAGCCGTGAGAATAAAGTCATAGGGTATGGCGTGAATTTTGGTGCCATTCAGAACCCTATCAAGAAGTTGGATGATGAATCCAGTCCAATTGATTTTCCTCCGACTGTCCAAACATTCCATAAGGACTAGGTCCATGAATGTGTCAATGTGCCTACTTTCCTATCTTGGCAGCACACATTTGTTAACAAATTCGAACAACACTTTGTGGGGTGGCTTTATCTCATTTTGGAGTCACAACCTCTACTTTTTCTGTCTTATCTTCATCCCAAAGGCTCAGGTCCATCTCATCAATTGTAACTGCCTCAACAAGCTCAATCACCTTCTTCTTTCCCTTAGTAGCAACTTTCTACTTACTTTCTTCCAAGGTCTTTTCCAGTTCAGCCTCACTTTGCTTCTTCTGACTCCTTGTAGATCTTCCTCTTATAGGAGGAGTCTCTACAGGGATAGATGAAGCACCATTTCTTTTATTGTTTGCCCTAGCAGTACCAGGGACTTTGGCTCCTAAACTTCTTTTCCTTTTAGGATTGTAGTTGTCAGATACTTTTCTCAGTAGGTCTGTGAGGGTTTCCTGTTCAGATGGAATAGGTTCTTGAGCATCTTTCCCTAATCGAATCAACCCTTCAGCAGCTTCTCCAGACCTACTTCCCCCTGTTTCTATCACACTCTCTTCTTCTTCAACAGATTTCTCACTCCAAACTACCATAACACATGATTCTTTAGTTAAACCAACATAAACCATCATGAGTGGGTGAAGAATCAACCACTCCTTTTCCTATACCCCTCTCAGCACTTCGACCACCCTCACTCTCTTTTTCTTTTCTCTTTTCATTTTTACCACCAACCTTTCCAAACTTAGTAGTTTCAACAACTGCTACAGTTCCTACCAGAACAAACCTAGTCTCTAGATTTGTAGCAATCTCAGAAATAATTTGAGGAGTAACTTTAGGGCTAAGTTACCTGCTCTATTTCAGAAGAAACAGTTTTTCCCCCTCATTAGAAGACTTAAATGATTCATCAGATTTCTAGGGCTCTTCTTCCCTACCCGCTTTTAATCTTTCATTTATTTTCTTGATCTACTCTCCACCAGTGACAACTTACTTTTCTCAGAGGTGTTAGCCATTTCTGTGCTTGGGAATTTTGGGGAAAATGGGTTTATGTGTGTTTTGGAAGATAAGAGAAGAGAGAAATTCTTGACAGCTTGAGAATTGAGAAGTGAGGAAGCAACTGAGGCCTAATCAATTTAAAGTGGAATTGTCTTATTGGGTAACGACAGCCTTTGCAGAAGTCTAATCAAACTAGAATTCAGTTTGAAAAGACGTTGAAGAGTGTCTATAAAATCTAGGCACTTAATGTGGTTTGGACTCTATTGAGTAAAATCGGTCCATTTCGTAACTGATAAGCTCGAGGGGTTTAGGATTGAATGGTACTCTCCTCTTGATAATAATCCAAATATAATTATTTCAAAATATGCAGAGTGGGGAGTACGTACCAAGTAATCTTGATAAACCAGGTTCTTCACTGAGAAATCTCTTGCGTAAGTCTGAATTTTTCAAGAAAATAGAGATAATATCATTAGACATTAATGAGTCATTTTAGAATATGGCACAAGAGTATACTGATGAAAGTATGAGACTGAGCAAAATCTAATCTAATTATTTCCAGAAATTCACAATTTTTCTAATCAATTTTTGAGTTGGAACTAGATCCTTTTAGGTGATCTTAATCATCCCTAATTGTAACATGTTTCTTTCAAAGTGATCTCTACTTAGAGCTTTTGTGAATATGTCAGCTATGTGCTTGTTAGTAGCACCGAATTCCATAGTGATCAAACATTTTTCATAGTTGTCCCTTAAAAAGTGAAGGCTAACATCTATGTGCTTTGTTTTTTTGTGATGAACCGGGTTATTAGTCATACTATTAGCAATGGTGTTATCACAAAAGATGGGGATACAACCTACATAAATTCCAAAGTCCATTAATTGTTGTTTGATCTATAACAATTGAGCACAACATGAGGCAACAGCAACATACTCAGCTTCAGCAGTAGATAAGGCCACATAATTTTGCTTTTTGGTGGCCCAAGACACAAGACATGAGCCAAGAAAGTGTTCCATAGCTGAGGTACTCTTTCTATCCACAATAAAACTTACATAATCAGCATCAACATATTCCACTAGATTGAAATTACTACCTTTTGGATACCATTGACAAAAGTTAGTGGTGCCTTTTAGGTATCTCAAGATCGTCTTGACAACAATCAAGTGAGACTCCTTTGGATTTGCCTGAAATCTAGCACAAAGGCCTACACTGAAAACAATGTCGGGTCTGCTAGCAGTGAGATACAACAAAGAGCCAATCATTCCCCTATACAACTTCTGATCAACAGATGAACCAGGTTCATCTACATCCAATTTTGTGGATGAAGCAATATGAGTGTCAATTTCTTTGGAATCTTCCATTTTAAACATTTTAAGCAACTCTTTCACATACTTCTGTTGATGAATCATAGTTCCATTTGAATTTTGTTTAATTTGTAAGCCTAAAAAGAATTAATCTCAACCATCATAGTCATTTCAAATTCACTCCCCATTAGTTTATCAAAGTCTTTACTTAACTTATCAGTAGTTGCTTCAAAAATTATATCATCAACATATATCTCAACTACCAGGAGATCTTTACCTTTTCTTTCAAGAATAAAGTATTGTCAATTTTACCAATCTTGTAGCCATGCTCAAATAAGAATTTTAATAATCTTTCATACCATACTCTTAGAGCCTGCTTGAGCCCATAAAGTGCTTTGCCAAGCTTGTACACATGAGCAGGACATTCCTTGCTTTCAAAGCCCGGAGGTTGCTTGACAAACACTTCTTCCTTTATATAGCCATTGAGGAAGTCACTCTTGACATCCATCTGACGGAGAGTGAATTCCATATAAGCAGCAAAAGCTATAAGGAGTATAATTTCTTCCAGTTTTGCAACTGGAGCAAAAGTCTCATCATAGTTTATGCCCTCCTCTTGACTATATCTTTGAACCACCAATCTTGCCTTGTTCCTTGTAACTGTTCCATATTAATCAAGTTTGTTTCTAAAGACCCACTTTGTGCCAATTACTGATATATCCTTGGGTCTTGGTACCAGATGCCAAACTTGACTTCTCTCAAATTGGTTGAGTTGATCTTGCATTGCATTCACCCAGTCTGTATCCTACAAAGCCTCAACAATATTTTTAGGTTTAATCAGAGATAAAAAAGCATCAAAAGCACAAGGATTCTTCAAATAAGATCTGGTTTTAATTCCAGAGGTTGAATCCATGATTATGTTCTCAATGGGATAAGAACTTTGTTACTTGTAAGGTTTCACAACCAGTTGGTTACCCTTAGATGTTCCTTCAATGTTTTGTTGCTGAGGAACAAATTCATGGACATGTCCCTTTAGGTTTGAGGATCACTTCCTCTTTGTTCAGTTCCCCCTGTCAAGTTGCCCTGGGTGAAATGACTTGTTCCTACTTCTGGTGCAGCTTCAGTCTGTGATATGGTTTCATTTGAGTTTATCACCATCCCAATTGCTTCATCATCATGTTCCTGGCTCTCAAAAAGAATGTTAGTTTCATCAAAAACCGCAGGTACACTGTCTTTTACACACATAGTTCTTTTGTTATAAATCTTATAAGCTTCACTATGTGAAGAATACTCCCTCATCACTTCTGAGATCAAACTTACCTAGGGAGTCTTTACCATTATTGTGCACAAAACATTTGCATCCAAATGCCCTAAGATGGGATATGTTTGGATTTCTCCCTTTAAGTAACTCATAGGGAGTCTTCTCTACAAGAGGTCTAGGCATGCACCTATTTATGATGTAACTTGCAGTGTTCGCAGCTTCTGCCCAGAAACTATGGGGCAGTTTACCAGAAAGAAGCATAGTCCTAGCCATATCTTCAAGTGTCTTATTCTTTCTTTCAACTACTCCATTTTGTTGTGGAGTCCTAGGAGAAGAAAAATTATGATCTATGCCATGATCATCACAAAATTCAGCAAATTTAGCATTCTCAAATTCAGTACCATGATCAGACCTAATTGATGCAAGTTGATTAACTAGTTGTTTCTGAGTTTTTCTAACAAAAGAAATGAACATGTCAAATACTTTATATTTAGATATTAAAAACAATGTCCAAGTAAACCTAGAGTAATAATCAACAAGAACCATCACATATCTCTTACCACATCTGCTTAATGTTCTCATTGGTCCACAAATATCCATATAGACCAGTTCCATTGTCCTGGTGGTGCTTACTACTTTGTTGCTTTAAAAAGAGGATCTTACCTGCTCCCCCCTTGAACAAGCTTCACAAACTTTATCTTCCTTGAACTTAATGTTAGGCAACCATATCACTAAGTCCTTGGAGACTAGTTTATTGAGTTTAGACTGGTATATCTGTGATGACCCAAAATGTTATCTTTAAATTTGATAATTAATTATGTATTCTAAGATCTCAAAAAGTACTATTTATCATTTCTCGACTTGCGTGCACAGTCCGTATAATTTTTTGGAAAGTTTTTATGTGAAAAATGGATTAAAATGTGAAATAGAGCTTTAAAACTCAATTAAGTTGACTTTGGTCAACATATTTAGCAAACAAACTAGGATCATTATTTTGATAGTTTAGGTAGGTCTGTATCGTAATTTGGGACTTGGGCGTATGCCCAAAATTTAATTTAGAGGTCCTTAGCTCAAGTTATGGGAATTTAACGGAAACTAGAAATTTAAAGGCTAAAGATTTCCAAAGTTTGACCACAGATTTGACTTTTTGATATCGGGGTCGGAATTCGATTCTGGAAATTGGAATAGCTCTGTTATGTCATTTATGACTTATGTGCCAAATTTGAAGACATTCTGGATTCATTTAACATGTTTCAGTACAAGTTTTGTAAATTGAAATAAATTTGAAACTCAAAAGTTCGAATCGAGGTATGAATTATAATTTTGATGTTGTTTGATATGATTTGAGACCCCGAGTAAGTCCGTAATATATTACAGGACTTGTTGGGATAATTGGATGAGATCCCGAGTGGCTCAGGTGAGTTTCAAACATGTTTCGGATCATTTTTGCAAAAACTACCAGTTCTGGTGTTTTGCACCTGCGAATTTTGGAGCGCATGTGCGGTACCGCTTCTGCGGCTCAGCCTTCGCAAATGCGGAAGGCACCGCTTCTGCGGCTCCTTCAAGTGCTTCTCCGCAGCCGCAAAAGATACGGACACATGCTGGGCAAGTCATTTCGAAGATGCGAGATTTTTCTCACAAATGCGAGCTCGCAGATGCAAAAATATAGCCCGCAGATGCGAAAATCCCTGGGCAGTGTATAAATCGAAGAGTCCGAGATTTTTCTCATTTTTAGACATTACAAGCACGGATTTAGGCGATTTCAAAGGGATGTTTTACGACTTTGAATTGTGTAAGTGTTCTATAACCAAAAGTGATTATATTTCATAAATCCATGTCTATATTCATCACTTATTTCAGATTTAGATGCAAGAAATTGGATCCTTTGTAAAACTTTTCAAAAACAAAAAATTAAGATTTGAAGGTCCGGTTGACATCGGAATTTGGTAATTATTTTATGGTTGGACTCGTCTCGGAACGGATGCTCGAATTTTATAAGTTTTTCTGAGATTCGAGATGTGGGCCCCACTCGTGATTATTTAGATGAATTTCGGATTTTAATCTGAAAAATTAGTAAATTTATGTGAAATTTATTCCTACGATTTGTATTGAGTATATTGAATTGTTTATGACTGGATTTGAGGATTTATGACATGAATTCGTGAGGCAAAGGTTTATTGGATTTTTGAATTTTTGTTGCAAAGCGAGGTAAGTGTCGTGGTTAACCTTGACTTGAGGGAATATAACCCTTAAATTATTTGTTATGTGAGATGCATGTGAATCATGTATAGGCAAGGTGACGAGTGTCTATACGTCGTTAAATTAATTGTTCGCATAATTACTTGAAAAATCATAAATCGTTTTAAATCATGAATTAATTATTATATTAATTGTTTCACTCATATTCCTTGTCAAATATTAATTCTTGAATTTCTACAATAATTGTTACATGCTTATTTGACTTATGTGTCTTAATTGCTATTTGGCATTTAGCATACTAATTATTAAACTACCTATTTTCTCCATGATTTTCATAATTAATTGCTAATTGTCATTGTTTGTTCATAAATAAATTATAATTATTGTGTGCCTTTATGCTTAATAGTTTCTCATTGAATGTGGTATTTATTGGAGTTTATTACATTTATGAGTTTTTAAAATATATTGGGGGATCGGTTTGCACGCCGCAACAGAAATGAAAGTAACTATATTGGGGGATCGGATTGCACGCCGTAACAGACTTATTTAAAAGTCTATATTGGGGGATCAGATTGCACGCCGCAACAGACGTTTTTAAAGTTTATATTGGAGGAACGGGTTTCACGACGCAATGGAAATAAGTTGAGGGATTGTGACTGCTGAGTTGATTTCAGTTATTAATATTATTTACTGGTCTTACTAATACTCCCGTTATTATTATTGTTGTTATTACTATTATTGCGTACAGGTTAATGTAAGTTACCCGCCTTAGCCTCGTCACCACTTCGTCGAGGTTAGGCTCGGCACTTACCAGTACATGGGGTCGATTGTACTAATACTACACTCTACACTTCTTGTGCAAATTTAAGAGTTGGTCCTAGTGGCGTACCATAGACTTTCTCGGATTCCAGCTACCCAGAGGAGACTTGAGGTATAATTGCATAGCGTCCGCAGTTCTGAAGTCCTCGTCTACTCTACTTTAACTATGTGTTTGCTTTCAGATAACTTTATTTTATTTAGACCTTTATTTATATCATTCTAGAAGCTCATGCACTTGTGACTCCAGTTCTGGGATGGTATTTAGATATCGCGATTATTATGGATTATTCACTTTATTTCATACTTTATTTCCGCATTTGTTTTCTTGTTATTAATTAATTAAAAATTTTATTAAAAAGGCTAATTATATTCTAACATTGGCTTGCCTAGCAAGTGAAATGTTATGCGCCATCACGTTCCGAAGGTGGGAATTTTGGGTCGTGTCAGTTGGTATCGGAGCCCTAGGTTTCATAGGTCTCACGAGTCACGAGCAAGCTTAGTAGAGTCTGAAATATCGGGATGGAGACGTCTGTACTTATTTCTTACAGGTTATGAAGTTTAGGAACAATATCACTTTTTTCTTATTCTGTTGTGTGATTTTATTGAGGCCTTATTGAGACTGGCTAAGTTTACTAAGCTCTTTCCAGTTCACTTCAGCTGTACACCTTTTGAAGACCCATAGGATTAGCTTGACCGCTGCCATGGGGTGCTGCGGAACATGGGTATAGTTGAGACCAACATGGGTTGATTTTGCTGTATTTTAGATGACGGGTTCCACTAAGAGGTGGTGGAGAGATTATACATTGACCAGACCAGTTGGATCGCCTGCACTTACCTGGGAGCAGTTCTCGTAGCTATTTTTGGAGAAGTTTCTTCCTATCACACTGAGAGAGGATTACCGCAAACAATTTGAGCGTCTACAACATGGTAGTATAACTATTACTTAGTATGAGTCTCGTTTTGTGGATTTAGCCCGTCATGCTCTCCTTTTACTACCTATTGAGGGAGAGAGAGTGAGGATGAGTTTTATTGAGGGACTCACTCGCTCTATCAAGCTTCAGATGGCCAAGGAAACCGGAAGTGAGATTTTCTTTCAGGTGGCTGCTAATGTCGCGAGGAGGATCGAGATGGTTCTTTCATAGGAGACAGGGCAGAGGTCTGATAAGAGGCCTCGTCAGTTTGGTGGTTTCAGTGGTGCCTCGTCTGGAGGCAGGGGTAATTTTGATAAGGGTCATCATCCCAAACCGTTTCATTCAGAACTTCAGGCATCTCCCGGTGCTTCAGAGAGTCACAATCATATTATGCCTTACTCTGGGCAGCCAGCATTTAGTGCACATTCAGCTCCTATCAGTGTACCACCACTCTAAAGTCACTACAGCGGTTATCCGGCCCGTTCGGGTCAGCTTCAGCTTTAGTAGCCACAATATCAGGATAGGTGTTATGAATGTGGGAACATTGGTCACATTAGGAGGCATTGCCCTAGGTTGTCGAGTAACAGATCTCGGCAAGATTCTCGTGCCATAATACCGGCATCGGTTGCTTCACCACCTGCTCAGCCAGCTAGAGGTAGGGGTCAGGTAGCTAGAGGTGAAGGTCAGACCGTTAGAGGTGGAGGCCAGCCAGTTAGAGGCTATCCCAAAGACGTAATTCAGAGTGGTGGGACCCAGCCCTGATTTAATGCTTTTCCAGCTAGGCCTGAGGCCGAGTTATCTGATGTCTTAGGTATGGATTGGCTGTCACCTTATCATGCTATATTGAATTGTAATGCCAAGGCAGTGACCCTAGCCATGCCGGGGTTAGCTCGGTTAGAGTAGAAAGGGACTCCTGATCATTCTGCCAGCAGTGTTATTTCTTATATGAAAGCTCGGCGTATGGTCGAAAAAGGGTGTCTAGCCTATTTGGCTTACATTCGCGATCTCAGTGCGGATGTTCCTTCTATGGACTCAGTACCAGTTGTTCATGAATTTTCAGAAGTATTTCCTGCAGATTTGTCAGGGATGCCACCCGACAGAGATATTGACTTATGTATTGATTTAGCTCTGGGGACTCAGCCCATTTCTATCCCACCATTCTGAATGGCCCCGCCAGAGTTGAAAGAATTGAAGGAGAAGTTACAAGACTTTCTTTTTCAGGGATTCATTAGACCAGTGTCTTGCCCTGGGGTGCACCAGTATTATTTGTAAAGAAGAAAGATGGTTCTATGCGGATGTGTATAGATTATCGGCAGTTGAACAAGGCTACTATCAAGAAAAAGTATCTACTGCCAAGAATTGATGACTTATTCAATCAGCTTCAGGGTGCCAAGGTGTTTTCAAAGATCGACTTGAGGTCTGGTTACCATCAGTTGAAGATTAGGGCATCTGATGTCCCTAAGACAGCTTTTCAGACTTTATATGAGCATTACAAATTCCTAGTGATGTCATTTGGGTTGACAACTACCCCAGCTGCATTTATGGATTTGATGAATCGGGTGTTCAAGCCTTATTTGGATTCTTTTGTGGTTGTATTCATTGATGATATCTTGATTTATTCCAGCAGTCGAGAGGAGTATGGGCAGCATCTTCAGAGTGTGCTTCAGACTTTGAAGAATAATCAGTTATATGCTAAATTTTCAAAATGCAAGTTTTGATTAAACTCAGTTGCCTTTTTGGGGCATGTTGTATTGGAAGAAGGCATAAAGGTGGATCCTAAGAAGATTGAGGTTGTTCAGAATTGGCCTAGACCTACTTCAGTTAGCTCCGGGCACTCAGCCCATTTCTATCACACCATACTGTATGGCCTCGCTAGAGTTGAAAGAATTGAAGGAGCAGTTACAAGACTTGCTTGATCAAGGATTCATTAGACCCAGTGTCTCGCCCTGGGATCCACCAATATTATTTGTAAAGAATAAAGATAGTTTTATGCGGATGTGTATAGATTATCGGCAGTTGAACAAGGATACTGTCAAGAACAAGTATCCACTGGCAAGAATTGATAACTTATTCAATCAGCTTCAGGGTGCCAAGGTGTTTTCAAAGATCGACTTGAGGTCTGGTTACCATCAGTTGAAAATTAGGGCACCTGATGTCCCTAAGACAGCTTTTCGGACTCGATATGGGCATTATGAATTCCTAGTGATGTCATTTGGGTTGACAAATGCCCCAGCAACATTTATGGATTTGATGAATCGGGTGTTCAAGTCCTATTTGGATTTTTTTGTGGTTGTATTCATTGATGATATCTTAATTTATTGCTGCAGTCGAGAGGAGCATGAGCAACATCTTCGGAGTGTGCTTCAGACTTTGAAGAATAATCAGTTATATGCTACATTTTCAACATGCGAGTTTTGGTTAAACTCAGTTGCCTTTTTGGGGCATGTTGTATCGGCAGAAGGCATAAAGGTGGATCCTAAGAAGATTGAGGTTGTTCAGAATTGGCCTAGACCTACTTCAGTTACAGAGATCTGGAGTTTCCTGGGTTTGGCAGGTTATTATCGTCGGTTCGTGGAGGGGTTTTTATCTATAGCAATCCCATTGACCAGACTGACCTAGAAAGGTGTTCCATTCGGATGGCCAGGCGAGTGTGACTTGAGGTTTCAGAAGCTCAAGACTACTTTGACTACGGTACCAGTATTGGTATTACCCACAGGTTCAGGATCTTATACGGTGTATTGTGATGTATCTCGCATTGGGCTTGGTACGGTATTGATACAAGATGGCAGGGTGATTGTATATGCGTCGCGGCAGTTGAAAGTTCATGAGAAGAATTATCTTGTTCATGACATAGAATTGGCAGCCATTATCCACGCTTTGAAGATTTGGAGACATTACCTTTACGGTGTCTCGTGTGAGGTATTTACTGATCATCATAGCCTGCAGTATCTGTTAATGCAAAAAGATCTCAATTTGAGGTAGAGAAGATGGTTGGAGTTGTTGAAAGATTATGATATCACTATTTTATATCACCCCAAAAAGGCCAATGTGGTGGCTGATGTTTTGAGTAGACAGGTTGTGAGTATGGGTAGTCTTGCATTTATTTCTATTGGTGAGAGACCGTTAGATGTAGATGTTCAGACTTTGGCTAATCAGTTCGTGAGGTTAGATGTTTCGGAACACAGTCGAGTTTTAGTTTGCACAGTCGCTCGATCTTCTTTATATGAGCGCATCAGAGAGCGACATTATAATGATCCTCATTTACTTGTCCTTAAGGATACAGTGCAGCATGGTGATGCCAAACAAGTTGTTGTGGGAGAAGATAGATTTCTGCGAATGCAGGGTCATATTTGTGTGCCTAATGTGGATGGGCTTCGTGAATTAATTCTGGAAGAGGCCCACAGTTCCAGGTATTCTATTCATCCAGGTGCCGCCAAAATGTATCAAGATTTGCGGCAACATTATTGGTGGAGGAGAATGAAGAAGGATATAGTTGCATATGTAGCTCGGTGTCAGAATTGTCAGCAAGTTAAGTACAAGCATCAAAGACCTGGTGGTTTGCTTTAGAAGTTAGAAATTCCTGAGTGGAAGTGGGAGTGTATCACTATGAATTTTGTTGTTGGGCTTCCATGGACTCAGAGAACATTCGATGTAGATTGGGTTATTGTGGATAGGTTGACCAAGTCAGCACATTTCATTCTAGTGGCAGTTACCTATTGGTTAGCTAGAATTTACATTCGTGAGATTGTCCGCCTTCACGGTGTGACCGTGTCTATTATTTCAGATCGAGGTACACAATTTACCTCACACTTCTGGAGGGCTGTACAACATGAGTTAGGCATGCGGGTTGAGTTGAGTACAACATTTCATCCACAGACAGACGGACAGTCAGAGTACACTATTCAGATATTGGAAGATATTCTTCGCACTTGTGTTATAGACTTTAGAGATTCTTGGGATCAGTTCTTGCCACTTGCGGAGTTTGCTTATAATAATAATAACTACCAATCCAACATTCAGATGGCTCCATATGAGGCATTATACGGAAGGCGATGCCGTTCGCCAGTTAGTTGGTTTAAACTAGGAGAGACTCGGTTGTTGGGTACCGATTTGGTACAGGATTCCTTAGATAAGGTCAAAGTTATTCAGGATCGACTTCGTACAGCTCAGTCTAGGCAAAAGAGTTATGCCGACCATAAAGTTTGTGATATTGCATTCATGGTTGGAGAAAGAATATTGCTTTGCGTTTCATCTATGAAAGGTATAATGAGGTTCGGAAAGAAGGGTACGTTGAGCCCTAGGTATATTGGACCCTTTGAAATTCTTGAAAAGGTGGGTGATGTAGCTTACAGGCTTGCACTACCACCTAGTATATTAGCGGTTCATCTGGTGTTCTATGTGTCTATGCTCCGGAAATATCATGGTGATCCGTCCCATGTGTTATATTTCAACTCAGTCCAATTGGACAAAGATTTGACTTATGAAGAAGAGCTAGTAGCTATTCCAGCCCGACAGGTCCGATAGTTGAGGTCTAAGAGTTATCCTTCAGTTCGGGTGCAATGGAGAGGTCAATCGATTGAGACAACTACCTGGGAGTCCGAGTCGGACATGCGGAGTAAATATCCACACATTTTCACCAACTTAGGTACTTTTCTAATTCCGTTCGAGGATGAACATTTGTTTTAGAGGTGGAGAATGTGATGACCCAAAAGGTACTTAGGTCCGTATCCTAATTTGGGACTTATACATGCCCGGAATTTAATTTGGAGGTCCCTAGCTCAAGTTATGGCAATTTAACGGAAACTAGAAATTTAAAGGCTAAAGATTTCCAAAGTTTGACCACAGATTTGACTTTTTGATATCGGGGTCGGAATCTGATTCTGGAAATTGGAATAGCTCCGTTATGTCATTTATGACTTGTGTGCCAAATTTGAAGTCATTCCGGATTCATTATCATGTTTCGGCACAAGTTTTGTAAATTGAAACAAATTTGAAACTCAAAAGTTCGAATCGAGGTGTGAATTGTAATTTCGATATTGTTTGATATGATTTGAGACCCCGAGTAAGTCCGTAATATATTACGGGACTTGTTGGGATAATTGGACGAGGTCCCGAGTGGCTCGGGTGAGTTTCAAACATGTTTCAGATCATTTTTGCCAAAACTACCAATCTAGTGTTTCGCACCTGCGACTTTTGGAGCACAGGTGCGGTACCGCTTCTGCGGCTCAGCCTTTGCGAATTCGGAAGGCACTGCTTCTGCGTCTCCTTCATGCACTTCTCCGTAGCTGCAAATGTGGCTCAAGTCCCGCAGATACGAACACACGCTAGGCAAGTCATTTCGCAGATGCAAAAATATAGCTCGCAGATGCGAAAATCCCCGGGCAGTGTATAAATCAAAGAGTCCGAGATTCTTCTCATTTTTAGACATTACAAGCACGGATTTAGGCGATTTCAAAAGGATTTTTCACGACTTTGAATTGTGTAAGTGTTAGTGATTATATTTCATAAATCTATGTCTATATTCATCATTTATTTCGGATTTAGATGCAAGAAATTAGATCATTTTGTAAAACTTTTCAAAAACAAAAAATTACGATTTGAAGGTCCAGTTGACATTGGAATTTGGTAATTTTTTATGGTTGGACTCGTCTCGGAACGGGTGTTCGGATTTCGTAAGTTTTTTCGAGATTCGAGATGTGAGCCCCACTCGTGATTATTTAGATGAATTTCGGATTTTAATCTGAAAAATTGGTGAATTCATGTGAAATTAATTCCTACGATTTGTATTGAGTATATTGAATTGTTTATGACTAGATTTGGGGATTTCTGACACGAATTCGCGAGGCAAAGATTTATTGGATTTTTGCAAAGTGAGGTAAGTGTCGTGGTTAACCTTGACTTGAGGGAATATAACCCTTAAATTATTTGTTATGTGAGATGCATGTGAATCACGTATAGGTAAGGTGACGAGTGTCTATACATCGTTAAATTAATTGTTCACATAAGTACTTGAAAATCATAAATCATTTTAAATCATGAATTAATTATTATATTAATTGTTTCACTCATATTCCTTGTCAAATATTAATTCTTGAATTCCTGCAATAATTGTTACATGCTTATTTGACTTATTTGTCTTAATTGCTATTTAGCATTTAGCATACTAAATATTAAACTGCCTATTTTCTTCATGATTTTCATAATTAATTGCTAATTGTCATTGTTTGTTCATAAATAAATTATAATTATTGTGTGCCTTGATACTTAATAGTTTTTCACTGAACGTGGTATTTATTGGAGTAATATTTATTACATTTATGAGTTGTTAAAATATATTGGGGGATCGAGTTGCACGCCGCAATGAAAATGAAAGTAACTATATTGGGGGATCGGATTGCATGCCGCAACAGACTTATTTAAAAGGTTGCACGCCTCAATGGAAATAGGTTGAGAGATTGTGACTGCTGAGTTGATTTCAGTTTTTAATATTATTTACTGGTCTTACTAATATTCACGTTATTATTATTGTTGTTATTACTATTATTGCGTACAAGGTTAATGTAAGTGACCCGCCTTAGCCTCGTCACTACTTCGTCGAGGTTAGGCTTGGCACTTACCAGTACATGGGGTCGGTTGTACTAATACTATACTCTACACTTCTTGTGTAGATTTCGGAGTTGGTCCTAGCGGCATACCATAGACTTGCTCGGATTCCAGCTACCCAGAGGAGACTTGAGGTATAACTGCACAGTGTCCGCAATTCTGAAGTTTTCGTCTACTTTATTTTAGATGTGTGTTTTCTTTCAGACAACTTTATTTTATTCAGACCTTTATTTGTATCATTCTAGAAGCTCGTGCACTTGTGACTCCAGTTCTGGGATGGTATTTTTATATCGCGATTATTATGGATTATTCACTTTATTTCATACTTTATTTTCGCATTTGTTTTCTTGTTATTAATTAATTAAAAATATTTGTTAAAAAGGCTAATTATATTCTAACGTTAGCTTGCCTAGCAAGTGAAATATTAGGCGTCATCACGGTCCGAAGGTGGGAATTTCGGGTCGTGACAATATCCAAATCTCTTGTGCCAAAGGAGGGGATCATTATCCAATACATTTAAGCAAGTGAGTTCATTTTTTGAAAGGGTGGACAGATCTACAACATATATGTTGTTCACTCTTTTTCCCTGCAAAACAATCTTGTTAGTGGTAAGATTAATCACAAAGCATTTGGTAGATGTGAATGCTACCATGTTACCTCTATCACACAATTGCGATACACTTATTAGACTGTACTTCAGCCCATCTATCAAGTAGACGTTCTTAATAGAGTGAGAATCAGTCTTACCTACCTTTCCAACCCCAATGATCTCACCTTTCTTCCCATTTTCAAAGGAGACATTACCTCTTTTAAGGTCCTCATGTGAAAGGAACTGGTTCTTGTTTCCTGTCATGTGCTTTGAGCAGCCACTATCCATGTACCATATTTGACTACTCCCCTTCACTTGGACCTGCAAAAGAAAATCAGGGGTTAGTCTTAGGAACCCAAACTAGTTTGGATCCCTTTTTATAGGCAAAAGAATGAATTAAATTCTTTGTAGCCCAACTCGGTAGCCTATTCTTCCCTTGAAGAAATTCTTTGTTCTTTTGACTGGACTTTTCTTTTGTAGTGCATTCACTTTTATAGTGACCAGTTTTACCACAGTGTGTGCAAATATTGTTGTGAGGACGTATGAGGCACTTACTTTTGGGATCCCATTTAGGTGTGAGGTTCCCAAAGCCAAGTCTTCTTCTGTTGCTACTATGTTGTTCCTGTAGCCATGAAAGTGCATCAGAGGACCTGTTCCATTTACAAGTTCTGTCTAGCTCATGATTGACCTTGCTTAGATCCTCATTTAGGATTCTTACCTTCTCATCCCTTTTATACAACTCATCTATCATTTTTCCTACATTGTCTTCTAGAGTGAGTTGTGTGTGATCAATTGTCTTTTTACCAGTTCCTAATTTCAGTTTTAGATTTTCAGATCTAAGTTCTAGAATGGTTGAATCAAGTGCATGAACTTGGTTCTTCAATACAGTATTTTCACTTACAGTCTCACTAACCCTAAGTTCCAAGTACTTAGCCTTCAAAATCACACATTCTTTAGGGAATTGTTCCTTTTTATTTTTTACATCTTCAGATTCATCAATTACTTCTAGAAGTAACTCAGATAACCTTTCTTTAGACAATAATATAATCTTTTCTTTGAGATGAATTACACTTACCTCAGTTTCTTCATCAGATTCTCCAATAGCCATAAGTGCTTGTTCATCCCCATCATCATCATCTGAGCTTTCTCCCCAAGCAGTGATCATAGCCTTGGTTGATCCTTTGCTTTTATTGGGTTGAACCTATTCCTTCTTCTTGTTCCTTCGCTCAACTCTTTCGTTCTTTCATTTAATTTCCCATTGAGGACAATTCTTGATATGGTGAACAGTTTTTCTATACTTGTAGCATCCACCATTGGTTTGCTTCTTAGGAACTTTTGACTTACTATAACTTCCACTTCTTGAAGTCCTTGGTGATCATAGCCATTTCGTCATCTTCTAGATCAGAACCTTCAGTGATTCTAAGTACCATACTCCTTTCTTTCTTAGGTACATCCATTTTTATGGTTTGTCTCCTAAGTTCATAGGAAGTAAGATTTCCAATTAATTCATCAAGTGGGAGAGTATCAATGTTCTTTGATTCCTGAATGGTAGTGATTTTTCTTTTCCAAGTAATAGGCAGAACCCTTGTCAATATCTTCTCGACTCTATCTTCTTCAGGAATAATCCTTCCAATAGACTTTAGATCATTTGTCAATGTAATGAACCTTGTGTACATGTCTAGAATGGTTTCTCCTTCCTTTATAGTAAAGTTCTCATATTGAAAATACAGTAGAGTTCCTCTGGATTTCTTCACCTGAGGTGTTCCTTCATGAGCCACTTGCAGAGTGTCCCAAATTTCCTTAGCAGTGGTACAACTTTGCATTTTATTGTACTCATCTGGACCAAGTCCACAAACATGCCATTTCTTGGCTTTAGCGTTCCTCTCACATTTATTCAAGTCCTCAGCAGTGCAATCAGCTCTTGTCTTTGGCACATCTAATCCTTCAGCATTTTTCTTTAGGGTAGTTAGCGGACCATCAGTGACAATGTCCCATAGCTCATAGTCCTCTCCTATAATGTGATCTCTCATCTTGTTTTTCCACCAAGAGTAGTACTAGCCTTAAAAAGTGGTGGCCTAGCAGTGGATTTCCCTTCCAAGTTTTCAGGTGATGCACTCATCTTGATCTTCTCCTAAGGTGCTAACCTCTTCAATGATAACCTGCTCTGATACCAATTTATGTTTTATACGTCAATCCCACACAATAGGGGGTTGATTTGTGTGGTGTCCAATTTTCGCGTGCAATAATTATAGAAGAACATGGTTCTTCTAAATGTTCTTTATACTACTGTTGCAGGAATAGTAAATGCGGAAAGTAAAGAACACAAGTATTTTACGTGGAAAACACCCGGCTCAAAAGATAAAAAAATCACGACCTATTACTCAATAGGATTTTCCCCAACACTTCACTAAATCAATGAGCCAAAACAGCATTTACAAAACTCGTTATAAACCTAAGGATTAACTCTAATCTCGTTGTGGCAACCAACCTCTAATTGTTGCGACAACTTCAAGTTAACTCTAACTTGAATACTCAGAATACCTAATATAATTGCTTCTAGATAAAATTGAAAGGTACAGCTTGAAAACACATATTTCAATTGAACTAGTATAAAAGACAAACGCTTGAACTGGTTCTTCTATCTGGTTCATGTAGCTTCAGTTTCGCACACTTGAATCACACAATAATTGTTTGCAAAATGCCTTGCTATTTTTATCTCGACACACGTTTAACTTCAGTGATTGTGTACGCCCTTAGAATGAGAATATCCTGCAATATACAGAGTTAGTAGAATTGGAAATAACTAGAGTTCTAGTGCTACTCTTTTTTGGTGGAAGAGTTCTATTTATCTTCAACTTCTAACTCCTCTCTTATCTTGGATAGTGTTCTCTTTGAGTAAGGAGTCCTTCTCCTTATCAATTATGCAACCTTTTTGATCAGGAGATATCAGATATAACAAGTTAAGTTATCTCCTTCATGTGCATCCCTTATGCTCGAATCTGCCCATGTCTGTGTACACAGGGGATGGACCTGGTTCATGCTTGAGTTTCTTTGTCAATCTTTAAAACAAACTTCACTTGGGCCAACACAATTTATAAAGGATTTCTCTAAAATTGCTATTCCCTTATGTAAACTTCTTGAAAAGGATCACCCCTTTGTGTTTTCTGATAATTGGAAGTTATCATTTGAGGAGCTAAAGGAGAGACTGGTGACTGCACCAATAATTGTTGTACCCGACTGCGAGCAGCCATTTGAGCTCATGTGTGATGCGAGTGACTATGCTATAGGAGCGATTTTGGGGCAGTGACAAAACGGTGCACCTAATTTACTATGCAAGCAGAACGCGAAGCGGTGCATAACTCAATTATACTGTGACTGAGAAAGAGATGTTGGTTGTAGTGTTTGCATTCGACAAATTCAGGTCTTATTTGATAGGTTCAAAAGTGATTGTTTATACTAACCATGCTTGATCCGTTGGGTTCTTTTGCTACAAGAATTCAATTTGGAGATCCGCAATAGGAAAGGAGCGGAGAACCAAGTGGAAAACCACCTTTCAAGGTTGGAGGAAGTTGAAAAGAAAGTAGAGGTTAAAGATATAATGGAGTCATTCCCGGATGAACAATTACTAGCAGTAGCAATAGAGGAGATGCCTTGGTATGCTGATATTGCCAACTATTTGGCAAGCCGTATTGTACCTTATGAACTCTCTTCAATTCGAAAGAAAAAGTTCTTTTGTGATTGTCGGTCTTATTACTGGGATGAACCTTTACTTTTTAAAATATGTGTGGATAACATGATCCAAAGGTGTATCCCCGAGAAATATCAATCTTCTATTTTGTAGGCTTGCCACGCTTCACTATATGGTGGTCACTTTGGAGGAATTAGGATATCGACGAAGTTGTTGGAGTCAGGTTTGTATTGGCTGGCTCTATTCAAGGATGCCCATGCCTGGGCAAGAATTTATGATGAGTGCCAAAGAACCGGCAACATATCTTGCCGTCGTGAGATGCCGATGACTATAATTCAAGAAGTGAAAGTTTTTGACGTGTGGGGATTGCTTTTATGGGACCATTTGTTAGCTCGTATGGAAACAAGTACATATTGGTAGCAGTTGACTATGTCTCCAAATAGGTTGAAGTTGTGGCTCTTCCAACAAATGCTGCCAAGGGAGTGATAGGATTTATAAGGAATAATATTTTCACACTCTTTGGCACTCTGAGAGATATAATCAGTGATGGTGGAACTCATTTTTGTAATAGAGCGTTCGCAAGGCTGTTAGAAAAGTATGGAGTTCGCCATAAGGTTGCTACACTTTATCACCAGCCAAAGAGCGGGCAAGTGAAAGTTTCCAATAGGGAAATTAAAAGTGTTCTGACCAAGACAGTGAATGCTACTCGGACTTATTGGGCAAGGAAGTTGGATGATGCATTATGTTCCTACCGCACAACATTTAAAACTCCAATCGGTTTGTCTTCGTACAAATTGGTGTTTGGAAAAGCCTGCCATCTACCAGTGGAGCTTGAGCATATGGCCTTATGGGAATTGCGGCAATTGAATTTGGATATGGAAACCGTTGGCAAAAGTAGAGTTACAGAGTTACACGAACTCGAGGAATTCCGATTCCAGGTATTTGAGAGTACAAGATTGTATAAGGAAAGGATGAATATGATGCACGATAAGCACATTCTTGAGAGTAACTTCGAACCCGGAGATTTAGTGTCTTTATATAACTCAAGATTGAAATTATTTTCAGGTAAACTAAAATCTAGATGGTCGGGACCATTTAGAGTTATGCAAGTGTTCCCAAGTGGAGCGGTAGAAATTGAGTCCAAAGATGGGACTAACAGGTTTAAAGTGAATGGGCAAAGGTTGAAACACTTCCTTAGAATGATTGAAGAAAAATGAGAGAAAGAGGTGATGTACTTGAATGAATTCCAATATGTGAGTAAAGCATAATCCTATGAGCCTAAGTCGTGCCACGACGTTAAATCAGACGCTTGTTGGGAGGCAACCCAATTTTATTGCTATTTATTATTTTCTTTATTTGATTATGATTTTTGTATAATTTAATATGTGTGTCAGTAGGTGCAGGGTCAATAGAATACACACGAGTAAGGCTCGAGGTGACAAACTCGAGATAGAGTGTGGAGGAAGAACAGGTGAAATTCGACCAGGCTTGTGCTTGTTCAAGTCCTCGCTTCACGCGAAATTGCATGAGCCAGAACTATGGCCAAACTTTCTAGAAACAATGAAATAAAGCCAAAACGCGTGGCCACTGCGCGAGTTCTTTTTCTGTATCTTGTTCACTCTCTCGTGAACACGCGAGAGTGCACAAGCGCAGGTGAGTTCAAATTTTCCAATGACAGTGAAGCCTGCCTAAAATGCGCGACCACCACCCAATTGTTTTTAAAACCCTGCCCCCTATATATTTTAACCTCAAAACAAAACAAAAATGTTCCTTTGCCTCTCGTCTCTTGCAGTACACACACACATCAGGTAAGCTTTGTTTTTTTTCTTTTCTTTCTTTCTTTTCCTATATTCTACATATCATGTTAACCCCATCCCCATTATGAGAAACCCCGTCCCAGCCCTTATTTCTATTTTCTTTTCTATTTTTTTTCTTTCTTTCGTTTCTTCTAAATGTTTTTTAGGATAGTTGATTACAAGGAGATCTTGTTGGAAATTGGTTGTTGTTTAAACATGGTGAGGTGGGAAACTATAATTCCTACCACCTCACTCAAATTGGGAGGGAATACCATATACCAATTGGATTAAAAGAAGCAACAAAAAATTATGCATACAAGGTATCCGATGAATTGCCTGGATCAGATTTTTAATAGGCTTTGTGAATTCTGAGTAGCTGGCCTAAGTCCAATGGTATTATGAACTTCTATTGAGGGTGGGTGGCCATTTAGATCTGTTTCGCGTCACTTGCATTCGTTTTTGGAAAAAAGTGAAACCACGATCGACTTAGGCACAGAAGTGCATTGTGCCTTCGTCCAGGGATTTTGTATGAGTTATGTGTGTTGCCCGTAGATTATATACACACTGGATGCCTGTCTGCAGTTGAGGGTAATTGTAATATCTTTGCATATTTGGTGAACTCATTGGTAAATTACTAAACAAAAGGGAGAGAATTTGAATTGTCGTACTTGAATGAGAGGTAGTCAGGTTACATCAGCTCCCTCTGGTTGTCAAGGGACTACTCAGTAGCGTGCTACACATTGTGCATTTGTTGTTAACTGTAGAAGAATCATGGACAAATTGTTAGTATGCTAATTGTTGTCACTTGTCGAACAAGGTTATATGTTGACTCAAACGCTATGGTGTAATGTCTATTATCCGAAGTTTCAATCATACTGTAATACTTGTATGTTGTAATATCAGTCATCGGAGTAAAATTTCTGAAGGTTACATGAATACACTGATTTTGGAAAATTTGCTAATGGCATAATGTAGGAATTCTGAGTACCCATTGAATTACTCTTGATTACTTGATGTTACATGCTTACTATGAGAATTCTAATTGTTTATCTTGTAGGTACTATGGCTGTCTCCAAAACACTCACTCATAGTCATGGAGAAGGAGGTGTTGGCAAGCCTCCCCCGAAAAAGACATCGACTGACAAGAATGCATATGAGACAGCAACTACAGACAAAAGGACAAAGAGGAAGAATGATCCTATGGCACATGGGAGTTCTGAGGTAGCTAATGGGGCTACTGCTATGAGTATTGACATGCCCGTGCAGAAACTCCCACAACAATCTAGACAAAGAGAAGTCCCACTCCATATCCGAGAAAGAACTTCTAAGTCACCTCTGGCTAAGAAGCGAAAGGCAGCTGAGGTGAAGGGGAAAGGTAAAGCAAAGAATATTGTGGAGTTTGAGTCCGAGTCTGAGTCTGAATTTGACGACTCTGAGGATGACATGATAGTTCCGTTACCTGAAGGTGAAGGCAAACCTAGTGCTCCAGTTGACAATGCATGGTAGCAAGATAAGCATGTGAGTGAGGATTCTTGGAAATTGCGGGGTGACATTAAATGAAAATAGGTAAATTCCAATATGTATGAAAGACCATTGAACATGTGGGCTGCCGGTAAAGCTTGTCCAAACATAGTGGCATAGATTGAGCAGAGAGGGTGGACACATTTTGCATAGGGACCAAAAGAAAAGGCCAAACTGATACTCGTGTGAGAACTATATTCCAACTGGGATCCTAACAAAGGTGATGACATTTTTTGGGTTAGAGGTTATGAGGTGGAAATCTCCGCGAAGGCAATCAACGGGTTCTACAATGTTCCTAAACGGTCTATGGCAGAATATTGGAGGAGAGAACAACAGCCTAATTGGACATGTATGCTAGAGGTTCTATGCGATCCATCGTTTGGTGCTAGGTGGAGTAAGAACCAAGGACTAGCAAAGAAGTACTTGAACAAAGAAGCCAGGGCATGGTTAAATCGGGTCTGCAATAGACTGATGCCTGCAACACACAAGACTATTTTCATATGGGAGTGTGTTTTTCTAATTTTTGCTTTGATGACAGGTATTGATGTGAATATTGGTGAAGTGATGCGAAGCTAGATGTACAGGACCTGGGATAACATGCAGTGGGGACTTTACTTCGTCCACACACTAACTGCACTTTTGCAGGAGTTTGAGCTACAAATGAAGCGAGCTAAGAGGGGCAATGTGAAGTTGGTTATGTCTGTTGATGTGAAGCTGCATGCAATGGACAAAGCGTTACATAACATTTGCAGTGTGCAAGATCCATCTGGGGACAAAGCTAAGAAGAAAATCTCTTATGAGCGCTTGAGTATTATTGAGAAGGAGATCCGTCTGTTAAGAGAAGAATTGAAGGCGTAGGATCGTGCCTTGCTAGATGCTCAAGAGACAAGAGAGTAGTGGATGAGAGAGCAGTTTGCTAAGATACTTGAGGAAGTTCGTAGACCAATCAGTCGACATGTCTAGTGTCACTTTGGAGGACCCATCAGCATTGATGACCGATGGTCAAGGCTGATCTTCACCGCAGCTAGAGTGGTTTCCAGGGAGCTTCTGACACCCACTCTACTTTTGAGCTTTATTTTGTTTTTATGATCTTGTGCAACTGAGGACAGTACACATCCTTAAGTGTGGGGTGGGGATGTCAGAATTGTAATTGTACAATTGTAGTTAGTTTTTTTTATTTGCTTAATCCCGGATTTTCTTTAGAAATGATAATGGAATAAGACGAACTTGAGTATCTATATTTTTTTATGACATGTCTTAAGCCGGGACTTAGAGCTGTAGCATTTGAGCTGATAATCTTCTTCGTGTTCTATGTGCCCACATGCCTTGAGAATATGTGTCACTTTCTTTTGACGCTTAAGTTAATTTGTTGACTCCTGTAATTAACTCCATGTGTTAAATTAATTTGATGACTGTTCTTAGTTGTTTAACTTAAGAGTCGGGTCTGAGCCATCCGGAGTGAGTCATGTGCATTGTGTGATGTGAGGCTTGATTACATTATGTGCTATCTTGTATTAGTCTACATCTTGCCTTGTGTGTTAATCGAAGCAAAATAAGTAAGTTTTGAGAGTCTAGGAGATGATGTGGGCGTTTCTTTGATTGTCCATTGAGCTAGTATGCCATCATAAATAAAATTATTATTAGATATCTCATTTAAGCCTATAAACCTTTTCTTCGGCACCCACTTATACCCAATTCCCTTTTTGTTCTTAATTAGATCTTTTTGAACCTTTACCTCCGAAAGCACTTAAGTCACTAGAAGAGTAAGGAGAGAGTTAGGATAGCTTTTGAGTGGAACCACAGAAAGGCCAAAAGATGCATGTATGTTTTGATAGATCATTGGCCGAGCAACCCAAGTTTGAAGAGTGTTGAAAAAAAAGAAAAAAAGGAAAGAGAGAAAAAATTCAAATAAAATACAAAAAGGGAAAAAAATAGAAAATACACTTCGTATTCCTCTTAATCCGGGCTAGTGAATGCATAGTCGTGCTTAAAGAAGAAGGATTAAATTGTATATGATTTTGTAGCATTGTTTGAATTGGTCATGGAGAGTATGTATTTGAAAGTTAAGCGTAGTGTATTAAAGTGCTTAGGAGGGTTAGTCACTATACCCAAATATATCTTACCCATCCCTTAGCCTATATTACAACCTGTAAAGACCTAATTGATCCTAGACTTTGCAAGCTTGAATTAGTAGAGAGATACAGTACGGGCAAGCCTATGGAACGACCTCGGGATGCACATGAATTTCTTTGCGACAATGAGCGAATTCTTTTGATTTGTAAGTCCTTAAATTATACGTGAATGCATATTTGAGTGCGTGGACTAATTTTTCTCTTTGGTTTGTGGTGAGGGCATATGATTTACAAAAGATTGGTTAAGTCCGGGCATTTTGAGTTGACACAAGAAGTGAGTCATAGTAGGGAATGTATTTGAGTCATCTTTTGAGGTTAGAATGTTAGAAAAAGTCGCACAAATATTTGAAATAGTCTTGGCATGAGTCTAATTTTAAAGAAAGATGTCACTAGTTCTTTTGTTGAGTTCTAAATGTTGGTATAAACCATTGTCATTGGTGTGATGCTTGAGTAATTTTTGTTGAAATGTGTTTCTTTGCATTGTGCTTAATTTTGAAAGTTGCTAGATGACGAACAAGAGTTTACGTGTGGGGTGTTGATAAAAGGTGGAAAAGGCATATTTTTGGGTGTACTTTCATCTCATAACTAGTGTGAATGCGGCAGATTACATGAATTTTTATAGTAATTATGCTCATTACGTGCATTCTTATGTGTAGGAGCAAGTTGGACGAAAAAAGGAGCAAAAGAAGTTGATTTGGGACCAAAAGACAAAAGAACTTTGCTCGTTCACTCTCGCGTGCACACGAGAGAGTGAACGAGCTAGATGAGGAAAGCTTGAAAATAATAGTGAATTAATCTAAAAACGCGTGGAAGTGCACACGAGAATGGGGAAGAAAAGAAAAAGAGAAGTACTTCGCTCGTTCACTCTCGCGTGCGCACGGGAGAGTGATCGAGCTAACCTGAAAAGTCTGTGTATTATTTCTCCCCATGCTTACCCTATCCCTCTAAACTCACTTTTTGAGGGGAGGTGAACGGAAGGAGGAAGAACACAAAAAAGAGAGCCAGGCGGAGATTTCTTCTATGAGTTTTTCACTTTAATTTATTCTTCATAGTTCCATTGTTGGTCATGACTTTTTATATTGTAATCTTACATAATATTATTAGTAGCTAAACCCGTCATCTAGGGTTGATGGACCAAATGTTGGATGAAGTCTTGATTACGTTTTGATATAATTGAGCCGTTTTTACTCTTTAATTGTTCAACTATATGTTTCTTGTGGTTAATTGAAAGGCCATTGATTAATCGTGTCTAGTTATCCTGTGTTTCTTGAGAGAGAACACTTGATTAGATTGTTGTTGAACAATGCCACTTTCGAGTAAGTTAAGAGACTAATTACTTGAATTTAAAAGCGGGATTAGAGATAACGAAGCTTTGAGGCGATATTTATGAGTTGTACGAATTGTCAGCTAGAGAAGTTCGAGAGAATACTTCTAGTAAATTATCGTAATTGATCGAGAGATAATTGCAGTAAACCAGAACTCATTATCTTTAGAGAATGTTGCGGCGAGATTATAGCTAACATGTCATGAATTAATCCGACAATTGGGAAAATCGTAAACCCTAGATTTTTTACCCTTGATTCAACCTCATTCTTGCTAATTGATCGTTTTTATTGTCATTTTTTCTTAGTTAAGTAATTTCTGTTAATTCACAAATCAATTCTTGAACTTTGAAAGTTGTCTGAGCTTATCATTAGTGATACTAAAAAGTTGTAGCAAATATGTTAGTTCTTTATGGGATTCGACTCCGGACTCTTGAATCGGATTATTTTTGCAGTGACCGCTTAGTCTTTTTTATAAGGTATAATTGCCGTAATCAAGAATTCTATCTATCCCATTACAACCTTGATGGTAATTAGTATATGTCGTATCAAAGAATATATGATTAAGATGCCAGTACGTTGGATTCATAGGGTGCGTTAATAATAAATAAGAGAAAAAGATAGGAGGCTAAAGAAACTAGGAAGTTTCTTGCTTCAAGTGGCGGTGCGGCTGGAATTATTGGAACCATCAAATAAGAAAAACCTTGTGGATAAAACAAGTAAAATTCCATACTTGAGAAAGATCCTGAAAAACTGATCATCCTGATATTTCAAAGTGCGACCAGATTCCTCGTACATAAAACCAAAAGAGGAATTGCTCCAATCTAGAAATTTATCTTCCCAAATTCAAGAAAGAAGGTTAAACGGCACAACAATCTGGATTCAAACCATCGTGGCAATAGAAGAATTATGCCACTCAATTATATTTCAGGTCTGTATAACGTCCCAGTCACTAGGTTATATATATAATATAAATAACTAGTTTTTTTTCAAGCATTTAAATTGGTTTTGAGAAACACAAAATGAGGGGTGAGACACAAAATGGTGTTGCCTGGATAGAGAGACACAAATCCAAATACCCTCTTTAGCTAAAGCGTCCTGACAGTCAAAGCTAGAAGTAATGAGACGTCCGAGGATTGATATATAGGAGTCCTTGCAAATATCTACACAAAAACTACGTAGCAATACCAGTATGAGTCAAAATTTATCTGTAATATGATTAAATCATGTTAGCATTAAGGAGGCATTCACAGGCTGCCATGTGCCACCAATACAACTCCAATGAAGGCCTGTCCAAAGTCGAAATGGTTCAAGAAACAATAAAGGTTGCAGTCAAAGAGTTATAATTTAAAGGGTGTGTATAGTACTATGGAAGTTAAATTATAAATAAATACTTTTTTACCGGAAAGTTGTTTTTTTATGTTTAGTTACTAACAACATTTTTTTCATTAAAAGAGGAAATATTATGACTTTTCTTACTAATGACAAAAATCATTTTCCTTACCACTCTTGACTTTTAAGTTTATATGTATTACTTCCTCTATCTAACACAAATATTATTATTAATCTTTATTATCCAAAATTTATCAAAATACTCTGATTTGCTAATCATATTATTATTTTTAATATATTTTCTTATAAAACATATGAAGTTTCATTCACAAATCAAACGTTGAATCTTTTTCGAACTAACTTCTCAGTGCAAACACACACTAACTCAGTGGAATTGTCAAAAAAACCCCGTCAACACTTGAATCGGTCAAGTGACCTCCCATTTTCTTTTTCAACTTTTTTTGGGTAGGAAAATGTCAAATGAGTGGGTTAGGGTGGATGAGACCTTTTAAATATTTTTAAAACTTGTGGGTCACATATAAAGTTTGAAAAATATTACACCTCCCTCATTTTTTTCGCCCAATTTCTCTCTCATCCTCTACTCTCTCTTTTCTCTTTCACTCAACCTCATCGACCAAGGTGGTTTCCGACGGGATGGGACAAGAGTTAAGCTTCGATTTTAGGTGTAATCGTCTCTATAGACCCATCAAATACTGTATTAAAGTTCAGAACGCGTCAAATTTGGTAAATCCTAAATTCTTCTTTTTTCGTTTCTTACATTTTTTATTTCGAATTTTGTAGAGTGATTCGTTCATGTGCATTTTAAAATCGATTGGGTTGTGAATAACCATATCTTATATGGCGTGGGTGGTTATATTTGCTTCTTAGATTACCTCTGTGCTCTGTATATTAGAATTTCGCCATAAATGCCAATCTAATATTTATTGATAAACCTGTGGTCGATTATTTTCTGATCATAGATGTTTGCTAGAATTGGGGCTTATTTTTCTTATTCTGATCATACGTTTAAAATTATTAAATGTGACATTGGATATTCTCATGTAGGTAACATGAGGAGGAAATGAGCTGTTAAGAAGCATATTGCTTTGACAAAGCCTTCACAACCTTCAAATAAGGAAGAAAATGCAGAAAAAGAAGCATCGCCAACTAAGGTAATTGCCGAGCCTTCAAAAACTACTATTAGAAAACAAAAAGTCGATACTTCTAAAGCTTTTCCTAGTAAAGGAAATGCTGAGATTTCTAAGCGTGATAGGAGAAAAAAGAATAATAAGCCATCAAAGTCTATCAGTAAAAAAAAGAACAAGATCAAAGTCTAGATTAGATGAGGACATACCTGTTAGTAAAAACTTTATTTCAAGGAGGTTAGCATTAGAGGGTGTTGATGATGAGAAGGAAGAAGACTTGGACATAAATGCAGCACAAACTCAAATGGAAGAACAGGTTTCTGAAAAAATAATTGTTGAAGAAGAAAAGGACAGTGATGATGGAGCCTTAGGTGTGGAGGATGATGAAAATGGTGTTACTGCTGCTCAGGAGGTTGATAAAGATGCTGAAGAAGAAAAAGAAGAAGATGTAGCAGAAGAAGAAGAAGAAGTAGCAGAAGAAGAAGAAGATGATGAAGAAGATGATGAACAATTTGAAGATGTATTGGAAAGTGAAACAAATGCAGCAGTTGAAGGTGACCAGGATGCTCTGTCAATTCCTGTATTTGTAAGGGCGATCGATGTGTCCAAATACATATTCAAAACTTTTTTAAGAAAGCATAGGCGTTTCCTGGCCAGGATAAGTGTGAGATCTAAAGATCAATGTATTCCATGAGTTCCAGGATAAACTTAGAACAATAAAATTGATGAAAAAGTTTAATAGTAGTTGTTTTGGTCAGTTTGCAAAACTTTCAGAGCACTTGACACAGTTCAATGGACAACTTGTCCATTCCCTGTTGATTCACTAAATTTATTGTCGGAGAAACGCGAGTTGTGATTTTTAGTTGGAGACAAGCATGTTCGCTTTAGATTGAAGTAATTTTCTCAGATGACTGGATTGAACTGTGGTGCCAAACCAAGTAACGAAGCTATGAAGAAAGTGATGGATGATGGCCAATCATTAAGCGACAAAGTTTGCCAGTCTAGCAGGAAAGGGGTGGATGCAGAGCTGCTTTGGAAACAATTGAAGTCCAAGAGTTTTGACATAGTCGAGAGGTTTAAGATTGTATTGGTGTGGTTTGTCCATTCAGTCTTGCTTTCAAGGGATAACATAGCGCTCATCCATAAGAAGTGAATTCGTATGGCTAACAATCTGGAATTTTTCATGAAATATCCATGGGACAATGAGTCTTTTGAGCTTACAATTGAGTATTTAAAGAGGAACATGTTTCCAATGTACAAATCATATGTGAGTAAGAGGAAGGAAAATACTATCTCTGGTAAAAAATCCAAATCGGCTAGTTATGTGTTGTACGGCTTCCCATGGACATTCATGGTAAGTATTAAAACGACCTTCTCAAATTTTTTTACAGTTGAGTACTATTATTTTATTTACTGCAGGCAAAAATTAAAACTTTTTGGTTCATGAAAAAAATATAGGCATGGGCATACGAAGCAATTTCGCTATTTGGTCGTAGTGCCGAAAAATCAAAGGTCATACCGATGTCGTTGCCAAGGATGTTGAGATGGCATAGCAAGAAAGTGACATATGACCCTGATTTGGATCCCTTTAAGCAAAGAGTTGATGATCCTGGTGTGGCAATATAGGGAGTGCAATAACACTCCATCAGTAGATTAGAATCAACCAAAGTAGGAGATTATCATAGACCTCGTGTCTATTATTTTGTTTTGCTTGTCTAATGACTTCTATCTATTCTATATTTCAGGAGGTGAACTATTACTTTATCCCTACCCTACGTAAGATGGATATGGACTACATGAATAATTTGTTACCATACTAGGATGAGGTAGCAGATCTTATAATCGACCAACTAGCGATTGATTTGGAATGGGTGACTGCTATTAAAAAAATGCCTAGTGTAGCAAGCTTAGAGACTAATGATGAAGCCGACATTGTTGATGATGACCCTTTGGGTGGGAGTATTCCTAGTTCACCACTAGTTGGTGATTTTTCTGATATTGGTAGAGAAGGACCAGGCAGGATGTGCAATGCTCAGCCAAGTGATACAGACGTGCGCGGAGAGTTGAAGGTTGTGAATGAAAAATTGGATAAGGTGTTGATGATCCTTGGGGAGATGCAAAATCAGAATGAGAGCCCTTCTAAAGTAGTTGAGTCACCTTGGTACAAAGTTACAAGATTGCAAAGCATATTGAGGAATGCTCCAATTTCTGCAAGCAAGATGAAGAAACTGAAATATAGCAAGAAGAAGAAACCAAAGGTAGACATACTCAAACCAGTTTCAGAGGAAGATAAGAAAATATTATGTGAATGGTTTGACAAGAAGGAGAAGTTTCTCAAAAACTTGTTGACTGGCAGCTATGGCTGGAGGTGTTTCGAGCAGTTGTGCAGTTCTAACTCGTCCTTTTTAATTTTTGTAAGTCCCTTAATCACTTACTGCATGTATTTCGCTTTTTAGTAGCTCCATATTTAACATACGATTTTTTATAGTATTTAGCATGTGGAGAAACTTTTGGCACTGATGCATGTACAAAACATAAAACGTCCACGCCTTTATGCCCGCAGTCATGTTGTTATGGATGTTGCATTAAGCAACAACATGTGCAGTATATGAGATAAGATCAAGGAGGCGGACAGTAAAGAGGGAAAGGATTTGAACTTTTGTGAGACAGTTGATACTTGTCAAGACTTGTGTCTCACACCCCTGATGTTATATCCTCAAGGAAGTATGCTAAAATCTGAGGTTGTGGAGTGGTGCAACGCTAAGCTGTTATACTGTGTGTGGCAAAATGATAACATGTATTTTGTTCCTGTTATTTTTCACTTGGCAGAGGGTTTGATTCGAATTTACGATAGCAATGTCAGTTTGTATGATGATGGTAAACTAGAAGAACTGGTACAACCCCTCGCACTCATGATGCCTAGGGATACTTAGGCCAATATGTGCTTACTAAGAAATGGTCCTGGAAGCATATTATAGATGTGCCAGCCATTCAACAAAGGTAAATTAAACGTGTCATCCATTATGTTTTACTCATTCTTCTAATTTATTTAATAATTAATTCTGTCTTTGATTATTGTAGTGAAAGAACTGGAGCATATGCAGTAAAGGTTATTGACTTCCTGTCAACTAATATGCCGCTGGATCAGCTTAGTAACAAGCGAATGGAGTTGTTCAGGAAACAAATTGCAGTTGATATCTTCAGGGGAATGATGGACCTTCTTAGTTTTATAATTGAAATTTCAAGTTGTGTTGGTCATGGGACAAATTCATTTTGAGTGAAACTCTTAGTAATTTATGATATTTGCATCTACCTCTATGAAATGAAACTACCTTGCTACTTATTAACTGTTGATGCTGTAATTTTTGTTTCCTTAGCACTTTCTTATTATATTACAACAGGCAGCTACTTAGTTGCGTAATAGACAATGTGTCTAGTAATAAACTAGCTACTTGATTGCGTAGTAGACAATGTGTCTAGTACTAATAACTTGATCAAATATAATATTGCTTCAAGCATAACTCAGATATTGCGTAATAGACACTGAGTCCATCAATAAACAAGCTACTTTGTTGCGTAATTGATGTTCGGTAAAAAAAAATACATATATTTAAATATTGTTGCCTTACATGCTAGTACTTTTAATCGTCTTTTGAGTATTAATTATATTTATTTTTTTAATATTATATTTTAATTGTGTAAGAATAAATTAGTGTGAAAATAAAGAGATTTGGAGCAAAATTGAATAAAATGTGAAAAAAAATAAAAAATTAAACCAATAAAAAAGAAGAGAAAATGGGGAGACACCCTTTTGTGTTTGTCCACCCAAGTGGTGGAAAAAAAATCAAGAAATATTGCAAATAGCTCACTGCCTCCGGCGCTAAGGCCAACGCGTGGACCCCCGCGTGCGGAATTTTTTATAGTTTATCCGGGATAAGGTTATTTCGATCTTATACGGTTCCAACTCGTATATAAGAGGTTATAAACCTAATTTAGAGGGATTTAACATAGCTTGAAGGGGAATTCACATGAGAGAATGCATACCACGCTTGGAGGAGGCTTCTAAATAGTTTTTCTTCTCCTCTTTTTTTCTCTTCCTTTAATTTCATAGTTTATTAGTTATAGAATTGTGGGTGTAAGGCCATAAGTTTCTAGGCTTAAAATTTTAGTAATTACTGATTTAGTGATATAATTAAATATTCGGGGATTATAAGGACCCACACACTTCACGCATATTATCTGAAAATATACCCGTGAGTGCAAGATATGGATCTGAAGTGCTGGAAATAATTATTTGAACAAAGAAAAGAAAAGAAAGAATGAAAAACGAAGAAGAAAGGAAACTATGTAAATAATGAGGTAATGGGCCAAGCCCATGTCGGTTTGTGCGGGAATTAAGGGGCAAGGGGTTTGAAACTCCTTAGACACAAAGAATGCAACAGTAACGGCGGAAGGGGAATTAGAAATTCCCAAGTAATTGTTTCAAGCTTCATTAGTACAGAAGAAGAATTCAAGGTAATAGAGTATTACATATATTTTTATTGTTGTGGGCATCATCATATATAATTTAAAGAATAAATTTGGAACAAAGCATACTTTACCCAATTCATTGGCATTCTAACAAATTCAAGTCCTCTTTTGCGCTCGGTTACAAATGGGGTGAATGAGCGTCCTTTGGGTTTAAAAGAAGCATTCTTTATCAAAATATCACAGCTTTTCAACTAAGTAATTACTTTTGGATTAAGTTAGCATGCCCCCACTTAAATTAAAGCTATAGAATCAATATTTCAAAAATATCGGAATAGTTGATGTCGAGTAATTAGTAACACTATTTATGCTAGTTTATCAGTTGTTTCTTTGTTCCGAGTATTTGAAACTTTGGATATAATAGTGGTTGTGAAAGATGATGATAAATTAATGGGTTTCGATCATTATAACTTGGGGGTGTACTTGACTATGGTTTAAATCTATTAAGTGATCAAAGGATAGAAATTGAAGTACAAAAAAAGTTACTGCCAACCATTTGAATGCAAAGCTTCTCTAATATGATACAAACTTTGGCAAACCAATTTCAGTCATACATAGAAAAGGATCACTTGGAACATGTGAACTTAATTTGTGCATATTGAGTTAGAATTCACAAGTTGGACATGTTAAGTCTAAATATTCATGTAATGACCCGACCGATTATTTTGAATATTACAGCCTCATTTCCTTATTTACTACTCAATTCGTATTTTATAGTTGTTATGTGACTTGTCGGGGTAATTGGTTAGGGTCCGATAATGCTTTGGAATAAAATGGAATACTTAGTTCCAAATTTTAAAGCTTAAATTGAAATAGTTGATCGGATGTTGACTTAAATGCAAACGACCCCAAAATAGAGTTTTGATACCTCCAATAGCTCCATATGGTGATTTTGGACTTAGGAGCATGTCCGAAAAAATTATTTGGAAGCCCGTAGCTAAATTGGGATTGAAATGGCGAAAATAAAAAATTTAAGTTGGAAGTTTGACCAGGGAGTTGACTTTTTGATATATGGATCGGAATCCAGTTCTGAAAATTTTTATAGGTCCGTTATGTCATTTATGACTTGTGTGCAAAATTTGGAGTCAATCAGACTTGATTTGATAGGTTTCGGCATCGAATGTACAAGTTGATATTTTTTAGTTTCATTAAGTTTGAATTGGGGTATGATTTATATTTTTAGCGTTGTTTGATGTGATTTAGAGGTTTGACTAAGTTCTTATGATATTTTAAGACTTGTTGGTGTATTTGGTTGAGGTCCCGGGGGCCTCGGGTGAGTTTCAGATGGTTAACAGATTGAATTTTTGGACTTTGAACTTTGCTGGAATTTTTCTGATGCACTGTCTGGTTTCCTTCTTCGCGTTCGCGATGGGGTTCCTGCATTTGCGAAGGGCAACTAGAGGCAGGCGAGGATTTGTTCTTCACATTCATGAAGAGGAGGACGCGTTCGCGAAGGTTGAGGGTCAGTGTGCATTGCGAACGCGAGAAGGCGATCACGTTCGCGAAGAAGAAGAGAGAGGGCTCGAGTGTTGACCTACCCGTTCGTGAGTGAAGCTCCGTGTTTGCGGAGACCTAGGATCTCTGATCACCGCGTTCGCGTAAAAGGAAATTTTGGGAAGTGAAGTTTTGTGCTTCGCGAACGCGGGGGAGCTTTCGTGTTCACGAAGAAGGAATGCCTCGGCAGAGAGTTATCCCATTTTCCATTTTTAACGATTTGGAGCTCAGAGAGAGACGATATTTGGAAGATTTTCGAGGAAACTAACAGGGTAAGTGTTCTTAACTCAATTTTGGTCAAATTACCCGAATCTATTACTATTTTTAGCATTTAATTAGTGTTTTAAATTGGAAAAATTATGAAAACCCTTAAGTTTAAATTGAAGATTTGATGGTCAAGTTGATGTCGGAATTTGGTAAATTTGGTATGGTTGGGCGCGTGGTTGAATGGACATTCATATTCTGTAATCTTTGTCGGGTTTCGAGACGTGGGCCCCACTGGCGATTTTTGGGTGGAATTTTGGATTTTGTTGGAAAATTAGTATTTTCATATGGAATTAATTCCTATAGTTTATATTGACTGAATCGGATTAATTGTGACTAGATTCGAGGCATTCAGAGGCCTTTTCACGAGGCAAGGGCATATGGAAATAAAGAATTACACGGTTTGAGGTAAGTAACATTTCTAAAGTTGGTTCTGAGGGTATGAATCCCTGAATTTTATGTTATATCAATTCTTTGGAGGTGACGTACACACTAAGCGACGGGTGTGTGGGCGTGCACTGTAAAAATTATGATTTAATTGATTCTGTGGAGTTGCATAATTAAATAAATTTCATTATCCACATATCCTCCACGTGTTAGAGAAATTGAGCCGAGACTCATATTGAAGATCATGTTCAGGCTACGTGCCAATATTTTTGGGACCCACGTGCATCGTGTTGCTGTTGAGTTATTTGTTTAAATTATAATTTTGTACTCAGTCACATCTATCAATTGCATATCATATCTCAGTCTCTGTTGTCATTCATTGATACATCATATCATCATGTCGGGTTGATTTTCATGTCATTGAGAGCCCGAGAGACGGGAGATTTTGAGTGATATTTATGGGATTGGGTTGCACGCCACATCATGTTTTATTTATTTATACATGGATCTGGCTTATTATAGCGCTTGGGCTGAAGGATCCCCTCTGGAGTCTGCACCCCCCACAATGAGCGCAGTTTATTTATATTAGGGATAGAGTTCCCTAGGCATGGAGTTGCATTATTTATTTATATTAGGGATGGAGTTCCCTAGGCATTGAGTTGCCTTATTTATTTATATTAGGGATGGAGTTCCATAGGCATGGAGTTGCCTTATTTATTTATATTAGGGATGGAGTTCCCTAGGCATGGAGTTGCCTTATTTTTACTCATACTTGGGATGGAGTTCCATGGGCTAGATTGGCCTTTTACAATACTGAGTGACTGATTGTCAGTTGATACATATATATCTGGGATGGAGTTCCCTGGGCTGGATTGGCCATATACAGTACTGAGTGATTGAGTATTCTGAGAGTGTGAGTACACGAGGTTTCCATTGTGGTACATCACATACAACATATATTTTGGCATGTAGATATAGAGATGTCATATTCCTCATATCATGCAGAATTTATCTATTTTACATGTACTGAGTTTAACTGTTGAACTGGAAAGCATGCCTACGTTTCTGTACTGTTATTTCTATACTAGACTGTACCTGTTGAGCTCGTCACTACTTTCAGCCCAAAGGTTAGTCTTGTTACTTATTGAGTTGGTTGTACTCATACTACACTCTGTACCTCGTGTGCAGATTCAGGTACTTACGGATACGGCGGTTGCTAGATTTGAGGATTTATTTATTGGAGACTATCAAGGTAGTTGCTTGGCGTCCGCAGACCTTGACTCTCTTTCCTTTCAGTTATTGTACTGTTCTATATTTTCAGACAGTGTTCTTATCAGTCAAGCTTTGTTATTATTTATATGCTCATGTACTTAGTGACACCGGGTTTTGGGAGTATTTTTATTAGTATTTGTGAGAATTTTATATTGAATGTAAATATGCCCTTGTAACGACCCGGCCGGTCGTTTTGAATATTATAACACCGTTCCCCTATTTACTGCTCAATTTATGTCTTACAATTGATTTATGACTTATCGTGTTAGTTGGTTCGGATCCGGAAGGAACTTGGAATGAAATGAGACACTTAGTCTCATAATTGAAAACTTAAGTTAGAAAAGTGGACCGGATATGAACCTATATGTAAACGACCTTGGATTCAAATTCCGATAATTCCAATTGCTCCATATGGTGATTTTGGGCTTAGGAGCATGTCCAGAATATTATTTGGAGGTCCGTAGAGGAATTAGGCTTGAATTGGAGTATAATTCATGGTTTTAGCGTTGTTTGAGGTGATTTGAGGGTTCGACTAAGTCCGTATGATATTTTAAGACTTGTTGGTATATTTGGTTGAGGTCCTGAGGGGCTCGGGTGAGTTTCGGATGGTTAACGGGTTGGATTATGGACTTGGAACTCTGCTAGAATTTTTCGGATGCACCATCTGGTTTCCTTCATCGCGTTCGCGAGTGGAGCCTCGCGTTCGCGAAGAGGAACTGAGAGGCTGGCAATATTTGCTCTTCGCGTTCGCGAAGGGTGGACTGGGTGTGCATCGCGAACGCGAGAGGTGTTACGCATTCGTGAAGAAGAGAGGAAGCAGTCGAGGACCCTAGTCAATTGGTCTACGTGTTCGCGTAGGGGGTGTCATGTTCACGTAGTGAGGGGGAACGAAGCATCGCGTTCGCGATGGGTTGAACGCGTTCGCGTAGAAGGCATTGAGGCAGAGGCATTTTTTGATTCGCGAACGCTAGGGTGATGTCGCGTTCGCGAAGGAGGAATTTGGACGGGAGCTATTTTGTGCTTCGCGAACGCGAGGCACTAACCGCATTCGCGAAGAAGAAAAGCCCGGGCAGTGAGTTTAAGTTCTGAAAATGGGACTTCATCCCATTTTCAAATTTTGACGATTTGGAGCTCGGATTGAGGCGATTTTTGGGTGATTTTCGGAGGAAATAACGGGGTAAGTTTTCTTAACTCAATATTTGTTAAATTACCCGAATCCATGGTTGTTTATATCATTTAATTGGTGAATTGAGTTGGGAAAAGTTAAAAACCCTCTTGGTTTAAATTGAAGATTTGAGGGTCGAGTTGGGGTCGGATTTTGGTAAAATTAGTATGGTTACACTCGTGGTTGAATGGGCTTCCGGATTTTTTAACATGAGTTCCGAGACGTGGGCCCCACGGGTGATTTTTGAGCTAATTTTCGGATTTTTAGGGAAAATCATTATTTTCTTATGCAATTAATTCCAATGAATTTTATTGACTGTAAAGAATTATTTATGACTAGATTCGAGGCGTTTGTAGACCAATTCACGAGGAAAGGACATTGTAGAATAAGAATTTCATGGCTTGAAGTAAGTAACAGTTTTAAATCTGGTCCTGAGGGTATGAAACCCCGAATTTTGTATCATGTGATTATTTTGGAGGTGACGCACATGAGAGGTAACGGGCGTGCACCAAGGGGATTGTGACTTGGTCCGTCTCGGGAAACTGTAAAGTCGAATAATTTGTAGTTAGCTATATGCTCTCTATGTGTTAATAAAATTTGACTGTAAATCATGTTAGAAATTATGCTTAGGCTATGTGATAGTACTGTTGGGACCCACAGAGGTCGCGTACTTGTTGAATTATCTGCTTAAATTGTTGTCTTATACTCAGTCACAGTTTACTTGATTAATTTGTCTCAGTCTCTATTGTTCATTATTGATGTGTCATATCATTGTTGTTTGGGCTGATCTCATGATTATTGAGAGCTCGAGAGACTGGAGAGATTTATGACTGAGTGAGGCCGAGGACCTGATTGTGAGATATTGATACTATAGCACGTGAGTTATCCGTGCAGCACGTGAGTTATCTGTGCAGCATGTGAGTTGGCCGTACAGATCCTTATATTATACTATAGTACATGAGTTGGCTGTGCGGATCCTTATATTATACTATAGCACGTGAGTTGGCCGTGCGGATCCTTATATTATACTATAGCACGAGAGTTGGCCGTGTAGCAAGTGAGTTGGCCGTGCAGATCTAGATATTTATATTATGGCACGTGAGTTATCCATGCAGCACGTGAGTTGTCCGTGCAGAATATAGCGCTTGGGCTGTAGGAGCCCCTCCGGAGTCTTTACACCCCCAGTAAGCGCAGGTACCCATTGAGAGAGTGATGAGGGCTGGGAGCCCAGGGTATTATGAGGGCTGGAAGCCCAGAGAGTGATGAGGGCTGGGAGCCTAGTGAGTGATTGTTGTTCTAAGAGGTTGTACTCGATTTCCATTTGTTGTTGCACTTAGTTGCTATCTGTCATTGTTGTGAAATCTCTGAAAGATTATTGATATACGGATTACATGAATAGGAACTGTATAAAAATTGATTTGACATTAATCTACCAGATTTGATAGCATGTCTATTCTTTGCTGGAATTACTCGAAATGAACCATAACTGTGTAGCTCGTTACTATCTTAAGTTCCTTATTTATTATTGTTACTTGCTGAGTTGGTTGTACTCATACTACACCCTTCACTTCGTGTGTAGATCCAGGTGTTCCCGGACATAGCGGGTGTTGATCCTTTTGAGTGGTTGATTTTCAGGAGATTTTGAGGTAACTGCCGTATTCCGCAAACCTTGTCTCTCCTTCTCTATCTCTTTGTTTACTGTATTTGATCTCAGACTATTATAGACTATATTTTCCAGACTTGTATTCATATTAGATGCTCATGTACTCAGCGACACCAGGTTTTGGGGAGTGTTTGTATTGTATTTAAATATTTATTTTCAAATTTAAAAGATGTGGTGGATTATTGAGATTTTCGGCTTGCCTAATATTGAGATAGGCGTCATCACGACAGGTGAGATTTTGGGTCATGACAAATTGGTATTAGAGCCTAGGTTACATAGGTCTCACGAGTCATGAGCAGGTTTAGTAGAGTCTTGCAGATCGGTACAGAGACATCTATACTTATCTTCGAGAGGCTGCAGAACCCTTAGGAAAAATTTCACTTTCTTTTATTCTGTCATGCGAATTTGTTGATTCTGGAAACTAAATTTCTGTTATTCTATTCTCTCACAGATGGTGAGTACACGTACTACCGAATCGGAAGATCAGCCACCAGTGCCACCAGTTAGGGCCGTGAGAGGTCGGGTGGTAGAGGTCGGGGCCGAGGTAGAGGTCGAGGTGTAGCTCGTACCACAGTTGGACCAACACCTGTAGTACCACCAGTTATTCTAGCTTAGGAGCAGATTCCAGATATAGTTGAGTCGACAGGATCAGCTCAGGCACCAGCTGTGCCCATTGAGATTGCAGGCATTCAGGAGACTTTGGCCCAGATATTGGCAGCCTGCACTGGTCTTGCTCAGGTGGTTTCGGCTCAGGTAGCACCTGTCACTTCTCAGGCTGGGGGAGGTACTAATACCCCCGTTGCCCATACTCCAGACCATGTAGTACAGGGACTTCAGATACCGGGGGCACTACCAGCCCAGCTGGTTGTAGCTGCTTAGCCCCCTGTAGTTCTTGTTATAGCAGATGATGAGCAGAGGAGACTTGAGAGATTTAAGAGGCTTCGACCTCCACCATTTAGCGGTACTGAGTCAGAGGATGCTCAGGATTTTCTGGATAGGTGTCAACGGATGCTTCAGACAGTGGGTATTTTGGAGACCAGTGGGGTCTCATTAACTACTTTACAGTTTTTTGGGTCTACACTAAAATGGTAGGAGACTTACGAGTGACGTAGGCCTGTTGGCGCAGCATCCCTTACTTGGCATCAGTTCTCCATGGTATTTTTGGCGAAGTTTGTATCTCAGTCCCACAGAGAAGAGTTGTGCAGACAATTTGAGTAGCTTTGCTAGGGTGATATGTCCGTGACGCGGTACGAGATGAGATTTTCTGAGTTGGCTTGTCACGCAGTTTGGTTGGTTCCCACTGATAGGGATAGGATAAGGAGGTTCATTGATGGCCTCACATATCAGCTGCAGTTACTTATGACTAGGAAGAGAGTATCTGGTGCTACTTTTGATGAGCTAGTGGACATTGCTCGGCAGATAGAGATGGTTCGTAGCGAGGAACGTAGAGAGAGAGAGGCTAAGAGGCCTCATGATCCGGGTGATTACGGTGGTGTTCCTTCAGGGGGTGAGTTTCACCATGGTAGGGGTCGTTCTTACAGACATGCTCAGACGGGTCATCTAATTCATCGTGGTGCATCAGCTAGCCATGGTTCTTACAGTGCTCACTCAGGACAGTCTTCATTCAGTGCACTACCAGTGTAGAGTTCTCATCATGCCTTGTCCGCACAGGCTTCTACATGTCATCCCTCGGGGTATCAGGAGCAGCAGTTCCATCAGAGGAAGGGTTGTTTCGAGTGCGGAGAATTTGGTCATTTCAAGAGAGAGTGTCCTAGGTTGTTGAGTTGGGTTTCACAGTAGAGTTCTCGACTGACGACACCAGCACCAGCAGTTACACAACCCGCCCTGTCATCTCGGGGTGGGGGTCAGCAGCTAGGGGTCTCCCAAGAGGGGGAGGCCGATCAGGAGGCGGGCAGGCTCGATTCTATGCTTTTTCTGCCAGGCGAGATATTGTTGCCTTAGACGCAGTGATCACAGGTATTGTTTCAGTGTGCCACGGGGAGGCTTCTATATTATTTGACCCTGGTTCCACTTATTCATATGTATCATCATATTTTTCTCATTATCTGGATATGCCCTGTGAGTCCTTAGTTTCACCTGTTTGTGTATCTACACCGGTGGGCGATATTATTACTGTGGATCATGTGCATCGGTCGTGTGTTGTAACTATTGGAGAATTGGAGACTATAGTAGATCTCTTATTACTCGGTATGGTTGATTTTTGATGTAATCCTGGGTATGGATTGGTTGTCTCCATGTCATGCTATTTTGGACTGTCACGCAAAAATCGTGACGTTGACGATGCCGGGGTTGCCAAAGGTTGAATAGAGGGGTTCTCTTGATCTTGTTCCTAGCAGGGTAATTTCTTATTTGAAGGCCCAACGTATGGTTGGAAATGTATGCTTGTCATACTTGGCCTTTGTGAGAGATGTTGATACAGATGCTCCTATTATTGATTCAGTACCGGTGATTTGAGACTTTTCAGATGTATTTCCTGCAGACCTGCCGGGTATGCCACCCGACAGGGATATTGATTTCGGTATTGACTTAGTGCAGGGCACTCAGCCCATTTCTATTCCTCTGTATCGTATGCCACCAGTTGAGTTAAAAGAATTAAAAGAGCAACTTCAGGAACTCCTTGAAAAGGGGTTTATTAGGCCTAGTGTGTCACCTTGGGGTGCACCGGTTCTGTTTGTGAAAACTAAAGATGGTACTATACGGATGTGCATTAATTATAGGTAGTTGAACAAAGAATAAATATCCATTGCCGCGTATTGATGATTTATTTGACCTGCTTCACGGAGCGAGGGTGTTCTCCAAAATTGATTTGAGGTCTAAGTATCACCAATTAAAAATTCGGGATTTGGATATTCTAAAGACGACATTCAGGACTCGTTATGGCCACTATAAATTTCTTGTGATGTCTTTTGGGCTAACCAAAGCCCTAGCAGCATTTATGCATTTGTTGAATAGTGTATTTCAGCCATATCTTGATTTATTTGTCATGGTATTCATTGATGATATCCTGGTGTACTCACGTAGCTAGGAGGAGCATGCACAACACTTGGGTATTGTATTACAAAGGCTGAGAGAGGAGAAACTTTATGCCAAATTCTCTAAGTGTGAGTTCTAGCTTAGTTCGGTGGCATTCTTGCGACATATAGTGTCCAGTGAAGGTATTAAGGTGGATTCGAAGAAAATAGAGGCAGTTCAGAACTGGCCCAAACCATCCTCAGTTACTGAGATTTGGAGTTTTCTTGGCTTGGCTGGTTATTATCGTCATTTCGTGGAGGGTTTCTCGTCTATTACATCGCCTATGACTAAATTGACCTAGAAAGGTGCTCCGTTCATGTGGTTGGATGAATGTGAAGAGAGCTTTCAGAAGCTTAAGACAGCTTTGACTACAGCTCCAGTATTGGTGTTGCCTACAGGTTCAGAGTCTTATACTGTGTATTGTGACACGTCGCGGATTGGTCTCGGCGCAATACTTATGAAAGATAGTAGGGTGATTGCCTATGCGTCCAGACAGTTAAAGGTACATGAGAAGAATTATCCAGTCCACGATCTTGAGTTAGCATCTATTGTTCATGCCTTGAAAATTTGGCGGCATTACATGTACGGTGTCCAGTGTGAGGTGTATACTGATCATCAGAGTCTACAACATTTCTTTAAACAGAAGGATCTATTTTGCGGCAGCGAAGGTGGTTGGAGTTGCTTAAGGATTATGATATCACCATTCTCTATCATCCCGGAAAGGACAATGTGGTGGCCGATACCTTGAGTCATAAGACATAGAGTTTGGGCAGCTTAGAATACTTACTGGTAGAAGAGAGGCCTTTAGCCTTGGAGGTTCAGGCCTTGGCTAATCAGTTTGTTAGATTGGATGTTTCCGAGCCAAATCGAGTTTTGGCCTGTGTGGTTTCTCGGTCTTCTTTATATGATCGCATCAGAGAGTGCCAGTATGATGATCCACATCTACTTGTCCTTAAGGACACGGTTCAGCACGGTGATGCCAAGGAAGTTACTATTGGAGATGATGGTGTATTACAGATGTAGGGTAGGCTATGTGTACCTAATGTAGATGGTTTGCGTGAGATGATTCTCCAGGAAGCTCACGGTTCGCAATACTCTATTTATCCAGGCACCGCAAAGATGTATCAGTATTTGAGGCAGCACTATTGGTGGAGGCGAATGAAAAAAGATATAGTTGGGTTTGTATCTCGGTGTTTAAATTGTCAACAGGTAAAGTACGAGCATCAGATACCGGGCGGATTGCTACAGAGACTTGAAATTCCAGAGTGGAAGTGGGAGCATATTACTATGGACTTCGTAGTTGGACTCCCACGAACTTTGAGAAAATTTGATGTTGTTTGGGTGATAGTAGATTGGTTGACCAAATCTGCACATTTTATTCCAGTCGGTACTAATTATTCTTCGGAACGGTTGGATGGGATTTATATTTGCAAGATTGTTTGCCTACACGGTGTGCCGGTGTCCATTATTTTAGATCGAGGCGCAGTTTACCTCACAGTTCTGGAGGTAGTGCAACAAGAATTGGGCACACAGGTTCAGTTGAGTACAACATTTCACCCTCAGACGGACGGACAGTCCGAGCGCACTATTCAGATATTAGAGGATATGCTACGCGCTTGTGTCATTGATTTTGGGGGTTCTTGGGGATCAATTTCTGCCACCCACAGAGTTTGCTTACAATAATAGCTACGAGTCAAGCATTCAGATGGCTCCGTATGAAGCTTTATATGGGAGACAGTATCGGTCTCCGGTGGGTTGGTTTTAGCCTGGTGAGGTTAGACTATTGGGTACTGACTTGGTTCAGGATGCTTTAGAGAAGGTCTAAGTAATTCAGGAATGGCTTCGCATGGCACAGTCTAGATAGAAGAGTTATGCCGACAGGAAGGTTCGTGATGTTGTTCACATGGTTGGGGAGAGGGTTTTGCTCAAGATTTCACCCATGAAGGGTGTGTTGAGTTCGGGAAAAAAGGGCAAGTTGAGCCTCGGTATATTGGGCCTTTTGAGATACTTAAGAAAATTGGGGAGGTGGCTTATGAACATGCTTTGCCACCAAGTCTATCAGGTGTTCATCCAGTATTCCATGTATCCATGCTCCGAAAGTATGTCGGGGATCCGTCTCACATTCTAGATTTCAGTACAGTACAGCTGGATGGTAATTTGACTTATGATGTGGAGCCGGTGGCTATTTTAGACCGACAGGTTCGAAAGCTGAGGTCAAAGAACATAGCATCATTAAAGGTGCAGTGGAGAGGCCAGCCAGTCGGAGAAACTACTTGGGAGACTGAGCAGGAGATGCGAAACAAATATCCATACTTATTTGAGACTCCAGGTATTATTCTAAACCCGTTCGAGGATAAACGTTTGTTTAAGAGGGGGAGAATGTAACGACCCGGTCGGTCATTTTGAATATTATAACCCCGTTCCCCCATTTACTACTTAATTTATGTCTTTCAATTGATTTATGACTTATCGAGTTAGTTGGTTCGGGTCCGGAAGGAACTCGGAGTGAAATGAGACACTTAGTCTCATAATTGAAAAATTAAGTTAGAAAAGTGGAGCGGATAAGGACCTATGTGTAAACAACCTCGGATTCGAATTTTGATAATTCCAATAGCTCTGTATGGTGATTTTGGGCTTAGGAGCGTGTCCAGAATATTATTTGGAGGTCCGTAGAGAAATTAGGCTTGAATTGGAGTGCAATTCATGGTTTTAGCGTTGTTTGAGGTGATTTGAGGGTTTGACTAAGTCCGTATGATGTTTTAGGACTTGTTGGTATATTTGGTTGAGGTCACGAGGGGCTCGGTTGAGTTTCGGATGGTTAACGGGTTGGATTATGGACTTGGAACTCTGCTGGAATTTTTTGATGCACCATCTCGTTTCCTCCATCGCGTTCGCGAGTGGAGCCTCGCATTCGCGAAGAGGAACTGAGAGGCTGGCAATATTTCCTCTTTGCGTTCGCGAAGAGAAGAACGCGTTCGCGAAGGGTGGACTGGGTGTGCATCACGAATGCTAGAGGTGTTACGCATTCGCGAAGAAGAGAGGAAGCAGCCGAGGACCTCAGGCAATTGGTCTACGCGTTCACGTAGGGGGTGTCGCGTTCGCGTAGAGAGGGGGAACGAAGCATTGCGTTCATGATGGGTTGAACGCATTCGCGTAGAAGGCATTGAGGCAGAGGCATTTTGTGCTTCGCGAATGCGAGGGTGATTCGCATTCGCAAAGGAGGAATTTGGACGGGAGCTATTTTGTGCTTCGCGAACGTGAGGCACCGACCGCATTCGCGAAGAAGAAAAGCCTGGGCAGTGAGTTTAAGTTCTGAAAATGGAACTTCGTCTTATTTTAAGTTTTTGACGATTTGGAGTTCGGATTGAGGCGAATTTTGAATGATTTTCAGAGGAAAGAACGGGGTAAGTGTTCTTAACTTAATATTTGTTAAATTACCCGAATCCATGGTTGTTTCTATCATTTAATTGGTGAATTGAGTTAAGAAAATTTGAAAACCCTCTTGGTTTAAATTGAAGATTGGAGGGTCGAGTTGGGGTCGGATTTTTGTAAAATTGGTATGGTTAGACTCGTGGTTTAATGAGCTTCCGGATTTTGTAACTTTTGTCAAGTTCCGAGACATGGGCCCCACGGGCGATTTTTGAGCTAATTTTTAGATTTTTATGAAAAATCATTATTTTCTTATGGAATTAATTCCAATGAATTTTATTGACTGTAATAAATTATTTATGACCAGATTCGAGGCGTTTGGAGACCAATTCACGAGGAAAGGACATTGCAGAATAAGAATTTCACGGCTTGAAGTAAGTAAAAATTTTAAATCTGGTCCTGAGGGTATGAAACCCCGGATTTTGTATCATGTGATTATTTTGGAGGTAACGCACATGCTTGGTGACAGGCGTGCACCGAGGGGATTATGACTTGGTCCGTCCCAGAAAACTATAAAGTCGAATAATTTGTTGTTAGCTATATGCTCTCTATGTGTTAATAAAATTTGATTGTAAATCATGTTAGAAATCATGCTTAGGCTATGTAATAGTACTGTTGGGACCCACAGAGGTCGCGTACTTGTTAAATTATCTGCTTAAATTGTTGTCTTGTACTCAGTCATAGTTTACTTGATTAATTTGTCTCAGTCTCTATTGTTCATTATTGATGTGTCGTATCATTGTTGTTTGGGCTGATCTCATGATTATTGAGAGCCCGAGAGACTGGAGAGATTTATGACTGAGTAAGGCTGAGGTCCTAATTGTGAGATATTGATACTATAGCACGTGAGTTGTCCGTGCAGCACCTGAGTTGGCCGTGCAGATCCTTATATTATACTATACAACGTGAGTTGGCTGTGCGGATCCTTATATTATACTATAGCACGTGAGTTGGCCGTGTGGATCCTTATATTATTATTGCACGTGAGTTGGCCGTACGAATCCAGATATTTATATTATGGCACGTGAGTTGTCCGTGCTTATATCGCTTTGGTTGTAGGTGTCCCTCCGAAGTCTGTACACCCCCAGTGAGCGCGGGTACCCATTGAGAGAGTGATAAGGGCTAGGAGCACAGGGAGTTATGAGGGCTGGAAGCCTAGAGAGTGATGAGGGCTGGGAGCCCAGTGAGTGATTGTTGTTTTAAGAGGTTGTACTTGATTTCCATTTGTTGTTGCACTTAGTTGCTATCTGTCATTTTTGTGAAATCTATGAAAGATTGTTGATATACGGATTACATGAATAGGAACTGTATAAAAATTGATTTGACATTAATCTGCCAGATTTGATAGCATGTCTATTCTTTGCTGGAATTACTCGAAATGAACCATAACTGTGTAGCTCGTTACTATCTTCAGTTCCTTATTTATTATTGTTACTTGCTTAGTTGGTTGTACTCATACTACACCCTGCACTTCGTGTGTAGATCCAGGTGTTCCCGGACATAGCGGGTGTTGATCCTTTCGAGTGGTTGATTTTCAGGAGATTTTGAGGTAGCTGTCGTATTCTGCAGATCTTGTCTCTCCTTCTCTATCTCTTTGTTTACTGTATTTGATCTCAGACTATTATAGACTATATTTTCCAGACTTGTATTCATTTTAGATGCTCATGTACTCAGTGACACTAGGTTTTGGGGAGTGTTTGTATTGTGTTTAAATATTATATTTTCAAACTTAAGAGAAATTGATGTTTATTGAGATTTTCGGCTTGCCTAGTATTGAGATAGGCGCCATCACGACGGGTAAGATTTTGTGTCGTGACAGCCCTTTTCAAACTTAAAGAAATTGTGGTTTATTGATGTTGTTAGCTTGTCTAGTACTGAGATAGGCGCCATCACGACATGTGTGATTTTGGGTCTTGATGTAGATAGACGTGTGAATCGGGATTTCTTGAAAGAAGCGTGAATTGCCGTGAGCACGTAGCTTTGAGGTGAGTTGAGGCTTATTTTCCTAGTAGGGAATTTTACAAGAACCCCCGCGCTTCATGTGTTCGATAAATCTAAGCCATGTCTTCTTATACTCCAACATTCAATTTACTCTATCCTTGTTCAGTACTACTTTATATGTGACAGAATTATATGCCTACATGCATTACTATTTCTTATGTGCTTTAATTTGTGATATTTACAATTAGTTTAAATTTCAGTTTCAGCATTCATTCATGCATTAATGTGATCACATTCAGAAGGGAGAGCTAGCCAACCTCCCCTTGCGTGAGTACCACCAGGGCCAAGGTTAGTTACCCCATGCTCGTAGGGGCTATTATTTGTTGGGGAGATGAGCCTACACTCCCCCGTACGTGTTGCCAGATCTCACGCACGCAGGGCCACTATGTTTAGCTTAAATTATATTTTTTTGTTATCTGTTATTTGTTATTTGTTTACATGATTAGCATACAATTTTAGTCTCAGTCTTATCAGTTTCAGACCTTAAATTGCCTACATGCTTTATGTGGATATCTTTTCTTCTTGTTATATTTATTCCAGAAGGTCTCCTCCACCTTCTTAGGAGATAGCCTATAAGACTTGCTGGGTATCCTATCGTGATACTTAGCCCATGAGGGCCCGTTTCTTTTTTTTTCATGGATGCAGATAATACTGATCACGTTCCCGGCACTATAGGATAGGACTAGCTTCCAGCTCAGTTTTTCCACGCTTCTCTTCTCGGTGGGGACTCAAATGTAGTATTATTTATATTGTTTTAGCATTTGGGTATGCCCGAAGGGCATAAAAATTCAATATTCTTAGAGGCTCATGACTTAGTATAGTAGGTATTATACAATTTGTATTCTGAGTTGGGTATTTTGTCGAAACTTATAACTTAACTCTCAGTTGGAATTTAGTTATTTTTTTTAGATAATAAATATTCCATGGCGTCATTTTGGGTTACTTTAGTTATCATGATTCTTAGTACAACTTAGTTAAGGGTTCACTCGATAGGTTGCCTGGGTCGAGTGCCAATCACGTCCCACCTTAGTTTTTAGGGCGTGACAGTGAGGTGTTACATGAGCGTTGTAGTTTAAAACTTGAATTGCACTTATTATTTTATTTATTCAATCTTGCACTTAATTATTTGATTACTTGATCACCAATTGAAGATTATCTACGAGTCTATGATTGAAGTCAGGAGAGAAAATTCTAGATTGCATATAAGATTGAGTAGAGCAAGATCTTGAACTCGAGCATCGGGAACTAATTTGAGGTTAGGATCGGGATATACCTAATCGTCTTGCTTGGTTATTATATGGAAATTATTAATGCATTCTTATTAATCCTAATTCCATAGGAATATAGGTGTTAGGTTAGCTTCAATAGACGAGTAGTGCTTTGGGAGAATACTACGAGTAATATTAACTCTGTCAATCAATTAACTAGATAAATTAATTGGACAATTAAAGTAGAAGACCCAACGGGATTGTTAGCTAACCCGTAGCTTTAGAATAGTCTCTCATTGAATTCGTCTCTAATATTGCCGACTTGTTTTCATTACTATCTTAGTTTGTTACTCTTGATTAGTTTTAGTTAAATATTCATACTTTAGAAAATTACTTGAATAGATTAATTGTTTGGGTTTAATTTTTTTGATAGTTAATCACAATTCCCCATGGGTACGATATCTGAACTTACAATCCTACATTACTTGTTGATCACGTATACTTGGGTGTGCGTTTGGGAGCAACAAGTTTTTGGCGCCATTGCTGAGGACTTAGAAATTAACTATTTTACTAGATTAGACTTTTACTTTTTTTTGTCTATTCAAGTTTTTAATTTTCGTTTAGTGTAGTTAGTACTACATTTTGTTTACATGGCATCTTTGAACAAAAAGTGGTGGAATGGTAAGTATTCTTTTTTTTGTGATCCTTGTCCATATTGTAAAGGACCTCACTAGTGGCAACGGTGTAAACTTATTTCTAGGACCGAGTTGTGTGCACCATCTCAATCATATACTATTTGTGGTGGAAATTGGAATAATTATCCTAAGTGTTGTTATCGTACTCCAATCCCTTCTTATGTTGATTCTAATAATTCTTGTGAGTTTGACAGGAGTAACGAATTTGATGATGTGGAACATGGTGTTCGCATCCTTGATATGCACATGAAATTATTAGAGGAGTATTGAGGTTTCCGTGAGAAAATTATGAATGAGTTGCAACACTTTATAGAAGGAAGAGCTGGATTGAGACAAGAGATCGACCAATTTGGCAATTCTATTCACGACTTGCAGGCTCAATTCAGTGCAAAGGTTGATGCGTGTAACTCCCAACAATTTAGTGATGAGATGTGTGAAGCTGAAAAAAATCTTCTAGGCCAAATTGAGGAGCTAAAATGAGAATACCAATTATTAGACCATGTTCTTATTGATGATGCCGAAGTTGATGGAGTATATGTTATTGATGACGTCAAACATAATGCAGTTTTGGAATTGGAACGCATTTAATGTCATTCTAAACACTTTTCAACATTATGTTTGGTTGGTGACACGAGAATTGTTCCATTCGAGGATATGGAGGAGTCAATGGATAAGGAATAATGTGCATATATACTGAAATTTGTGATGCCAAGGAGACAAAATGACATCCCTCACTTAAGGGCCAAGAAATGCAAGATGCGATATCTATTGCTTAGTTTCTTTATTTTTATACCACCGCTCCAAGAACGTGATAGAAAAATTGATGCAAATTTTGGGGCGCAATTCATATTCTCAGAGTGGAAGGACAAGTGGTGAAAGTGATGGCGTCATGGAGCGACGTTAAATCAAGTGCTTGTTGGGAAGCAGCCCAATTCTAGTTTTTCTTTTTTACTATTTTTTGTGTTATCTTTGCAGTGTTGTTTTTATGTTTTGTAGGAGTAGGGGCATGGAATCAAAGTCAATAGGTCTGTGAAAAATCGAGCAGATGGTTGCAACTAAGTGTGGGGTGCCCCGCACAAAGGAGCATACTTGGGAGAAGTTTGAGTATCCCGTGAGCTGCTAACGCTTCGGTATTTGGCCTATCAGAGAGTCTCTTTTACCCTCTTATTATTTATGGGATGCATGGAGGACATTACACAATTTTAAGTATGGGGTGAGGAGATTGTCGGGGTGATTTTTTTGCTATCTTAACTTAATTGTAGTACTCTTTCTTAGTGTAGTGATTTTTGTAAAAATAAAAAAAAATTAAAAAAAAATGAAAATTGAGATTTTGTTTTAGAAAACTTAGAATTTTCCCGACGATGGATCTTGAGGGATTAAGGTCCAATAAAAAATCCAAAAATATTTTTTTTCTAGTTAGTTTTAGTTAGGTAATAATCCCCATTGGTTTGTCTTTTGTAATAATCCCCATTGGTTTGAACCGGATAATTTTTTAAATTTTTATGATTAGATTTTTTTTGGAGTACTAAAAGGGGGAGAAGAAAAATCTTTGTGACTTGTTTGATACTAGCATATTTAGGCCTAAGCTTGAGTAGTACTTTCCTCTAAGTGCTTGAGTAATGAATAAAATAATAGACTTTCTGACACCTAAGCTCAGGGTTGTGACTCTGTATATAGCTTATTCTTATTTTGTCGTTCACTATGATCTTGTCTGTCTTAGAGTAGAATTGATCCATCTTGATTGATACTTGTACCATGTGGGGTGAGGATTTAATATATATATATATATATATATATATATATATATATATATATATATATATATATATATATATATATATATATATATATATATATATATATTCCATGTTTGCATCTTAGTCTAGAACTTGCCCTGCATGTTCTTGAAGCAAAATAAAAGTGTTGCTTTGTTTAGAAGATGATAATAGGCTTTCTTTGATATGTCTTGTGAATTTTAGCCTTTTCAGATATTGTACCACTAGTTAGCCCTTTGAGCTTGTAGCATTTTATTTGGAAGCCGTATTTTTGCATTGATTCTTTTGTTGAATCCCTAGTTTTTTCACCCTTCTTCCTTGAGTAGTATTGCTTAGGCTGTGATAATAAATGAAAATTTGAAGAAAGGGATGATTAAGTGAAAAATGGTGACTAACGATAGCTGAAAAGTGATGAAAAGGCCTCTTTAAAAGAATGTGACATGAAAAATAAAGAAAAGAGAAAAAAATTGCTTTGAAAAAAATGAAACGGTCTTGATATGAAGGAAATACTTGTGAAACAATTGATGACGAGAGAGCTGGAAATAAACTTAAGAGATGAAAATAATGGGTGATAAAGTCTAAAAGTGTGAAGTGCTTAGGGAAGTGTAAGTCACTATTATATAGTTCTCCTACTTGTCCCTTAGCCAACATTACAACCTGTTAAAGTCCTATTTGATTCTAGTCGAGCACACTCAATTATTAGAGATGTACATAATGGGCAAGCTTATGGTTTTTTGTGCATACATGTGAATTCGTTTGTGAGTGCGAGAGTTGTTCTTTGATGTTAAGTTCTTAAATTATATTCATTCTTTGATTTGAGTGTATGGACTATTTATTCTTGTGAGGGCACTTGTTTTATGATAGATATGTGATGTTATTATCTTTATTTGACAGAGAAGGTGAGCGAGTTTAAATTTGGTGAGTTAGATTCCCTCTCTGAGGTTAGGAGGTTAGACGTTTGTTGTTTGTTTGTGACTTGTATATCTTGCACGATGATCATGAAGTATATATCAGATGGTTCGAGTTGCTAAAGGGCCTAATTGATTGTGTCAACCGAAGTAGTGGTTTTTCTAGGCTTGATTTATTGAGAGTGATTTTAATGCTTACTCGAGGACGAGCAAGAGTTTAAGTGTTGGGTGGTGATGTTTGGTAAAAAATGCATATATTTAAATATTTTTGCCTCACGTGCTAGTACTTTTAATCGTCTTTTTAGTATTAATTATATTATTTATTTCTTGAAGCAGTATGAAAATAAAGAGATTTGGAGCAAAATTGAATAAAACGCGGAAGAAAAAGAAAGAAAATTAAACGAATAAAAAAAGAGGAGAAAATGGGGGGACACCCTTTGGTGTTTGTCCCCCCAAATGGAAGACAAACAATTTAAGGGATACAATTCAAAGCAAGCAATATTGTAAATCGCTCACTGCCGCCAGAGCGTGGCGCTGTCCTGGACTCTACGTGCGGGATTTTTTCTAGTTTGTCCGGGACAAGGTTATTTTGTCCCTACACGATTTCAACTCCTATATAAGGGGTACTAAACCTAATTTTGAGGGATCTAACATACTGTAACGACCCGCCCGTTTGTTTTGAGCTCTAGC